>NC_089039.1:2751785-3055000 GCF_034140825.1 Oryza sativa Japonica Group
ATAATTATATTTGTTGAAGTATATCACTGATACATTTTCTCCTAAAACTCTTTGGTAGACATAATTATGTTTCAAGCACATCATCAATCAAAGGAAATATAGGAATCGGCTGGTTACCATTTCATCAAGCACCATGTTCAGCAGGATTCAAGAACGATGGCGGCCAAGGCATCGCATACGGGTAAATCGACGCCGACGAGCAATCTTCATCGGACAACTTCCTCAGCTTCATGGTTTCCAGATCAATGGAGAGCAGGCAATTCCAGTGACGCAAGAACAGGACGCCGGCAACGACGCCGACGACATCCAATCCATGGTGGTACATCTCCACCGAATCATGCTGCAGCATCGCCATCGCCTTGTGGAACCTCACCGACTTCTCCACCCGCGTCCACGTCAGCTCGCCGGCGCCGCCGTCCCCCGCGCCGGCCCACACCTCGACGCAGAAGCCGCGCATGGTGAGCAGGTAGAGCGGCCCGCCGCCGCCGCCGCCGTCCTCCTCCTCCCCCTTCTCGACGACGTCGAAGCTGAGCTGCCTCAGTGGAGGCGGGAGCTCGAGGACGGAGAACTCGTTCGTCGCCGTGTTGAGCGCCACCACGCTCGCGCCGCCCTCGAGCGTCCAGTACAGCGACCCGTTCGCCTGCATCGCCCGGGAGGCGGCGGCGAGGTTGAGGCGGTGGGGGTGAACGGCGACGTCGGCCCAGGAAAGCTCACCGGGTGAGAGGACCATGGCGCGCGTCTCGGAGGAGACGCCGCCGTCGCCGTCGCCGAGTTGCGCAATGCAGAACACCCGGAACACCGATGAGTCGCCGTCGTCGGCGACGAGGCCGTACCCGACGGCGCGCGCGGCGGGGGGCGGCGGGAGGGAGACGCAGCTCCAGGCCAACGGGTCGGCGACGGCGAGCTCCTGCGTCCCCCGATTCTTGAGTAGGACGCGGCCGTTCCGGCAGTCCAAGAACCGCCACGGCGCGCCGCCGCCGCCGCCCAACCAACCGCCGTGGGGGAGGAAGGAGAGGGAGAAGTCGCCATCAGCCCTAGCAGCGGCGGCGGCGGCGGCGGGGGAGGAGGGGACGAACACCGGGGCGGGCAGGTCGGCGTGGTGGAGGAGGCAGCCGAGGAGGAGCGGGCCGTGGCGGCGGCGGAAGCGGCGGAGGAAGCCGGCGTTGCGGGCGGCGCGGAGGAAGGGCTTGCAGGCGAGGGAGGCGCGGACGAGGTCGGCGGCGGTGGGGAGCAGGAGGAAGACCTCCCGGAGGAGGTCGTCGGACAGCGCGGCGACGACGGCGGCGGCGGCGGCGGCGGTCGGAGCCATGTGGCGCGGCCGGAGAATGGCACGCGTACCGCACGGGCACGGCACACCTGGATCGGAATGGGGGAGGACGACCAAGTCCAAGTCTCCTACTAGTACTCCACTTCCGTATCATATTATAACCGTTTTAACTTTTTTAAATGGAGCGAAGTTTAATCGATTTTTTTAAAAAATATTGCAACACTTATACTCCCTCCGTCCCAGTTCCATCGTAGGTTGCTATATACGTTGCTATATACTGAGACGGAGGGAGTAACACTTATAACATTGAATATATTTTGATATTAGTTATTTTGTTTAGTGTTAAAAATATTACTATATTTCTCTATAAAGATAATCGAATTTTAAAAAGTTTGACTTAAAAAAGTCAAAACAAATTGTACTATGAAAGACGGTGTATATTGGAACAGAATCTGGGCCACTGATTCTAGGATGGACGGCGTAGATCGGCCCAAAATGAGTCAGGCGATCCAGATTCGGCCCACGATAGGCGATATTGGTAGCGAACTGAATTCGGACCAAATTATACATGGATCGAAATACTGAATTAGGCTGAAAACTTGGTCGCAAATTATTGACGAGGAGATCAAAGTGTTGTTCATGACGTCGGCGCGGTGGCGGCCGGCGGCGATCACCGGAGATAGCAGAGGTGCAGATCACGACGGTGCTGGCCGGAAAAGAAATGACTCATCTGCACCATGATCTTCTTGCGCAAGAAACCATCAACAATAAGATTTTTCTTGAAAATCATGCTGTTCTTGCTCCGTCTTCAACAACCTGAACTGTCATTTTGCACTATTCTGAATCTGAATCATCAATGTTCTACGAGACGATACGATCGACATCGAGAGCAACATGTTCTAAATTCCATGGGCGAACGGCCAGATTTCCAGACCGAACTACCCAAAGCAAGTGTAATCTGTTAATCGAACGAAGATCCTCTCCATTTTTACTACTGCTTGAATTCAATGCCAGAAAAATGGCAAGAGAGAGTCACGAAAAATAGCAGGAGAATTACAACAGAAGGGGAAAAACTAATTCCAAATGTTGAAAGCAAAAACCGCCACAAATTTCATTCGAATGTTTGAAATGACAAATCAGGATTCAGTATTCATTTGGAACGATTTGATCATCGGGCACCTAGTCGGTAGGATTCAGGAACGACGGCGGCCACGCCATGGTGTACGGGTAGATCGTCGCCGGCGAGCAATCCTGCTCCGATAGCCTTGTGAGCTCCATGGTCTTGAGATCAATGGAGAGCAGGACGCCGGATTGGCGGAAGAAGAAGAAGCCGTCGACCACTCCGACGATCTCGAACTCGTAGCCGCGGCGGCGGCGGCGGCGGTGGCGGTCGCTCAGCTTTCGCTCGCCGAGCATGCTTTCCAGCGCCCTGTAGAACCTCACCGAGGTGTCCTCGAGCGTCCATGGAGTCTCCTCCTCCTCGTCGTCGTCGATGGCGGCAGCGGTGGCGGCGGAGGAGAGCTTCCAGGTCTCGAGGCAGAAGTCGTCGCTCATGGCGAGCACGCGGAGCCCGTCGTCGTCGTCCTCCGTGTCGATGACGTCGAAGGCGAGCGTCGCGGGGAATGGCGGGAGGTCGAGGATCGAGAGCTTCATCTTCCCCGGCGCCGCGTCGAACGCCGCCATGCGCGTCCCGTCGTCGAGCTTCCAGTACAGCGACGTCTTCGCCTTCATCGGCCGCGCGGCGTAGACGATGCTGGCCTCCTCCTCGCACGGGATGGCGTTGACCTCCTCCCAGTGGTAGGGCTCGTCGGAGGAGAGCACCAGCGCGCGCAGCGTGGTGGAGTCGAGGCTCCGCGCGATGCAGACCACCCGGAACGACGCCGATTTGGCGGCGGCGAGGCCGTACAAGACGGGGATGTCGGCGGTGGGCAAGTCGAAGGGGTAGCAGGCGCGTCTCGACGGGTCGGCGACGGCGAGCTTCATGTCGGCGCCGTGGTTGTGGAGCAGGAGGAGGAGGCCGTCGCGGCAGTCCAGGAGCTCCCACTCGGCGGAGCCCCAGCCGCCGCCGGGGAGGAACGAGAGGGAGAAGTCCCCCGCCGGGGGATTGCCGGAGGCGGAGGCGACGGAGAGGAGGACCGGCGGCGTGGTGCCCGGGACGACGAAGAGGAAGCCGAGGAGGCGCGGGGGCGACGGGTGGTGGCGAGCGCGGAAGCGGCGGAGGAAGCCGGCGTCGCGGGCCGCACGGAGGAAGGACCTGCCCGCGAGCGCGGCGGGGGAAGGGAGGCGGAGGAGGATCTCGCGGAGGAGGTCGTCGCCGAGCACATCGACGCCGCCCGTCGCCGCCGCCATCGCCATGTCGGGGTCGGAGGAAGCGGGACGACGTCACCGATCAGCTTACTTGCGAATGAAGAAATTAAAAAAAAAATCGGCGTGTGCTGCTATTTTTAATTTAGAGCACGTAGTCCTGTACATATATATACCGGTTAATCTAAGTCCGCGACCTCCGTCTCCCGGTCCAACGAGCTCCGGTGAAGCTTACCTGCGAAAAAAAGAATATTCTGATATTTTGTTTTATAACCTATAGTCTCATAAATGTTGCTTTGGGCCTGTTTGGTATAGCTCCAACTCCTAAATATAACTCCAGGAGTTGAGGCTGGAGTGGAGTTGTGGAGCTGCCTAAACCCAGCTCCACAACTCTAGTACATTTTGTGAGAGAGCTCCACCCAACTCTACTCCCAGTTTTGGTGGAGCTGAAACTGTTTGGCTGAGCTCCAGCTCCAGGAGGGGTGGAGCTGGAGCTGGAGCTGTGCCAAACAGGCCAATCAAAATATCATTCGATAGTAAAAAGTTTGATGCGAAATCTTACAAAATGTTTGACTTTTGGATCAGGTCCACCATTCACGACATTTGTTTCCAGCTCCGATGAACTCCCATGTACTATAATGAGTTAGTGTCTAGAGTAGGGGCGAGAGTGGTAGTGACTCAGGCCCTTCACAGTGCACTGATGTGGCGAGTTACCTCGTTGGTCCAGCTAGGCTCAATGTTGACGTGGAGAAGAAAAGAAGGTGGGTCCCGTGTCTTTGCAAGGTTTTCGTGTCCTAGCGAGGGTTCGGTTCCCTCACGCCAAAAAAAGAAAGGGGCAATTGCTTATTTGACCCCCGTTTTGAACTGTAATTGCCGATTTGGCCCTACTTTTTGAACTTTGCTTATTTGACCCTCCTTTTCGAGTACGAAGCTTCCGTCTGACCCTCTTTCGCTGACTCCGTTAGGGTTCAATTTATAAAAAAAAAGAAAATCTTTTCAGAGTTCCTAATGACGAAAATACCCCCAAAGCCCAAACCCTATTCTGACTCTCTCTCTCTCTCTCACTCGTGCATTCCTCACGGTCTCACCTCTCTCTCCCTCGTGCGTGCGGCGGCGGCGGCGAGTACGCGTGCGGCGGCGGCGGCGAGTACGCGTGCGGCGGCGGCGGCGCGTCCGGTCCTAGTCGGCGCCGATCTGAGGGGGGCGGCGGCGCCGATCTGTGTGGGGAGGCGGCGGCGAGCTGAGGAGGCGGCGGCGGCGCGTCCGGTCCTAGTCGGCGCCGATCTGAGGGGGGCGGCGGCGCCGATCTGTGTGGGGAGGCGGCGGCGAGCTGAGGCGGCGGCGGCGGCGCGTCCGGTCTTAGTCGGCGCCGATCTGAGGGGGGCGGCGGCGCCGATCTGTGTGGGGAGGCGGCGGCGAGCTGAGGAGGCGGCGGCGGCATGATGTACAGCCCCGCCGGCGCCCGCTCGTGAAGGTGGAGGGCGGCGGCGGCTGCGGTTTGATGGGGCGCTGGGCGGCGCCGATCTGAGGGGGCGGCGGCGGCGAGCTGTGGGTGCGGCGGCAGCGAGCTGTGGGGGTGACGACGGCAAGCTATGGGGCGCGGCAACAGCAAGCTGTGGTGGTGCGGCGACGACTTGCTGTGGGGGTGGCGACAGCGAGCTGTGGGTGCGGGGCGGCGGCGGGTGCTACACGCGGTGACGGTGGGAGGGCCAGCGCTCGGAGGTAGCCGACATCGACGCTCCCGCAACCATGGAAGGGATTCCTACCAGCTCGGAGGTAGCCGACATCGACGCTCCCTCAACCATGCAAGGGATTCCTACCATAGAAAGGTATTTTCCCTCTATTCTCTTCAAGTGACCCTGTGGTTGTGATCCTGTGACCCTGTGCATGCTTGTGGTTGTGACCCTGCTAGGTTATAGGAACAGATGCAATACCATGCAAATTTAGGGTATAGATGTTGTGTCCAGTGCTAATTGAACTTGGTGTCTCCATTGCTAATCTAATCTAGGGTTTATATGTTGTATGCTGTCTCCATTCCTACAAGCACCTAAAAATTTTACTGAAAGTTGTTCTTTATCTTGTGTTGCTCCTATTTGTAGGCCTGTTCCATGTAATTTGATTCTTGATGTTAGAGTAAGGTCGCATTTCAGTTTGCCAGATGAGGGGCCAAAGACCTATTTCACAAGTAGGCATTTTACAACAGATGTGGACATAGCTAACTTCAAATTGCTGCAGTTAGTTGATTTCATCGGCTCTAAAATTGTGTGGGGTTCTAAACAATACATTACTTTCTGGCGTGTTTGTGATGATGCATGGGTTGAGATTAGTAGTGATGAGCAATTGCATGAGTGGTTATCGCTGAACATAGCTCATGAAGTAGCCAATATTGAAGCCGATGTTGATGAATTTAAAGGCCCATTGCTATGCTCTCCCACAAAAAGAAGGGTCCATCCAAATTTCAGAAATAGTGTGCAGCTGTAAATTGAAAGTGCTCCACATATTTCTGAGTGTCCTCCTGCTGATCTAACCCCACCCACAGCTAAAGTGGTAGAGCCACCTATTTCAAAATCTAAGCATACCAAAAGAGCCACAAGGAAAAGGGCCAGTGATGAGACAGTCGGAGTTGATGAGGAGGGCTCTTATTCCGAAACTGAATCATTGGTGGCACTTAGTGATAGTAGCTATGACACTGACTTGGCCGCATCATCTGATTCTGATTGCTATGATTCTGAATGCTCTGACTCCGATAACAGCTATGAACCTGATGATGAAATTATTGATGATGATGATGATTGTGATGATATTCATGATTTTTCATATGATGTTGATGATCCATGCATTGATGTAGATGTGCTGTTTCACAATGTTGATGAGTGCAAATCAGCAGTAACCCACCATGCAATCTTGAATGATTATGCTTTCCAAACTGTTAAAAAAAGCAAGGATAGGTTTAGGGCAAAGTGTAGGCGAGCAGAGGAGGGTTGCAAGTGGACGTTTTTTGCATCCACCAGCAAGTCCAAATATGATGGTTGCAAGGTATGTAGTGAGCTGATTTTTTTTTCCATACTTTCAATCATGAATTTTAACATGTGTGCCTTTATGTGAATTTTAACAAGTCCATTGATTGTTTGCTGCAGGTTAAGCTTAATGGGCCAGACCACACTTGTTTTTCAGTCAATAAGTGTGGTGATACAATGGCTTCTAAGGGATGGATAGCTGATAGGGTGGTGGACTGGTTAAAGGAGAAACCCACATTGGGACCAAAAGAGTTGCAAGAGAAGATCAATAAGAAGTATAAGATGGATGTCCCATATTTCAGGGTTTTTAGGGCCAAGGAGAAGGCTATGGACATGATATATGGGAAGTGGGATGAGAGCTATGATCTATTGCCTACTTACAAAGAGGCACTTCTGAAGGCAATCCCTGGTAGTGTTGTTGAGTTGGACACTGAAGAGCATAATGGGGATGTTTGTTTCAGGAGATTCTTTGTAGCTCTTAAACCATGCATTGATGGTTTCCTGCAAGGATGTCGTCCTTATATTGCAATGGATTCAACTCACTTGACAGGAAGGTCAAGAGGTCAGTTGGCAGCTGCTGTTGCAATCGATGGCCACAATTGGCTATTTCCAGTGGCCTATGGGGTGATTGAAACCGAGTCTAAGGAGAGTTGGACATGGTTTATTCAGAACTTGAAGCAAGCCATAGGTACTCCTATAGGATTGGTCATCAGCACCGATGCAGGTATATTAACAAGTGATTTTTGTTTTGCATTCTCTTGTTCATGACTGTGATGTACACTTGTATCTCATGCCTTGTCATTTTGTTGTAACAGGCAAAGGGATAGAGGGAGCTGTAGATGATGTCTATCCAGGAGTGGAACACCGAGAGTGCATGAGGCACTTGTGGAAGAACATGAAGAAGAAGTATCATGGCACATTGTTTTCTCAGAACATGTGGGGAGCTGCCAAGAGCTGCACACTTCAGAGGTATGAATACCATATGGACAAGATAAAGGAGAAGTGTCCTGATGCAATACAATGGTTGGATGAGAATCATCCATATGTTTGGAGTAGGAGCAAATTTTCTGATCTGTGTAAGGTAGACTACATCAATAATAATCTTTCTGAATCATTCAACAGTTGGGTGTCAAAAACTAAGGACTTGCAGATTGTGGATATGCGTGAGAAAATAAGACATATGATTGTTGCAAAGTTTGACTTGAGAGCCAAGATTGCTAGAAATATGGAGGGCAAGATAATCCCAGCCATTACCAAAGATCTTAATGCTCAGAGCAATGCTATCAGGGACCATGAAGTTATTAGATGTGGAGATGGCACCGCTGAGGTAACTGTATCCACCATTACACATGCAGTAAACTTGAATGAGAGAACTTGTAGTTGTAGGGCTTGGCAAATAAGTGGAAAGCCATGTAGCCATGCTTTAGCTTTCATTGCAAAGCTTAGCAGACAAGTACATATGGGTGATTTTGTGGATGAATGCTTCTCCGTTGAGAGGTTCAGGAAAGCATATGCAGGGTTATTCAACCCTATGACATCCAAGCATCTGTGGCCATTGGTTGATGTAGGCTACAAAATCAAGAAGCCTAAATTGAGGAGGAAACCAGGAAGACCAAGGGTCTCTAGGATGAAGGCTTCTGATGAGGTTGGCCAAAGGAAAAAAAGAAAATGCTCAGAGTGTCATGAATTGGGCCATACAGCTAAGTATTGCCAAGGAGGCCTTACAGCTAGTCAAAAGAGGAAAAAAGCCACTCAAGAGAGTAGCAGTGATGCACATGCATCTAAGTAAGTGAATTTTTCCTCACTTTAGTTCATCTATAACTTTTGCTCAAACTAACTTTTTTATGCTCCTATATGCAGTGCAAGCGCAGGTGGATGTGAAGGGGAAGGGGATGGGGAAGGTACCATGAACGCACGAGGTGGACGTGCAAGTGGCAGGGGAAGGGGAAGGGGAAGGGGAAGAGCTAGAGGGAGGGCAAGTTCAAGTGGTGGTGGTGGTGGTGGTGGTGGTGGAGGTGGTGCTGGTGCTGATGGTGATGGTGGAGGTGGGGGTGGAGGTGGAGGTGGAGGTGGCAGGGGTAGGGGAAGAGCTCGAGGTGGTGGTGGTGATGGTGCTACTGGAGGCGGCAGAGGTAGGGGAAGAGCTAGAGGTAGGCTAGCTGCTTTGTTAGGCTGTTGATTGGATCATGTAATATGTTCCTACTATTTACTGCATTTTGTGTGATGTTGGACATGGCTTTGTGCCTCTGTGTGATGTTGTTTTGGACCTAATGGTGCACTTTTGTGGGTCTTATGTTGGACCTAGTAATGTGCATGTTGAACTGATGTATGTTATCACTTGCTTGGATATGAACTTGTTGGATTTGGCTATATGTTTATGCTATATTGAATGCACTTTGGAATCCACAAAATGAGAAGTTATGCTGTCAAAATTTTGTTTAATTCATTTTATCAAAATTCTGACAACTTTTTAGTCAAATCTGTCAAAATAAATCAAATTTCTCAAATTTATGGCAAATCTGTCATAATTGTGACACATTTCATTTAATTTATTTTCACAAAATTCTGTCAAATTTAAGTCAAATTTGACAAAATGATTCAAATTTGTCAAATTAATGCCAAATCTGTTACTTGAGCAAAAATTATTACAAATATTTCAATATTCTTGAATATATACACGGTATAACAAAATAAGGTCAAACAAGCAAGCAAACAAGATAAAACAGGGTCAAATAAGCAAGGGCAAAATGGACTATTTACCACAAAATTAACACCGTCACCTCATCCAAACGGAATAGGGTCAGACCGGAGCTTCGTACTCAAAAAGGAGGGTCAAATAAGCAAAGTTCAAAAAGTAGGGTCAAAACGGCAATTACAGTTCAAAACAGGGTCAAATAAGCAAATGCCCCAAAAAGAAACTACGCCTCCCCTTTCATGTGCGCCTGCTGCTTCTCCGTAATATAGTGGGGCCCATATGAAGAAACGCTGCACTGGATGACCTGTTGCTCTATATGTGTCTTCATCTCCATTTCTTAGGTGGAAGTTGGAAACATGGGCTAGAGGCATGGTGCACTGCTATTTCCCTAGGGCTAAAGGAAATGAGTATAGTAAGAGGGTGAGTTCCCCGAGTTTGGAAGGTGAAGCATCTAGGCCACTGGACTTGGAGAAGAAAGGAAGATAAAGGCCCTGTTTAGGTCCCACATAAAATTTTTTCACCATGTCACATCGAACGTTTGAACATCTGTATGAGGTATTAAATATAGGCTAAAAAAACAATTAATTGCACAGATTGCGACTAATTTGCGAGACAAATCTTTTAAGCCTAATTGCTCCATGATTTGACAATGTGGTGCTACAGTAAACATTTGCTAATGACAAATTAATTACGCTTAATAAATTTATCTCGTTGTTTACTGACGGATTCTGTAATTAGTTTTTTTATTAGTGCCCAAACACCCATACGTCACTTTATATAATATCCGATGTGACACGCCAAAACTTTACACCCCTGGATCTAAAGACCCCCAAGGGGAAGAAGGCAGGTTGGTGGACCCAATCGGTGCTATTCAAAGCTTTAGGCACATGGGCGACACACGCTATAGGGGGCGGAGAAGGTAGCAGCGCAAAATTCCTATTTCGCACGCGCGCTGGCTACGAAGCAGCGCACACCCACGCCCCCTCAACGCCCTGTTGCCATAATTAGCGGTAATGACAGTAATTTGTGCTAATTACGGTAATCTAGCAATATTTTTATTTTTCTTGAAGTTTTTTACTAATATATTGATAAAGAAATCTATACGTGAAGTCAAATTTTGAAAACTTTCAACTTTTCATCTTAAATTTGAAAAACTTTCAACTCTAATTTAAAATTTTCAACCCATATTTGAAAACTTTTAAGTTTGAAAACTTTCAACCTAGATTTGAAAACTTCCAATTCAAAATTTGAAAACTTTTAACTTAAAATTTGAAAACTTTCAACGAAGATCTAAGATTTAGAAACTTTCAACTCAAATTTGAAAACTTTTAAGTCAAGATTTGAAAACTTTAAACTCTAGATTTGAAACTTTCTTTCAGATTGAAAAATTTTCAAGTTAAGATTTGAAAACTTTCGACTTAAATATTTCAAAAACACATGTACTAACAATTAAAAAAATTGGGAAAATAACATAAAAAAAGGAAAACGCTCGAGAGGGGAGGAAAGAAAAAGGAAAAAGCGACAAGATGGGAAAAAACGCAAAAAAAATAGCGAAAAAAAACCGCGTGGGGGAGCGCCTTTCGTTTATGGCATTCGCGTGCCAAATAGCCTCCGCACTACTAGGGGAGTTGATAGTTGTTACAGGCAACACGAGTGAGCGATGGAAGAAGTAGAGAGAGAATGTGTGGTACTGTAGCGCACAAATTTTGGGGCGATCTCAGCCATCCAAAAATTGACATTATTTTTTTTTTGTTTTCAGGGAATTGACAACTAGACAATCCCGAAAAGTGCATATCTGATCTTGAAAATATGCGTACTATACCTGACTATCAGATCAGCGTGGACAAAAAGTCGAAACAAGAGAACCTGTAAATGACAGTGTTAAACATCTAGCTAATTTAATAGCATATAAACACGGTTACCGTGAACATGTATGGTATGGAAGCCACCCACGATAACAATCAGGTACCAAATATTCATTACATAAGGTTTAAAGGGAGACTATGCAAAACTGAACAAGTGCGAGACATCAGGCCAGTGCTGTACAATGAGACTGCATTACCTTCGCTCAACCTATTCTTTCCTGCAAGAAACCTGTACAAAATATAAGAGGAAAAAAATAGATGAACTTGATTGCAGTTTTCCTTCGGTTAAGCACAACATGGTTGTACTAGAACTAAAAAGGAAATAAGTATGAATGCAATATAGGAATGAAACCAAGAAGAGATAATGCGTTGCAGCGTGCGTAGAAGATACCATGGACTAAACCTATGAAATACTAGCCGGGACCCCGCGCGTTGCCACGGATATATTGAATAATCAAATCAGAAATTATATGAATCTTTTGCTAATAATGAAATATTCTTTATCATTATAATATAGTGAAAAAATGAATCAATTGTTCTATTTACATGACCTACAATTGTTTAGTTGACACAACGAAGCATACCGGTTTGAAATGCCACCTCATTTCTGGGATAAAGGAGAAACAATCTACCTTCATGGATTTTTCTCCATAAAGAGAAGTAGAGATCACATATCTGAAATGGGCATAACTCAATTTATCATGACATAATGAAAGTAGCACTTAGGCTAATAGAGCATGTGCATACTGAATTCATGTATCACACTGAAAGAGATACTGGCAGAATATGGAGGAATAAATTATTTATAGTTGGTAGAACCAATAGAAAAATCTCTTCAGGGAAGTAGCAACATCAAGCTAGAAAAATCTCTTCAGGGAAGTAGCAACATCAAGTTTAAGTAAATATCTATTCATCCTACTCACTAATTGGTGAGTTCAAATAGTAGACCTGAAGGATATCAAAATACAATGCACCAAAGCAATTACCTAAGAGTATGGAAAATGCCCCTTGTTTTGCTATGGCTGAAATTGAGAAATCTGCACAGGGTGGCCTCTACAAAAATTAAGCTTAAATGCAATGCAAGATGCATAAGTATTATACACACAATTTCGCTCAACCACAGAATAGAAATCAAGCAGAACATGAATATATGGTATATGGCTCAGGGGAGCTTGAACAAAATTGGCATTTTACATCTGATGGTGCAAATATTATCTTGTAAAAAAAATCTTGTATAAAAAATAAGTACAAATAGCTAATTAGGTTGTCTGGTTTAAAAAGAATTAAAATAGTAATAGGAGGATATCTAGTATAGAAGCCTGGTGAAGGAGATGTAACAATATATCACTGTAATACCTTCAAAGGCCTCGATAAAAATAATTGTACACAGCACCCAACAAAAAATCCTTGTGTGTCATGATAGCATACTCTGCATGGAGATTGAAGAGCACATCAATACATATGCATTTGCAGAAACATGGAAAGCAGCAGCACATACAGATTAAATCATAAAAGTTAGCAGGTCAGGATAACCATATGAAGAATCTCCAAAAGGACCTTTTGAAAAAAGAGATGATAGATTATAGAATTAGCATATGCAATCAGTGGATGGAAATGATCCTCCCAACACATCATTGAATGTTCTGTATTTTCATATTACATTTTTAGCCTAGTTATTCCAATTGTCTAGTTTCTTGGATTGGGTAATTATATCCTTAATGCTTTGCTCTTGTTGTGATTTACTAATTAGGAGTTGGAAATATATTAATTCTCATTACATAAAGAAAATGAAAAGGCGTTCCCAAATACCAACATCAGTCCTCCTACCTTGATAGGAGAGGTAAAAGCACAAAAAATGGCTTGAGCTACATTTTACATATGGTACTGATTACTCAAAAACGACAAACACAACTAATTAGTATCATATATAATCTATAAGTTTAGGAAACATCAATTTCTCAAATTACTGAATGGTGTGTATCCCTCAAGCTCCAGTGGTCTGAATCCCTACTGGATGTCATCTAAAAAAATGTAACTCCTGCCAAGCAAAGAAAATATAGATTGAGGGACTCCTGCTTGCAAATCTATGGACGTTAAACAAAATAAGCAGCCCATTTAGTTTATTCCATTAACTCCTTTATCTTGGATTACTATTTAAATCAAAGAGGCAATAGATACGTGGAAATAATGCTTGCTAATAAAATTATTGCTCTACTTGGAAGGTTTGGGTGTGTCTAGGGAGAACTTCATTTTTTGGCTTTGTAGAGATGAAACAACATAAGTACATAATAGATTCACAGTTGACTGATAGCATCTTACCCATCGCAATTATCAAGTAGTGAAGGTGCACTGTTAAATTGAAGCTATCGTCCTAGGCATAACAATGTAAATATGAGAGAGGAAAAAAGGTACACGATGAATTTGAAGTCATCATATTTGAAGGATATCTCAGGAAATGTGCTAGGATCAGAAGAAAACAATCATGAACACATTCACTGCATAGTAGTTTAGCAGTGAAAGTGCATACATCGTTGAATAAAAATGCTTCCTGAATTGAGAGAAAAATTTCATGACCAAATCAAGGTAATACATAGCATAACTTGGCTTCAATGTGATATGAGTATACTGCAAGCAACTAAGAGATAACAAAAACAAACTTTGTGTTGGCCTATAATACCTGCAATAATCATCTTTAAGTGCTTTAGAACTGAACCATTTGGGTCAAAATATTATATAGTTAATAGCTGCCATATCTTTTATGGCCTGACTCTTATATAACTGAACGTGATGAGAAATCTAAAATTAAGTGACAACAGTGTGCAGTTTTGAGTGCTTAACCAATAATGCATACCGACGGGCTAAGTCCATCAAGCATTTCATCAAGTATATGACATACACAAACATATAAAGTAGACGAGCGTCTGATTAATTTACCTTCTATTTCAAAGAGTTGTAGGCAATAAATTTGAAACAATGATCGAGATCAACCATCTTACCTATAAGATTGTAAAGAAAATCAAATGAAGCTACTGAAGAATTCTGAAAATCTGCAAATATATTTAAATAAAAGGAGAAGAGCACAACGTACCTTGGTTCTATTAAACTGAGCTGCTCACAAAGTCACTGTACCATATATATCAAAACACAGCTGCATACGTGAGGCAATGGAGTAGAAGGTGCATCGAAGCTCATGGCATGGCTATAAGAAAAATAGCTTGCAAGTTATATAACGCAGAAGTAGGCAAGCGAATTTGACAAACTCTGGTCAAGATAAGACGCCACCCAACATCAAATTTACATTTAGCTTGTAAGCCGATTCTGAAGCCAATTAGGAACCTGAAGCAGGTGACAAAAAAGAAACATCTTACATACAACAAAGCATTACCTAATTATTTATGTGCAACCATGAATGCCTTAAAACATGTGCAATTAGAGCATGTAGCACAACGTCTGGGAAGATTTACAGGACAAAAAGATTGATACCTGCAGGAAAAGAAGATTAGCCTCCATGCCATCATGACTGTTAAACCATAGCCAGTGCAAAGATCACATTTAGACAGCACTAATCAAATACACACAGGGCCAAATCATCGACATGGTGAGCAAGATCTGGTAAAAGTTTAAATAATACCTTGAGCTATAGGAAGACAGGCAAGTGCTTCCCTTCCTGCCACCACAGCCGGAGGACAGCAAGCTGAGGTTGAGCAGGCACACAAACAACCAATATTTGCATAACTTGCACAGATCGATTCATTGTTGAAGGACTTAAAACTTAAGTTTACGCGCTGCACCCTGCCGCCTCACCTCGTCCGCTGCAATGTGCATTACCCACCAAAACCCTAGCTACAACATGAGACAACCAAATCTGGATAGAGACCAAATGGAGGATGGAGGGAAGAAGCTAACCCATGCCCGCTGAGCTCGGGAGACCATGTCGAGCCGACATGAGCTCGTCTGCTCGTGGGACGACGACCTTCCCCGCCGACGTGATTGCAAGGAGAAAGTGAAGTAATGGGGCAGGCAGATCCGGGGCGGAGCAGCACCAAGACACCAAGGGGCCCGACCCCCTCCGGATTAGTTCGCTCCAACAGCCGTGCCTCGGCGAGCTCGCCGTCCGGCCATCATCCCCTCGTTGGCTTCCGCCCTCGGGCGAACTCTCCTCCTCCCCTCTCGCGCTGCCCGCGGCGGGCGAGCTCTCCTCCCCCCCTCTCGCGCTGCCCGCGGCGGTCGCCGAAGGATACGGTGGAGCACGGCGGCGGTGAAGAGGACCAGAAAATGACCAGGGGAAAAGGGGATCGACGCGCGCGGGCGAAGAAAACCCTAGGCGCTACACGGTGGCGGCGAGGAGAAGCAGCGCAAAAGGAGTCGATGGGGGAGAAGAAACCAATCTCGGGCTGCTCACGGTGATGGGAGGGTAGAAGTGGAACAGACGCCGGATCGTTGACACATGCTACATCGGACGGTGCAGATAGCATCGATCTACTGTTGCCTAAACAGTAAAAACAGTAATACAGTACCCAGGGCAAAAGTTGTAGGCAAAAACAATAGATTTTATATGATATGAAAGGTTAAAAGCAAGACTAGCATAAGATATGTGATTACAGGACATAAGGAGCACATAGTAATTATGAAACGTTATCACAATGCATATGGGCATCTAGTATGGTATCAACAATTTCACAAGAATTCATTCGACACTTCGTGCAAAATTAAGAACAGAATATTAACACAGCAAAGATCATTTACCAGGCTCTACTTGGTCAAGTGGCCTTGAGGTTGATGTTTCTTCGGCAGTAGGGATTTGAGGATCGCCTAGACAATAAAAAAAACATTTTAGTGAACTGAAATTCTCAATATCCACAAAAAGAAAGCACAAACACATAAAACCAGCAATGTGTATTCCTAGCACAAAAAATCATTACTTAGTAATTCCGAGTAGTAAAGCAAAGACACAGGGGCAAACACCACACAGCAGCGACCATGGCTACCCTCTGTTCCTCCCAAACTTGTTGGAGTTTCTCATGCTTTTGGTAGGTTAGCAAAGGATTTCCCTAAGATACAAAAACCCATTCTAAAACCTCAGTATCATTGGTAGGTTAGTTCCAAAAGCATTGATGGGCCATATGAAGATGTTGGCAGTTAGACCAAGATAGTTAGATAAACCAACGCATCTGCACTAACTGCAATTTGCTGGCAAGAGACAATGCTCTATTACTCTCTCCGTTTCAGGTTACAAGTCGTTTTGACTTTTGTCAAAGCCAAACTGCTTTAAATTTTACCAAGTTTGTAGAAAAAATAATAATGTTTTCAACCCAAGATATTTTTTATGAAAATACATACGCTTATTGATTTAATGAAACTAATTTGGTATTATAAATATTACTATACTTGTCTATACACTTAGTCAAACTTGAAATAGCTTGACTTTGATCAAAGTCAAAAACAACTTATAATCTAAAATGAAGGGAGTATGACTTAAAAGCATTTAAAGCAATTGTCCAAAAAAAGGACAAATTTCTTTGTCACTGCTGTAGGAGCATCCAGTGGCATCCTCTAAGTGTGGATTTTCTCATTGCTTGGAGGTTGCTACGTACAACACAATAGGTATCCTTTGACCACAAAGTTCACATATAAACTCATTTTTTTAAGGAAATGTAAAGCTCTAAAGTGTAAGACTTCAGGAATAGTTTCTTGTTTCTCTCAAATATTTATCGAACAGCACACCGAGAAGAAAAAAAGGATTCCATTGATGAATTGTATAAGTAGAATGGCTTGCTATCCTTAAGTGCTTTTGGAGCCAAAAGATTTGCATGGAGCAATATGCAAAAAACGATTCCCATCTAGAAAAAAAAACACTTGCTGTGCCTTTGGAGCTTTTCGTTTACATTACCTGTTTAATGCAAATCAATACATCAGTCCAAAGAACAGTGTTCAGGGTTGTGAACTTTTTGGGTTTAACTGCTTAGGCTATCACAAACTTGGCAAGATACATCTACTGCTTTAGCTGTATAAAATTTAATGCGACCAAATCTATTGTATAGAAGAATAAATCGATCTCAGAATATGGAGCATGGATAGAAAAATGTTCTTTTTTGTTGAGAAAAAGGATTGCTAAATTTATTGAATTGCTAATCATTGAAAACATGAAAGCTCACTACATTGACATCAACAGGACAAATTAGAATTCACAAAACCATTTGTACATGTAAATCGCATAAGACATGCACGAGTACAGGGAAATGGCTATCAACCTCACATGGTACTGAGGCACTTACCAAACTACTCCCTCCGTATTTTAATGTATGATGCCGTTGACTTTTTGACAAACGTTTGAACTTTCGTCTTATTCAAAAAAAATTATGTAGTTATCATTTATTTTATTGTGACTTGATTTATCATCAAATATTCTTTAAGCATGACATAAGTATTTTTATATTTACATAAAAAATTTGAATAAGACGAATGGTCAAACGTTGATTAAAAAGTCAACGGCGTCATAAATTAAAATACGGAGGGAGTACAAGACAAAACCATATTACATTTTTACATCACAGTTGACCTGTATAGAAAAGATCACTTGCCTGTCGTTGCTAGTGGCTCCTGGGTAGAAATCTCTTCCCGAGAATCTAATCGGTAAAACAAAATGATATACTCAGGCAAATGAACACAAATTATAATCCTTCAATTATCGTACTTGTGCTATGAAATATTCATGACGTAGTAATCAAGAAACATTATCACAATGTATAAAATGGGCATTTAGCATGCTATCAATAGTTAGCACATGACAGTGTGCAAAAGAGCAGCAGATTAACACAGCAAAGATGACTTACCAGGACCTACTTGATCAAGTGGTACTGAGGTTGATGCTCCATCTGCAGTAGGGATGTGAGAATCACCTAGACAGTACAAATACTTTTAGTAAACTGAAATTCTCAAAATCCACAAAAAGAAATCGCAAACACACATGAAAACACCAGGTTGTGCTTTCTAGCACAAAAGTTCATTCCTGAGTAATTTCGAATAGTAAAGAAACACACACGTTGGTAAACACAACACGACAGCAACCATGGCTAGCTACAGTTTACCTGCCCAGCCCTCTTCTCTTAGTGCACCTTTCCCAAGCGGGGCCAGATTAGGAATCTCTTCACAGGTAGGGCCAGCAACAAAGAAAACGCCTAGGAAATGAAAAACAGCAATTTATATCATTGTTGCACAATGTACCGGTAAAGCATATCTACTCTCGTCACCATTAAAGAAATCTGCAGACCTCTTTTAACTACTTCCCCATTTTCTGAGACATTTGCTGTTAACTTTTTTATGCTTTGAGCACCTTTGCGTATGTGAAATAAGACAACCTATAAAATCAATTCGGTATAATTGAGCAAGTACATAAAAGGATATCAAATTACACAACCAATGCAGCTCACAGTTAAGAACATTTACCGCCATTTCCAGTGTGGAATTGAGGCCATTTCCGTTATCAAAATGACCTTCACACAATTCTAAGAGCAACTCTTCCAACTAACACCATCAACAAAATAGTTACACAAGTCAAGAAATAAACTAATACACACAGTGATTGCTTTCATTTTATAAGAAACTTCAACGTCTAGAACATGTTACCTGAATTGTATCATAAATCCTTTCTCCATTGAGACATTCAATAATGTCACCTATTCTGACTCCCAGTTTCTCAAGGATGGACCCTTCTGATACCTATATTTTAGTTGATAGTCGGCGTATATCTTCAGGAAGTGCAGAGAAGTCTACAATTAGCAATGATAAACAGTCTATATACCTCTTTAACAATTAGGCCATCACAAATATGAGTCTTGCGCAATATCATCTCGATATGGGGAAGGTCTAGAAACTTAATGGCCCAAAGCTTAACTCCAAGTTGAGGGCGAGGGATGCACCTACTCCAGATAGCCATTAATTTCAATTCAACAGAGGATATAAAGGATAATAAAAATTTATTAAAACATAATAATTTGAAACTCAAATAACTTGTACAAAATGTTGAAAGTTTGACAGAATATATCAAATCAATTGATACGGAATAGAGTTAAAACAAAATATATATAATCTATTCCAATACTCTGTGCAACTAAGGCCCGTCATGGTGCTGATCCTACAATTTAATACATGAGTTTTAGCATTGCATGATTTAACTACAATATACATTAGAAAATGCACATCTAAGGCAGTTTAGGTTATCTATCTGAATTAAATCAACTCTACAATTTAACTTTCAACAACAAACAGATGTGCAACACAATAGAAAAATAGAACTGAAAAAGAAAACGTACCGGAACTTATGCCATAGCTTCAAACACTTGAGTATCACCGATGAAGGTATAAAAGCATGTATAAGACCAGTCATTCCCACCACCTTCCCCTTAAGGTCAATCACTAATCCTCCCAAGCCAAACTACAACATTTACCAAATTAACTAGAACAAATCATGCATGCCATACACTACACAATTCAAAATAAGAAATGGTGTGGGGTAAAATGGAGATACCTCGGGGATTGCACTGCTAACGTACATATAGTGATGACGATCACATAAGTATGGATTAGAGTACAACACTCTGCCATGACTTATACGCGGATACAAATTTTCATCTCTTCCAAGCATGAAAATATGTTGAGCACGGTCAACTCTAGAACTAAAAGTAGGTAACTCGCCAGGAGTCTCCAGAGCAATCTCAAATAAAGCCAGATTATAATGTGTTTGAGAGTATATCAAGCGGGCCTCCACTGTGGTGTCATCTAGTAAGTGGACATAGACCTGGACGTTGATTGCATAATATACCACACTAAATTAGAGAACAACACCCAAAAATTACATAACAGTACCAAAAAGATAGAAAATGATCAACAATCATTTCAACAAAAGAACAATACCAAAAGGATAGAAGATGATCCACAATCATTTCAACAAAAAAAATACATGATACATATGTTTCTAGAAGAGTCGAATGTAGGACAACTAAATTGATTCAGTAACCTTAGATACATATTGGAGGATAAACTACTTTTCTAGGTTGGGCAGAAGTTAAGCTTCTATGGAGGCAATATTATGTTTCTGTTTGAAGTATTCATTGTAGCAATTCATATTTTTAATATAATGGAACTTCCAAGCTGGATCTTAAAGACGTTAATAAAAAAAGAAAAAAAAGTCTAATTTACTACCCCAAACTATTGCGTTTGTCTACTTTACCCCCTAAACAATTTTTAGGCTCACTTAACCCCCTAAACAATTAATACCAGGTCGTTTAGCTCCCTAGCCTGGTATTCCACGACTGTTTCGCCAGTGTGGAGGTGGTTTTGATTGATTCAGCCACGTGAGTTGCCGACATGGTTGCTAGATGACGTAGCTCTGAAACTGGGCCATCAATGTGGAGTGTTCGTTCCTCTTGTTGGGCTGTCAACAAGGGTTTTTCGTTCTTAACGTTCCGCTAGCCACTACACGAGAAATTTCCACGCGGCACCGTATAATCAGAGATCATTAGTTGCCTTCTAAATCCGACCTCATCCTGATCACCTCCTTGTCTCCTTTCTTAGTGAGCGACAGCCCCCAACCCCTGCTTATTCACATGATCGCTCTGGATTTGTCCTCCTGATCGTTGCTCCTTGCGGCAACGTTGAGGTTAGTCATAGTATCTTATTGGTATGATTTTGCTATGGTAGAACTATGTGTTGGTTTTGGATACAACACTCCCATGAACAAGAAGCAGAGGAACCAGGATAGCATTTAGCAATATACTAGTGTACCTGTCGGTAATCCTAATAAGCTTTTTAGTGTGTCCAGATTTTGTCGTAGCTATCATAGGCTAACAGAGATGCAAAGAAAAGATGTTTTATGCACACCATGGATATGCAACATGCAGGTGTTTGTACTTATACCTGTGTCAACCTCTCTTCTTACTTGACAATTTTCTTGGTAATCAAACCTTACCGGTTTAATTAGCTATCACAACCGAAATAAAATGGTATTATGGTTTTATTTTCTTTTTTTTTTCTGACCTTATTGATATGATGGAAACTGATATATTTCTACCCCTTGTTCATAGGTTTCATGGATCATTTCGACCAACTCATGGTTAGGTTTCATCTCGGTGGAGAGTTCATTTATCATGACAAACAAGTCAGTTATGTTGGAGGAGATGAAGCAATGTCGTACATCGACAGAGACAAGATATCACTACCTGAACTAATTGGACATCTCAAAGACCACTCAAATGTGGGAGATAAAGATCAAGTTTATCTCCATTGGTTGTTTCCTGGTCAAGAACTTAATAATGGTCTTATACTGCTTAGTGATGACAAGGCATGTTGTGAGATGTCAAATAGCATTGCAGAGGGAGGTGTCGCAGATGTGTATGTTGAAATTATCTCTCATGATGAAGAAAGTACTGAGGATAGTGACTTCGAAGATGAGATAAGAGGTGGTGAAGTAGATGATTTTACTAGTCCATCAATGTTAAAGAATGGTAAAGAACCAATATTAGATGCAAAGGAGATGAGTTCTAATAGATTAAGAAACAAAGAGAAGGTAGTTGTCGATGAGAAAGATATGGAAGAAACCGATGATAGTGATTGGATACCTGGAGATGAAGATAGCTCAGAAGAAGATGAAGAGGCCGAGGAGATTAGGAAGCATGCTAAGATGGTAAAGAAAGGACTTTACAGGCAACCAAATCGTGATATACTTACTATTGCCACGGATGAGCTAGAACCAATTAATGGATGATCTGGACGATGGCAGTGATACCCCATATTTTGATTCTAGTGAAGAAGCATCCTATGATGAGGAGGAGGGTAGTGAAGTTAACACAGTTAGGAGGAGGAGCAGGTTTCCTCGATATGATGGCAAGGCTACAATCCCTGTATTTGCAGTTGGCATGACATTTAGGGGAAGAGAGCAATTCAAGAAGGCAGTGATTAATTATGGTCTTTCTGTTAGAAGGCATATTTCTTTCCCAAAGGATGAGCGTTTGAGGATCAGAGCTAAATGTTCTTGGAATGGCTGCCCTTGGATGATTTATGGAGCTCAAAGAACCAAGTGTGATTGGTTTCAAGTGTGTACCTACATTGATGTGCATAAATGTCCACAAAATAAAAAAAATAGGCTTGTGACATCTAGAAGGATTGCTGACAAGTATGAGCACTTGATCAAGGCCAATCCAGCATAGAAAATTGATAGCATAAAAGAAACAGTATTTTTGGATATGTTTGCCGATGTTAGCCATTCAAAAATTAAAAGAGCTAAATCTATAGTTATGAAGAGAGTGTATGAAGCTGCAAAGGAAGAATATCCTAGGCTTTTTTATAACCAACTAGAGATACTTAGGAGTAATCCCGGTAGCACTGTTGCAGTATGCTTGAATCCAGAGTACAACACACCTGTTTTTGAAAGAATTTATATGCTTTGATGCTTGCAAGAAGGGATTTATAGCTGGGTGTAGAAAGGTGATAGATGAATAATGTGAATAAGAAGTGTGTACTAATTGTATAACGCACTATTGTAGCTGGTCATGCCATGCACGTCGTTAATTGTAAATTGTCGATAAATAACAATTCTTTTGCTTTAGGAATAGTATGATTAGGTCGTGTCCTTTTAGTTGTATTTTCTCCAACTTCATGAAAAAACATCAATATTTACCAACATACCTCAGCATTAGGAGAATACTCATCTTCACCAGACCAACAATCTAAGCTTGACTTTGAGCAAATAATATCAGAGGTTGTCATTACAATTCCCTTCTTCCTTGTTTCATCCCAATCAACCAGAAACCCCGAGCAGTGTGCTAATGGTTTTCCTCCTACAAATATACATACATACATATATATATAATATCAGCAAACAAATAAAATTTTCTATTATATCAAATAAGAGATGTGAAAACTATGTACCAATGGATGAAGAAAGTCCTAAAATGAATTTTGCAGCACCAAGGACTGCTTTCTTTGCAGGTTCATAGATGTCCAACAACTTTGGGTCCGAAAGACACAAAGATTTACTTGAGTTAAGTGTGGGCAGGCTCAGCTGACGAGCTACAAGACCATCAATGCATAAGTACATGTCAATTTAGAGTTAGAGGAATAATTTTTTTAATCTTGCAAAACATTTTTTATTAAAGAGAAAACGCATTAAGAAAGTAACACTAAAAAAATCCTCCTTTTTTCTATTAGATGGAGGGTGGTACTGTTCTCAACTTTTGACTTACACCATCATTAACAATGAGTTATGCCAAATCTGCATTATATGTCAACAGCATAAAGAAGAAAATGAAAGAAAGGAACATTGGCATATACAATATACATAGTGTACAGGTCAGTCAACTAATTTATAGAGATTGCTAGGAGCTAAATAAGGTCACTAGCTGTCGATACAGGATATGCACGATCTGTATAATCAATCAACCATAAAGGTATATCCCAACAGAAAAGAAGGAAAACTGGACTGAAAATTACCTCTCTTTTCTTCGAATTCCTCACGTCTCTTCTGGTAAGCATCAACAATGTCCATGTCAGGTGGCTCAAGGATCTCTTGACCATCAGAGTCATACCCACTGAATTTGAAAGGTAATAAGGGCATGTGGAGTGGAGAGCTCGGTGCAGAAGATACCTCCTCCTCCTCCTCCCCTTCATTCATCTTCTCTGGCACCTTTTCCTCTCCATCCTCACAACTATGATCGGCCTCGATCATTTTTCTCCTCCTCTTCATCCTTTGATCTCGCTCAGATGATGGTGAAGCAGGTGCAGATCGGGAGCAATGCGATCGCCCCTTGCTGTCTTGCTCATTACCACGGCCACGCACAGTCCTCAGGAGCTCCTGCAACCCTGGCTGCCGCCTTGTTGCCCTTGACCGAGTGTTCCTCAACCTTGGCACATCGTCCTCTTCCGCAGCAACAGGTGCCATACTCTGGGGTTGCTCAATTTTCCTGCAGCTGCATATGTAGAATTTGCAAATTTAGAGGAAAGGCATATATGTCGTGCTTTTCTGAAAGCATGATTGTACTCCCTCCAAGTTGAAAATAATTGTTGTTTTGAACAAGGGTATGGTCTCTAAAAAATAACTTTGACCACTATTTAGTTTCATATTATAAGACTTTCTAGCCATGTCCACATTCATATATACGTTAATGAAGGAAAAAAATTGAAAATATACATTTTTTTAAATATTTTGCGTTTATATATCTGCATGAAAAATATTTGCACAAATATACCTTCACCGCACGGCGGGGACGCGGGACCGAGTGGTGCCGCTCTTCCATTCTGCGGGACCGGCGGTCGCGTAGAACGGCCGTGCGGCACCGTCTCGCTCCCGCGGCGCGGAAGTGCGGCACCGCCTCCCTCTCGCGCCCACGCGTCCTGAGACGGTCCCGCGTCTCCGTTGTGCGGGACCGTGCCGGTCGCGCGTCGCCAATGCGCGGGACCGCGCCGATCGCGCTTCACGGTTGCGCGGGACGGCTCGTTCCCGTCCTCTGCCACGCGCTTATTATATGACAGCGAATTTATACTGCGTGGCACTATTTAGGACTGTTTTTTTGTACTGTTTGTCACTGTTTTGGCACTGTTCATGGGCGATCCCGCGGTTCCAATGTGCGGAAGCGCCCCATGCACAGTACGAAACAGTGTTGCACAGTGCGAAAACAGTGTCCAAACACTTCAACAGTGTTCAACAGTACGCAGAGTATAAAAATCGCTAGCACACACGGTGCCGCGTATTGGAACCGCGGGACCGCGACGGTCCCGCGTTTTGGAGCTGCGGAACCGTTGGGACTGCGACGGTCCCGCGTTTTGGAGCTGCGGGACCGTTGCAGTGCCACGCGGCCGACCGCGGGACTGACGGTCCCGCGTTTTGAAGCTGCGGGACCGTCGCGGTCCCGCATTTCCATCCCGCGGGACGAGTATATTTTTGCAAAAAAATTTCATGCATGTATATAAATGTAAATTATTGAAAAAAGAAGTATATTCGCAAATTTAATTCCGTTAATGAATCTATACACATATATGCCTAGATTCGTTAACATCTATATGAATGTGGGTAATGGTAAAACGTCTTATAATATGAAACGGACGAAGTATTACACTATTTTCCACTGAATCCCTCCCTGGTTTGCTTCCCCTTAGGGATTTAACCTCCAAGAACCGAACAAGCCCTGACGGGGCTGAGCCGAAGAGGCTATTCTATGAAATCTATAGAAGGAGGAGGAGGAGGAGGGAGAAAGGTGATGTCAGCGGAGGAGGAGGATGAGCAGCAGCGTCGGCGTCAGCGGCGAGACTACTTCATCAATCTTGCCCGCCACCGCCACCGCCGCCGCAGCAGCACAGCGTCCGCCAGAAATCCTAGCCCTAGACATGGAAGAGGAGGGGAGAGGGGAAGGGGAGAAACTCACCGGAGAGAAGGTGGCCACCGTCTTGGTCGCCGTCGCCTCCGACTTGCGCGGCACCGCGCCGGCCGCCGCAGCGTCGCCCTCGCCCACGAGAGGGCTTAACCGAACGCAAATCTCGCATAGGCCGGGATTCTTTCCACACCGGGTTGTTGGGCCGTTACCCGGGCCATTCCCAGCCCAACCGAACATGGCCCGAAACCAAAGCCAGGCCGCCTCGACGGAGGCTATTCTAGGATAGCGACCCAATCTGGCCTAAGAGATAGATGGGCCTGAAATGCGCCGATGGTCAGGCCTGCCACATCACCACTTCACTTGGCCCTAATACTCCTTTTTTAGGGCCCATCTCAGGATACCGAGTTGCTACCCCCCGACCCGGCGGCCAGATCGCGAGCTGGGAAGAGGCGGCGGCGGCGATGAGCGCGGGGGTGGGCGGGCTGCGGCAGCTGCTGGCGGCGGCGGTGACGACGGGGGTGGCGGAGGCGCGGGCGGCGATCTTCGGGCACGCGCTGAACCCGACGGGGAAGCGCGCGGCGACCAAGCTGCTGCGGAAGAAGATGGTCGGCGAGCAGCTCGCGCAGTGGTACCCCTACGACATCAAGCGCGACGACCCGCTCGTCATGGCGCGCGAGGAGAAGGCGTAAGTGCTCCCCATCCCTCCACTTGAGCTGTACTAGCTTGCACGCTGCCTGGTTGTGCCCACCATGTGTTCGTTCATTTGCTTCACGGGGAGGGAGGAGGTCTGGGTTACGCCCAGGACGTGTTTGCTGATATGCCTAGGTGACGAACTATAAGAGAAGTATCCAGGATTTCTGCTCTGTTGGGGGGCAGTTTCTGTGTCATGTGCTCGCCAACTGTTTGTTGATATGCGTGAGAGGTGGTGACTTCTGTTGGATCATGCCTGATAGGTGCTTGACGATATGCGTCACCAACGCGACTTTTGTTGCTCGATTCGTCCTGTGTTACTCATCCGTGCAGCCATGGTAGATTTACCGGTTGTCTGTTGTGTTGAGTACCATGGAATTTTACCGATTTCCACTTGCTAGGTGCATAATCCTTTGGTAGGGAATTGCTGATTGTGGTATGATTAGGTGAGGTTGTGGATCCGTTGGGTTTGAAATGAGTAGTATTATCACTGCACTCACCACTGTTCTTGGCGCACTGCGAATATTATTGGTTGGTTTTGATAATTTGATGGCTTTGTAGCTTTGTTCGTCTTGAGGGAACAAGTTCAAGCCTTGGTTTCTGTTTACAGTGGATTCATTAGTCACCAATTGTAGTGAATTGAACTTCCACATCCATGATATATATAACCACCGAAGGTTGAGTTCATCTTGCCCAACTTTGACCCCAAATTCTCTTGAATATTGTGTTGTTATAATCTGATAGAAATGATTGATATAATCTTTACCACTCGAGTTATGCTGTACAGTATGTATGTGGATTACATTTAGTTGATTATCATTGTATTTACTGTTTTTAAATGTACGGCTAAAGTACAGAAGGTGTTCCTGCTATTCTTGTCAATTTGATTTTATCGCCATTTCCCCCTTTATGCCTTCTGCTTTTTAACTCGTATACAATGATAACATGGAATTTTGTAATTAACATCACATCTCTCTTTTGTAGGCGTTTGTCAAAGCTGGAAATGCTTAAGCGTCGCGGGAAGGGTCCTCCAAAGAAGGGCCAGGGAAGGCGTGCGGTCAAGAGAAGCAAATAGTTGCCTTAATTCTGCATACATCAGTTCCTGGCGTTCATCCTGTTTGGGCGCTGAAATATTTCGTTGTTGTCAGCAATGTACTCTTTCTAGTAGGTCAAACAAGATCCATTGGCAATGAAATTTGCTTTCCTTCATCATAAAACCGATGTATTTGTGCTGCCGGCATGAATGCAAGACAATTTTCTATTGATTGTTCTGTTGCCATAAATTTAGCTTTGGCTCAAAAGATTGCATTTGAGTGTACACTTGTTAACCTTAGCTCTGTCCTCTCTTTCTTCTCATATACAGAATTCGTATTTTGGTATTGAAATGCTACAATATGTGCAATCCTTTTCTTGCATGCAAAGCTCAATTTTGGCAGTACAATGAAGGCTCAATTTTGCCAGTACAAAAGAAAGTATGAACATGGCTGGTTCTCTATTCAGCTAAAAAGAAAGGAAAAAATTATCATAAATCTGCAATCTGATCTGATCTCATCTGATCAACAAATTGCATTTCTTACATTTGGACTCACTCACATCCTAAAAACTGATCCTATCATCACTACAGTCATTCACACGAGGACACGCAACGCCAAAGCTCCTCAATCGCCGGCGACCTTGTCCGGTTCAGGCGACACGTCCGCCGTCACCGGCGGCGGCGCCGGCCTGACCCTCCTCCGCGTGGCGAGCACGGTCATGCCGCCGGCGAGGCGGACCGTGTAGGTGCGGTCGTTGCGGATGGTGACCGTGCCGCCGCCCACCCACGCGCCGTTCCGGAGCACCTCCACCGCCGTCCCCGGCGGCAGCAGCGGCGGCAGCGGCGTCTCCTTCTTCTTCTTCTTCGCCTTCTTGCTCCCCGCCGCCGCCGCCGCTTCTCCGCCGCCGCGCGGTTGCTGCGATCCCTTCGTCTTCCACGGCGGCGGGCTCTTCTTCCTCGCCACCATAGCTCGCGATCGATCGATCGCGAGCTCTGATCAGTGAAAAATCAATGGAGGAGACGAGGGGGCTCGTGGATTTCGTGGAGTATTTGTAGGCGGCTTTTGCTCGCTCTCGCGGGGTGAATCGGAGTCCGACTCGGATTGTGTTGGACGACACGTTACGTAGCGCTACGCTACGTAGGAACGAACGAACGACGCGGACGCGCGCTCGGTAGATCGATGCTACCGACTCTTGACACGATGTACGTGACGGGCAAAGCCAATGCCATTAAGCCAGCCGTGCACTGCAACTGGTTGGTACATGTATGCCACGGACGCCATGGCGACGAACTCCGACATTTCTGCAAGTCCGAGTTGTCGCTGCTGTCGTGTACAAGGCACGTAGGTTTTTGCTTCATATTTTACTCTTTATATAGCTGTGTTAGTTCTATAGCTGTTAGGAAGAAGCACATCGAGATAAAAAATCTGTCATTTTTCATGAGCACGTTTACCTAACTGCAAAAATAGTATACAAATTAATATATATTTTCTAAGTATGAAATTATTATTACTCAATTAATTGTATGCTAATGATTTATCTCGTTTTACACATCATTTTAATCCTCT
This sequence comes from Oryza sativa Japonica Group, assembly GCF_034140825.1. Lineage (NCBI taxonomy): Eukaryota > Viridiplantae > Streptophyta > Magnoliopsida > Poales > Poaceae > Oryza > Oryza sativa. Next base: position 2,780,587 of record NC_089039.1, read on the forward strand.
CCAATCCTTTTCTCTCAAACACACTTAATCGCAATCAAAATATATATTTTAGAAGTTGATTTTCATGTTTTTATTATAGTTTACTTTTTAGCATAGTCACTAGGAACAATAAGCGTTACGAACTTATAATTAGGTTTAGGCAAAACGGCTTAGAATCAGAACGAAGCATGAAAAAAAAAAGAAGGAAAAAGTGAGAAGAGGTCTCAAACAAAAGTAGGCGCTTCTCCTCTCCGGCTAAATCTCGCCGTGCACGGCGTCGACGCACCGGCCGCCGTCGAACACCGCGGCGCCGCTCCCGTTGCGCGCCAGCGCGGCGGCCGGGAAGCTGAGCACGCACGCGAAGTCGCTCTCGGCGCCGTTCTGCACGGTGGCGACGTCCACCTTGATGACGTACCACCCGGCCGCCCTGTCCCGCGCGAGCGCCGCCGCCACGGCGCGCGCGCGGCGGCCGGGCGGCACGCGCTGCGTCCCCGCCCACGCCGCCGCACGGGCGTCGCCGGCGCCGGCGCCGCGCGCCGTGATCCCGGGGAGCGCCGCGGCGTCGCCGAGCCGCTGCCCGGCGTACGACGGCGCCGCCCGGAGCGCCGTGCACCGCCACGTGTAGAGCCCGCCCGGGTTGTCGAACCGGAGCGTCGCCGAGAGGTTGTACGCCACGGCGGGCGCCGCGGCGTCGAAGGCGAGGAGGCGGAGCTCGGCGGAGGCGACGACGGGGACGACGTGGTGCGGCCGGAGGAGCAGCCGCGGCAGCAGCGACGGCGCGAGGACGAGTACCGCCAGGAGCACGGCCAGCGGCGCGAGGCACGCCGCGGTGGCGGCCGCGGCCGCCGCCACGCACTGCCGTCGCCGTGCGCTCGCCGGCGGCGCGGGTGGCTGATCGGTGGACATGGCGTACACCCAAGGGGAGTGGATTGCAAATTTGCAATTTGCAATTTGCAAAGCTGCAAATGTGCTAATGAGCAAGCAATGCAGAATAGTGGGGCTTTGCTTTGCTGTGCTCTCCTCTTCTCCTTGAAAGAGTCGAACTTTTTTTTTTTCTTCTCCTTGAAAGAATAGAAGCACCATTGCAAAAGCAAAAGGAGAGGAACCAACCAGTGCACTGCACACATCTTGTTGCAGCAGACCATGTAATTTGACAACGCAGCATACTGATGATTCCATGATTAATCCAGCACTTTTGCTTTAACAGAATAATAAATTAACATACCAGAAAATTAAAAAGGAGAGATTCCAGGAGAGAGAATTTAGTTTTGGTTCCGATCAAAACTTTTACATGAATGAATATATATGACAAGTGCGCAAAAACAATGAGACTCTAGGACCAGCGAACAAAAACAAAATTGGCACTAGGCCTCGTTCCATTATTATGTTTCTGCTAAATTTCTGATCCGGTTGGGCTCCCGTGATTGCTAAAGTCATCGTCGAGAGATCTCCTCGTCGATTCCCACAGCTGAGACTCGATTCCCAGCTTCCTCAGCTCAGTAAGTCCTCTCTCAACTTGTTTACATAATTTTGCAAACAAGAAAAGCATCAGATAAAGTAAGCAATTTAGCCGGTAAATTTTGTACAAGACAGTCAAAACGAGAAGTATATGATTTCAAACTTTGAACGAATAGTGCAAAGGATGGCAGACTTTGAGACAAGAGTTTCATCATTGTTCAGAGAGGAGATTACCTTCTATGATATCGATCGTAGAAACTGGATGATTGCCTTGTTCTATCCAAAACTGTAGCCGCTCATCAGCTATATCTTCTTCTATGTCATGACTTTTGGCCCGTCTCCAGAAGTAGGTTAACCATGACTGCCATATGTATTCATGAGTTCTTGTACATACCAGTTCTGACCGAAAACGAATTTTTGTGCAACATCACATCGATTCCAGGAGAAAACAAAATGCCAGAGTGGTTTTTCACCTGCTTGAAGCGTACGTCGTCTTGCTCTTCCTCGCTTAATTCTAGGACCAATGACAGCATATGTAATTAGAAAGTGAAATTGTTATTCCCGAGCTATGGATGTAAAAAGGAATATTAGTAAAGTAGAACTAACCTAATGACTCTGGAGGGTTCTGGCCTTCAGAAGATGGACCTGCAGTAATTGGAAACTTAAGTCATAGTAGTAAAACTACACGTCACGCATTGCTGCAGGCCATTGATGTGCGTAATAAAGTTGCAATATTCAGACTGGAAGTTGTATTCATCTAATAGAATCAGGTCAACATAGCGACATAGTAATTTTTTTGAAGTCTCAGTGAATTGTGCAGGGATGATTCTAGAAAGCAGTTCTAATCACAATAAACTGCAATTCTTCAGCACATTAAATATTATCTAATATTTTGTTGTGAAGTTATTTCATATGCAACATCTGAATAAATGAGCTATCTTGTAAATACGGTTTTGTTCATGGTATCACAATCAGTCAGTGTATCACTTCTCATCAGGAACGAGGGAATTGGTATAACCAGCTCTCAAAATCCCAAGCTATGCTATGTGTTAAACATCAAATTGTCGGTACCCTCACAGTGAGGCTCGCATACATTCCCCATGTACTGAATATTAAGAAAAAAAAATATTTTATGAGTTTATCTTGATAGAGAGAAATATTTCGAGATAAGAGACCTGGGAATCTCATAAAACAAAAATATTATAAGAAAAGAATAAGAAATGAGTACATTTTGGAGAAGCCACCTGAGAGAGGTCTGACGCGTCGATGTTCTGATAAAGCAAGCATGACTGCGTCCTCTACCTTCAAAGGGGATATTAAATTATTGAGACCGAAACCCAAATAAAAATAATAGTTCTCTACCATTCCGTGGGAATATGTAAATGAAAATTCGTTGACACATATATTGCATCTAATATATACAACACAATGATAAAGCTAGTCAATCTAATACTTCCTCTGTTTCATAATGTAAGACTTTCTAACATTGCCCACATTCATATAGATATTAATGAATCTAGACATATATGTGTGTCTAGATTCACTAACATTTATATGAACATGGGCAATACTAGAAAGTCTTACATTATGAAACGGAGGGAGTAGTAGTAATAGTCTAGTAGCACTCTTAAGTTTCATACATCACTTTGCATTTCACTAATTACACAAAAAAGTGATGCATGAATAGTGAATTAGCAGTCTTTGTATCAACTGATGAGACTGAAACCAAATCAAAATATTTTGAACTAACTTCATCAACACTAAAACTGACTTTAAAAAAAATGAGAGAATTGACAGAAGATAACTTTCACATTCTAGGAAAAATTCATTGCAAATTTATGAACAGAAAGAAAATGAAAGATGAACAAAATATTCAAGTACACGGTTTTATTTCTGGACCATGTATCTCACCAAACTTGTCATGTGGTATCACATGGACTTTGAAAGAAAGGTATAAACTAGATGAATATCAAAATAATAAGTAGCAAGAAAAACCTTGAGTGAAGATAATTCACGTAGTCCTCTCTCAACTAAAAGCATGCTCTCAATATTTCCATCTCCACTCATATCATTCACGTGACTTGCGTCAGACATTTTGCTTTTGGTCTCCATGTCAGCATGATCTGCGTTATATACAAACAATTCTGTAGAGCAGATATGTACAGATATGTAGTGATTGAAATGATGAATTTATATGAGCTATGTACACTTCAAAAGAATGATGCTTCATCTGGTAACATGGTCATGAAAAATGAAGGAGATAAATAAAAGATCAACCCTCTTGATGAGAACTTTAGTGCCTAAAGCAAAAGATGGAGCAAGTTACTCTGCATGTTCAGGGGACAAAAGTCCTTGGAATCATTCAGTAGTTGCATGGTGCAGAATTAAAAGTGGCAATCATCCAATATTAACCACAAATTAAATATCAGAAAATGGACAGCGAACTTTGAACAACTCAAGTACATTCTGTAGATTAATTTAAACTCTTACTAGCTATTTGACCTACTTAAGTTTTTTTTTCCTGGAACATGGCAGAGATCTGCACGTCATTTCATTACGAGAGAAGAAAAGCTAAAATAGCCAGGTACAGTGACCTTACATGACCATGCACAACCAAAACAACGGCCTCACAGTAGCGTATCTAGAATTATTTTAGAGCACGAGCAAACTTCACTATAGCTAGTATTTACTACAGAAATTCTATTTCATTTTTTTCTTAATTACATGGAATTTTAGTGGATTAACCACCGACGAGCCCGGGCAGCTGCCTGGGGTCACCAGGCAGTAGATCTGCCCCTGCGGCCTCATGCGACCTTACATGACCAGAACATCAACCAAGCACAACCAAAGAAACAACTAAAAGACGCCTCACACAAGCAAAACAACAACTAGACAATGCCAAACATGACCTTTAACCGACCAACACAATGCCTAGAAACAAACAAACAACTCCGACCAGCCATAACCAGAGATGAGATTCAGATCCCACCAGAAAAGGCCTCACAACCACGACCGTTGGCTCCCACGGAGGCGGTATCAATAGCTGCTTCAAATAACATCGGATCCCACCCATCCGCCATGCAAGCATTGATCATTGAATTCATCTACCAATTAAGGTGGACCTACTGAAGTTAAAGAATTGCTTCATTCTATTAAGGCCTTTGGCACTAAGTCTTGGCATTTTATCTGAGAAAATCAAACATAAGTTTTTTTCTCGATCTAAGCTATGAGGTATCCTGATCGGTGATAATTTGGGTCTCGATTCCATGTCCATAAGATAGCCAATGGTTATAATCAAAGCACTTGTAGAGTAACTGAACATGAGATACTTGAATCAACATCTTCACAAAAGAGTTTTTGATAAGGAACCTGACCTGACAATGCTCCATCTCTAGCTTTTTGCCCAATTGACAGGACAACTTCAAGTGAAAGTGGTGCAAATGATGACCAGTATTCTTGTTTTTCTTCAGCAATATCACAATGTATACCTGATAAAAAAAAACTCAATTTAGCTAGCCATAGAAAACATGTAAACAACAAATTTATTTTTGAAACAATTGACTGCCTGAAAAGGAAAACAGTCTGAAAGACACTAATTCCTCAACACCCTGACATTAATCTGTAGCAAAAAAAATAATAAAACAGAAAAAGATATGAAGCTTCATAGAAAATCATAGTATCCAAGTAATGAACACACTGCTACACAAATATACTTACTCAATTTAGTTATTTGAAAAAGCATATAGAAGTAGCAAGGCAGCAATCACAATATTTTAAAGGTAAAATATGCAAAGCATTATCCAATCTTTTGCATGTGTATTTAAAGGACAGAACAGGCAAGGGCAATAATGCATATCTTGATTCTTTCAGTCTTAAAGTTTACATCTGTTTAAAATTTTACGAATTTACTTTTACTTCCTTTTTTTACTTTTGCATCGTACTTGTAGAATCTCTACATAGTACATACATTTGAGACCTAGTTAGAATTTACAACAGAAGGAATACCACCACTCTGTAAATAAGTATTAATAGTGTGAAGTATCTCAATACCAAGTCTAACACACAGTTTCCAGTAGCGAGCAAGCCAACATCTCTTTAGCACCACCTCCTCCTAAAAAGGATTTTCATAAACAGATTTAATGATATATCCATTTGCTACGAAATGTCAAAGTATAAATAGTGAGGCAAACATATTCACCATCTCTTCTTGAGACAGGACCATTCTATTGGTTGCTCCGTGAAGAGATCTCACGATTGATCCCGTACTTTTTAGACGCTGAGATACGGATGATACAGAATTGGCAACCTACCCGACAGCATAAATAAAAGTTAGGTTTGCAAAATACAACTCTGGGAAAATCGTTCAGCAATAAGTAACCATATTTGGTGAAAGCTCTACCTTTGCTTCTGACCGAAGGGCTGCAATTTCATCACAGCTAGCGCTGTTAGACCTTCTTGAAGCACTTCTCAATGAAGCCTAAGAGCACAACAGATCTTCGGAAAGAGTTAGTAAACAGAAATTTGTTCACCCAAAAGCACATAAAGTCATAAACTCAACATTATTGTGCAGAAATATTCATAAAAATGAAGCTCTAATAAAAAAAATCTTTCAATTTAAATTGTTCCATCAAATTTGAACATATGGATTTTGGTGCAGAAACCTACCTTTCTTTGTTGTAGCGCTGCATCCTTTCTGGGAGTCAAGATGGGAACATAGTTTAAGATAAGAAGCAATGCATGTATAACAAGAAGATGCGTGTTTTGTTAAATTATACACCTGCTAATCAGATTGGCCTCTGGCTCTATAGCATCAGCAATAACAGCAGCCTGAAATGTGGACATCAGAGATGTTGACACAATACATCAAACAATGCATTGAAGATGCATAGCTGAGGGGTATCTGTGTATGGACATACCATGTGCATGGACTTAGCATCTCCTTCCTCACTCCTTTCTTCTGCAAGGTTAAACTGGAAGATGCATGTTTGAGTGTTTCTAACAAATTAAAGCAGAAATTAAATCCAAAATCGTGATTTCATCTCACTTTTTCGTACATGCCCTCGGTTTCCACTTGGAGTGAGTTAATCTGCAAAGGAGGCATCAAAGAATCACACTAGTGTTGCATATAAGAAAGGTTAATCTTAAAGTGGAGAAAGATAGCTGTTTTGGACTTTTGGCAGATGGATCCAAAAGTCCATACAAACAGTCATACCACATTTCGCTGGAACAAGAATCAAGGACTAAACATAGATGAGAGCAAACTCATATTTTAGGACAAACTCAAGTAGTATATAGGATATTCTGCATTTCCTATCATTAATTTTCTTATCCTCCTGTGTTTTCGAAGAAAAAAATTCTTAGAAAATGCTGTTTATGACAGGAATCACCTCATCATGAAGAGAAGAAGATGTGCGCCGCGCTCTTAGAGAGCTTCCAAGATCAACTGATCTCCTAAGGATGATTTAGCCTATATTACTTATTAGTGATCATAAAAAATAATATTCAAAAGAGAACAAAAACTCAATTAGGTGCTTGCTGTCAATTAACAACACAAAGAGACTTCCGGAAGGAGATACGACAAAAGGCATTATTTGTTACACCATCCCAAAATATAAGCATTTTTTTTGAGAGGGTACAACTCAGGACACACACGAACACATACCACACTCACACCACAACACACGCGTGCACGTCCCTAACACACGGTAGGAAAGAGATTTGAGGTACTAAGTCCTCAATGCACGGGAAACATGCAGTACCACTGAATGCGCAAGCGTGTGTGTACCCTACTACCTAGGTGGAACCAACTGAAGTTGATCCCAGGAAATGTGGAAAAATAAGCATTTCTAGCTCCAAAAGTCGCTATATTTTGGGACGGAGGTAGTAGTAGCTTATTTGCCGGATTGCTGTCATGGATTATTGCTCCACGGCTCTAAAAATACGGCTTCTCAACAAAAAAAAAACATCTACCGCGTTGCTTAGACCAATTGTTCTAAGCTATCTGTTAAGTTTATTTCTCAAAGTATTTAACTTATCCCTATCATCAAGTAGATAATCTAAGGCAATAATCTGTTTCAAATGCCACATCAACCTAGGTTAGTGCATGCATGAATTTTGTAACAAGCTTTTTGTGTTTTTAGATTAGCTATTTGACTTATTTCTATTCGCGACTTGTTCTGTTTAATTTTCTCCAAAGCAACACATTGGTGCACTTGGATCCACCATTTGTGAAGAAATGCATAAATTTACATAGATGATAGGTAGCGCTTAGGGTAAATCCCAAATGCAATACATATAAAGCAACACTCGTGGATGTGTTATCCATTCCGAAGCTCATGATAATATGGTGCCTACATCAGAAAATTAGCAACAGAACAAATTCATAAAATTTCCATCCAACAACAAAATGATGGCACAAAGCCCATTGCTTTGATCTGCAGCTCAATTTCTCTGCCGAGTAAACTAACACATCTCACTGATATGTGGTATATAAGCTACAGCCTCAAACTAAACTAGCCAGTATTAGCATGCATGCCATTATTATTAATCAGTGGCGGAGCTGTTGGGGGTGCCGGAGGGTGCCAACACACCCCTATCTGAACCCCTCCTCCCTGTTGTTGTATGATTGTACTTACAAGGTCAGGCAGTTAGCAAGTCTAAAAAAACATTAGCCCATTAGCAAGAAACAATATCTACAAAATTAGTTAGTGATTTCCCTTTTTTTTCAAAGTAAAATAGAAGATGCCTATTTACATTGAAAGGATTTAGCATTAAGAACTAGTTCCAAACTTCCAATTATATTATTAAAGAGCTAAAATTCAAGTTTTTTTTGTAAAGAACTAGTTTACACATTTATTGTTATTGACAGTGACTATTTGGCCTCCTTTGCTATCGATATTGGTTATTCGGCCTTATGGCTTATCCCTACCCCACACCCCCCAACCCCAAATCCTGGCTTCGCCACTTATAAATCACATGGGACATGATAAATAACATCCTCTCGAATGCATAGCCATGCTGAATTGAGCAAGGAGAAGCTATATGTATATGGGAACAATTTCAACAATGCAGTATGAAATCTGCCACGTGCAAGACCTGAAACATGTGAGCATACCTTTGCTCCCGTCGATTTATTGCGGGCGACTCTGACCCTGGACCGCTCGTCGCTGGCCGGTTCTGTTGCTTGATCGAAGGTATCATCGGAACTGACTTCCCGGGCGTGTATCGGTTCGTCAACGACGGTGGTCGGCTCACCGGAGCCTGATCCGAAAGGTAACGACCTATCTAAAATGCACAGAATTACACGCCACCACTTAGCGCGCCGAGCACCATGCCCACTATTGGTTGGTGAACACAAGTAACAAATAATCACATCAAACACATCACCCGCATAAACAATGCGAAATGCGTGATGTAAAATCATAAATCAGCCGGCATATTCCATTAATTAGGAGATCGTGAATGAGTATTAGATTATTAGGAAGACGGGATTGACGATTGAATGCCGCTGCCGAGTGATGGAAGTGAAAATGGGGATGGATTGAGGTTACCGATGGGGAAGGGGAGCGGGTGCCGGTGCGCCGCGGGGTGGAGGAGAGCTCGATGGGTGGCCCCGAGAGCTCGTACTCGTCGTCGTCGCTGCCGCTGCCCCCATCCCCACCACCACCCACGCCGCCGCCTCCTCCTCCTACCCCCGCGCCGTCGGTGGACGCCATGACCCGCGCGAGCCGCTGCGCCGCGGCCCTCGCCGCGGTATTATGCGCGCGGCCACGTCGCCCCACGGTGGACGCCGCCCCCGCGCCACCCAGCGACCCCGTCCGCGCGTGGCGGTGCACGGGCGACGCCGTCGGAGATCCACCCGGCGGCGACGTCTGCGCCGATCCACCGCCACCGCCCCCGTAGTAGTGGTGCCCGTACCCGCCGCCGCTGCCCCGGCGAGCGTACCCGCCCGCGGGGCTCGCCGGCCGCGACAAGCGATCCATGGGAACACGGCGTCGCGGGTGATCGATCGATCGATCCCCCTCCTCGATTCGTCGCGAGAGGGAGAGAGAGAGAGAGGTGGAGGTGGAAGCGGAGGAATGGGAGGTGGTGGTGGTTTGTGTTTGCGTCCGAAGGCGGAGGCGGAGGCGGGGGGGACGTAACGGTCTCGAGTTTCGAGGGGGGGAGTGATCTCGAGTGGCGTGGGGGTGGATCTTGTGTGGCGCGGGTCGCCTGTGGCTACACCGGTTAGACGTGTACTTCTATACACTTGGGTTCTTTTTCTTACATATAGTGGTAAGCAGTGGCGGATCTAGAGGGTGGTCCGGTTGAATTATGGACCATAAAATAAAAATAATCTAACACAGGACTAGTACATGTTAATAAAAGGAAAAAAAAATTTAAAGTGAGAAAAATAAGAGATATAAAATCTTTATTAATATAAACTTTTATAGTGAGAAAATTAAGAGATATAAACTCTTTATTAATATATTATGGTACACTTTAAATTATGTGGCCTATTGTATATTATCTTATTATATTTATCTGTGTTTAAAAAAGTTACGTAAGATAGGTCATCCATATCTAAAATCCTGGGTATATCACTTGTGATAGAGTGCTGCATATTCATCCAAGGGGGAAAAAATAGTGTGGCTATCTCATATCAACTGGAGGAAAAATTTCTAACTGAAATGTACCATGTAATCATTAGTGAACTCAAAACCTAATGATACTATATAGCCATCGACCAAGCTTGTCGATATACTGTAGTGAATTGGGCATTATATGTTTTGTTAATATTTAAAGTAGTGAATGAAGCCTCGACTATATATTATTCACTGTATTGGAACATTATAACGTATTCATGTAACTATAGTGCATCTATGTGATACTTTAAAGGATCTAGAAATCTCTTCAGAATGTACCATGTTACATTCTTGATGTATGTGTTGCTTGTTATACTGGTACAATCAGTGTCAGTCAACCTCGACAATTTTTGACAAAACTTAGTACTGAACTACTTAAACGATAAAATAACACTATAAATTTAAGCATAATCACCTTATTATGACACCGACATTGAATCCACCACTACAGGAAGAGAACAGGAAATAGAAGAGAGTGCCGAGTTCTGTACTAAAAATAAATGATAATGTATTCTTATCCTACAAGTTGTATGGGTCCCAAAGCACTTGAATAGAACTAGAGAGGAAAGTATGTATGGGTAATGCTTGAAACTTGGTGCAAATTGTTTTGGTAGAATCCATGAACCATATATTAACGAAAGGGCATATAGTCTAGTGGTTACAGTGACCTGAGTAGTACCCCAAGGTCCTGAGTTCAAATCTCCTATGGAGCGAATTTCAGATTGGGTTGTTTGCGGGGCTAAGTTCCCTATTTCAATGGCCGTATATATCCGGTTGGATATAGAGGCCGGGTAAAAAAAATACCCTTCTCTAAAAAAAATGAACATATATTATGGTACTAACACATTATATTGGACCAAAGACAAACTTGGCACTAGTATAGACATACTTGTAATCTAGCTTAAATATACCTAACTTCCCTTCCTCTCCTAAAGAGAACTGGCCTGGCCATGCCATAACATTATTGGCTTCATTAATCAAATCATACAAAAACAATTTACAACCATTTAGAACAAACGTGTTTGGCATTTGGCATGTCTAAGTCCAGCTATTTCTTCCAAACGCAGGAATAACAAACCATACAAAATTATAAAGCACGAGTACACATGAAACTTGCATAAAATGGAATTGCATCAACGGTTGAAACTACAAGAACAAACTTTACCATTCCTTATGAAAACTGTGGCACCTTCATTTAAATTTAACAAAGAGGGAGTACTTTCTACAAATCCAATACAATGCATTTGTTTATCCTCTACAAACAACATGTAAATTTACAGATGAATTATACACTTGGAATAATGGCTTCCAATATGAACCTATACCAGCTTAAATACGTCGTTCTACACAAACTATCTGCACAAGATATGACAACAGTACACAAATGTATCCTGGAACAAAATTGAGTGGTCTCTGAAAATTTACAGAAATGCTTGCACCTTCTGAACCTCAAACTCAGCTATGTTCAGCCTCAGTCACAGTGCCCAGTTGAGATCCATGGATGCTCCGCTCCACTGGCGAACCAGGCACGAAAGGAACGAAGCCTCGGCCCCCGAACATCGGGCGCATGAATCTATCATCAAACTTGCGCCACACGCGATGAACGGAGCGAGTCTGAATGGTGAGAAGAAGCTGAAGGTTGTTCTGAGGGGAGGGCTGGCCTACATCGAAGTCAGACCCCAGCAGGCTTCCAAGAAGTGGGTCTATGATTGACTGGCTTGAGAGATCAGCTGCTATGTCAGGCCTTGGTGGGATGAGGAGATTGAGGAGAGGCTTGGTAAAAAAACCAAAAACCTGAAACAAATATTGATGGTGTATACATTAGCAAAGTGATAATAATTGGACTACTTTCTTTGTACACGATGGAAACGGAAATGTATGATATCACTTCTTTTCTAGATTAAACAGGATCATATACATTGATAATCCCCGTATGGCTGCATTGTTCATGGGTATTTCACTTAATCTGTAAGCGTCATATAAAGAAATGATAAATACTGCATTAGATTTGTTTACGCTCATATAATCACATGTCCCCTATTGACTTGGCTGAACCAAATATAGCACACACAAACAAAAGTGCACAAATCTATCAACAGATTGCTAGAAATACACCTGCTGAGCAGAAAATAACCATCCAAGATAATAACAGAGAGAAAGCATTACATCCTTACCATTGTGCTGAACAGAACAACAATGACTGTGCTGGTGATCATGATAGCATTGATTCGCAATTCAGTATGACCAGATGCGGTGAACTGCAAAGTTTTACGAGAACGTTACATATCAGACTAGGTTTTAGTAAATTAATGTGGTAGTGGTTCCAAATCACTTTCAGAGAGGCAGGTTAACCATCAAACATCACCTTGTGATAGGCAAGTGCTATTGATACTGCTCCTCTCATGAGACCTGCCCACCATATGATTACCTAGAGAATAAACCCATCACAGTTAGCTGCTTAGCTCCCTCTGTTTTCAGGAGGGAAAGAAAGTGATACAACTACATAAGAATAAAAAAGGTCAATACTAACTTGCTGCTTGAAGGAGATCTTTGGGCGTGTCTCTTTTTTACTTAGATTGGATAAGAAAGACAAAGGGAATACAAATGCTGCTCTTCCAACCATAACCAAGCCCAATATAGTTGCACTTAAAGCAATTGGTTTTTTAGGACTGCATCATAAGGAAAACTGATATAAATTAGTTATTATGTTCAGAAAAAAAAAACATGGGCAAGACATGCAAGGTAGTTGCTGTTGTGTGAGCCTGTGTTTAACAGTGTGCACCATGCCAAACAACAATTAATAGAATCATAGAAGCTTGAAGATGTTCTTTGCAGACTTCTCCAAACTGAAAAGGAAGGGTTCCGACTTTCTCTCATCAACAACATATCACCTCACATAGAATATACTTTTGTCAGCTGACAGGACCATCAGTCTAAGAAGGAGCTAAGCAAATTACAGCATCCCTAGTGATGGAAAAATTGAACCATAGAGGCAATTGTTCAAGGCATTACCACCGGGGACTTGAACCAGGAGGCAGACAAAAAAGCAAAACTAGTTCTTTTGTTTGAACCAAACCGAAAAAAAGATACTTGCTCGTGGTTTCCAACATATGAAAGGAGCAGGTGCGGTCCTTTGGCAGACAGGAGAGAATGGATGAAAGAACACGATCATTTGTTTTTATTCTGGCCATGGATCCCACCAATGAATAACACGCTACACCAGTGGATGCAAACCAAACCATCGGATAATGAAAATATCAGAAGAAACTTTATGAATTGGTCGTGGACAAAAACACACCTGCTGCTAGCTAATTTCCATTTTTCAATGTCCAGTGCATCCATCCCAACATAGAGAAATAGAAAAATTTCAGCAATGAAAGATAAAGTAGCAAAAGTGTGCCTGTAAAATGAATGAAGAATATCAGGAAGCCATATACATAAATATTTTCATCTAAAAGAAACCACAAGGGTTGCCAGTAAAACTGATTATCAGACAGTACATACTTGGTAGTAATCCTAGAGCTTTCTGTCACATTATGCCAAGTGTAATGTGACATTACTATTCCAGAGAAGAACACAGTGAGAATGCCACTCAGATCTAGCAGCTGAAATATATATATATGAAAGGGTCAAAAAAAATATCAATATCATGTACTTTGGAAGATGCTGGTGCAAAGTGAGATTAAAGAAATTACAGACTGCCAAAAGAAGTACAAGAGTAAAACATCAACAAATTTACACTTAGTATTACATGGATATAACATGATACTCCCTCCATCGCAAAATATAAGCATTTTTGGATTTCGACACAGTCTTTGATATGCTACTTTGACCAAAAATATCTATATAAAAGTAAAATGTTTTAAATAAAGAGAGTTGTATATTATGATAGCTTGTTTAATGATAAATCTAGTAACATCAATTTTACGGGATTGATCTTTTTTTTTTGCTATTAATAGTCAAAGTTAAAAATATTTGACTTAGCACTAAAAATGCTTATATTTTGGGACGGAGGAAGTAATTGATAAATGTCCGAAATAATTTGACTTAAGAGAGTTGCTTATTTTGAAGTTCTTATAGTTTGTAGGCACTCACCATCGACAGCATATATGAAAGGTACGCCATGAGTATCATGATAGCAACTTCTCTGTCAGTTGAGTGTCTGCATAACATCACAAGCTTGCCACAATGATTTTCATATCTACATAAAAAACAAACTACTCTGTGGCATGACTAAATCACATAGGAGCAGACCTGGCAAAACATAGTTTCTTAATAATATAGGCACTAAGCAACCCAGCCTGCCAAAGTGAGTACCAGTAATTAGTCCAAAAAGGCATGGTCAAATGAATCATCAGAAAGGAAGGTAGTAAATGGAAAAGAAAAGGAAAGATCAGTGGAGGTTGTCAAAAACAAAGAGACTTACAACTACTCCAAGAAGGGTACTGGTGAAGAATAGGTAGAGAAAATTTCCTATGAACGCTAGTAGAACAAGGCTATCAAAATTAGCAATATCAATGTCTTCAATTGCATTAAAGAGCACAACAGATGTAGCATCATTGACAACCCCTTCACCAAAAACCAGACTATAGAGTAGGGGTGTTTCGTCTTGGTTAAGCACCTGCAAGTAACAAAATTGCATATTTAATGGTGTGCTGTTTCATTTTACAAGACATTAACAACAGGTCATTAAATGGAAAAACCTGTAAGGTGCAAACAGAATCTGTTGCTGAGAAGATAGCCCCAATTGCTGCATATATGGATTAAACAAAAAGATAAACAGCGAGCAGAATGATGATGTATTCAATGGTACCAAAGTCCAACCAGTCGCTTCAATAATTTTGAAGTGTAGAAAGGCCAAGAATAAAGTATCTAACCAAGATAGTCCCCAAGCTGGAGTGGACCAACATCAAGTTTTTTGAACAATGTCATGGCACCTGATATGTCCATTAGAAAAAAGGAAAATCTTAGCGGCCAGAGCAACATATCAAAGTTTGAGGATGCAAGGTTTGAGACTTTGAACAAATCATGTTTGTACCATTGAGTAATGAATACAATAAGGCAAACAACCGTGCATCTAACATACATACTTTTACATCCAGCTCCACAACTGAAAAAAACTATCCAGCTGGCTTCTCCGTACTGAATTATGGATTTTCATGCATCATGTAGCCACTTCATATAGAAGCGATTGGCTCATTACTGATTCTTTTACTCTCTTAAACCAGTGTTTAATTTATCTTAATCTCAAAGAAATCAGTCACACATACTTGAAAGTTGAAATGATGATATTTGGTTTCAGGTGTTAAACACCAAGATTTTGTATTTTGGTGTAGGTGTTCATATAGTTGGTTATCTTGTGATCATTAATATGGAACCAAAATAAGATGATGTAAGCTGAGCAAAGAATTCAGCAACTTACCTAGAGAGATTATCACAAAGGATATCAATGTCCCCACAGCACCAAATAAAATAATTGTCATAAAATTGCGGAAGAATTGTTTTTTCTTTACTTGAAACCTGATGATTATAAACAAAGATGCATTTCAGTTAAAAGCTTCACTTATATAAAATGTAAGTAACTTCAGGCTATCACTTTGATGTTAGGGTCAAATGTTTTAGCGAGAACTGAAAATACATGTATTTCTGCACAAAAATATAATGCTGGAGCTTAAAATGTTATTAGCTAATCCAAAGAAATACACAGGAAATTCATATTAATCAATTCAGTTACTGCAGGAATGCATGCAATTTCCTAGGTTCGAAACAGGGCAGAGTAAGGATGCTGATTCTCTATAAAGACTATATATATACTTGCACAGTCAGGAAAAATAATCTAAATGACTCACAAGCTTACTCACGTTCAGTAAGAATGTAAGAATGATTAGACATACTTGGATCCAATCATCACCAAGTCCTCTAATTGTAAAAGGGCTTCATGTACTACTGTGATACAATCCTTTTTAAGTCTGTATTTCAGGGGGGGAAATAATTGTTTGGGACAGACGTGATAGTTTAATTCATTTTTCAGTATAATTTCATGGGAATGGGTGGGCAGTTGACTATTTTATACATCCAGCTCAATAAGTGTACCTTAGCATTCACAAATCACATAGGTTTTGAGGAAGTCTTAGAAACATGGGTTTGATACATCCAGAGGAATCTAAGTAATATTTTATACAGAATGGCAATAATAATATCATCATATGCATACTTCAGAAATACATGAATTTCTCAAGTGAGTCCTATTGCGGTGCATTTTGCTCTCAAGATTAAATTAGCCAAAACCAAATTAAACTAAGACAAGGCACCTTCTTTTCTTGTACAGAAGAACAACAAAATAAATTCCGCTTTGGTTGGGAGCTCACTAGAAGAGCTATAGGTACACAGAAAGCTCACCCAGCATTAAAGATGATCGGTGGAAGCAAATAAATGAAGAAGAGGTCCTCACTGAACACAAGAATGTGCGAGTTCTTCCCACCACTGACGAGCAGAATCACACCTCCAGTGATCAGCCCCTGCAAGCGCCAACCCACAGAACAAAACTCAAAACCACTCCCCTGTAAGGCAAAACCACAAACACCTGGGGTGCAAGGCCAGAGAGCCCTCTCATCTCACCATGACAAGCGCGGTGATGGATTCATTGACCCACCGGTTCCCTTCCAGCAGGTGCCCGATCACAATGCAGCTGCACAGCAGCGCCACGAAGATGTTGATCGCGACGATCGAGTCGTAGTCCGACACCAACAGCCCGCCGGATTTGAGAACGAGAGCTCCCAAATCCAGCCCCATCTCGACCGCCGCCACCTCAGTGGATCCTCCTCAGCTCACCCTGGCAGAATGGAAACGAACAATTCTCAATGTTAAAAATTGGATCATTTGCTCGGTGCAAGCAAGCAGATCGATCTCCATGATTGCCTGAACACTGTAGCCGTCAACAAATTCAGAGAAACCGCAAAGCAACAGCAAATCACTCCCGGCTTAATCATTCCACAACCCAAATCAACAAACCAGTGACCAGTAGGATGAAAGATGATCCGAGCTACATATTCTCACTGAATTCCTCAATTCCGACTCCAAATCCAAATCCGACCCAAGAAGCCACCATGCCGCCACCTCTCCTCTCAAGAAAAGGATGTGCACAAAATAAAAGTAAAAACAAAAATCGAAATTCCGCACGCACCTGCAGATTCAAGCGAGATGGCCACCCTGATCTGAAGCAGGAGAGAGGATGGAACCAACAAAAAAAAATCTGGATTCAGAGAGAGAGACGTGAGAAGAAGAAGTAGAGGAGGAGGTGGTGGACTGGTGGTCGTGTCCATCTGGCCATGAGGCCGTGAGAAACGGAGGGGAATTAATTAACGAAAATCGCGCCACCTGTCAAACGGTCAAACGGGCCCCACCAGGCAGAGGAAGGGAGGAGACCCATGTGGATGACGGGTGGGGCCCTGAACCGGGTTGGCCCCGCCTGTCAGTGGCTGTGGCTGGGTTGCCGTCCTGTGGTTTTGGTTTTGGTTTTGGTTTAACCTGAGGGGTGTGAGGCCGACGTGGCACGGGGTGTGTGTGGGGCCCACCCGGGGATGGAGACCAATAATATTTTTTCTTAGATAATGGAATGAATGGAGACCAATATGGGGTATTGGGAAGCAATGATGGCGAATGGATGGGTGATTAGAGGAAGGATAATAATAGAGTCCACTTTCTACTATTATTTTATTTTAAAGCCAACATATATAATAGATTGGCTATAAGGTTGGCTGCAATTTTCTTCTCCTCTCTCTATCTCTTACTTATGCATTTAATGGATTTGTCTTGGAGCTTGTGATAAGCTAGCTCTTGCATAAGAGCCAACATACTTAATTTTCCACTACCTCTTTTCTTCACCTAAGTATAGTAAGCTTATAGTTCACTATTATACTTGCTCTTAGATCGTTCGGATGATGATTCATGAGTGTCGCCCTGTCGAAGAGGCAAGATGAAATGAAAGGAGAGAAGGGTATCGTGTATCATGTGTGGTCGTCGTCCACTGCTATTAAAGACAAGAACAGAATATAACGGTAAAGTTATACTTCCTTCATCCCCTAATATAAAAAATATTCCCTATTTTTAAACGTTTGACCACTTATTTTATTTTAAAAAATTTATACAATATAAAAAATAAAAGTTATACTTCAAGTACTTTGAATAATAAAGTAAATCACAAATAAAATAAATAATAATTCTATTTTTTTTAATAAGACGAATAGTCAAACAGTGCAAGTAAAATGTCAAAATTACTTATATTAGGGGACGGAGGGAGTAGAGTAGTACAGACATAGGTGGTGTTCTTTTCTCCGGAAGATGAAGATGAGGTTTTTTACGCAAAACGAGGTGGTATTAACGTATGATTGATTGAGTTTTAATTATTACAAACTTAAAAAATAGATTAATATGATATTTTAGAGTAATTTTTATATAGAAAGTTTTCGCACAAAACACACCGTTTAGCAGTTTGAAAAAGTGACACGAAAGTCTTAATATTCTTTCAACTTTTATTGGAGAAAAGAACGGGACTATAGGACTCCCTTCATTCTAAAATTCGAACAGGGCTGACTGAGTTCGTTTATTCATGTTCCCTATTTCCCTCTCTTGTTTGTCGCGTGTAATCTCTATAGAAAAATTATTTTTAAAAATCATATTAATCCTTTAAAAAGTTTTTTAAGCTATACTTAATTAATTATGTGCTATGTTGCTCCATTTTTCGTGATTAGGGGGTCAATTCCCAACTCCATGAGACAGACACAGTCTTAGCATGATTGAAACAAAGGAAAAACCATATGAATTATAGAGGATTTTATCCTATGAAAAATAATCCTATAGAGTTATTTGAAATAAAAAATGTTTCCTATCAATTTCTTAGGAATTCATGTGGAATGAACCTTACAAGATTAATTTTAGAGGAAAATAAGCATGATATCTTACTTCATGATAATCAAACAACTTTTCGAAATCCCATAAGAACTCCCTAAGTATAACATTCTATTCCTACATTTGTTCCTATTGCTGTGTTTTCTCATCCCCACATTTCAAAGGAGCCATAAACTCTTAAATAATGTTTTGAGTTAATGGTTTGCTTGTTTGATCTATCTTAAATCCATTTTTAGGGCCCCTTTGAATCGTAGGATTGAAAAAACGGAGGAATGGGAAAAACATAGGATTCTGATAGGAATGCAAGTGTAAAACAAAGGATTGCAAAACACAAGAAAAACACAGGAATGGCCGTTTGATTGGACCGCAGGAAAAACGCAGGATTCAAACGAGAGAGATAGACTCAAGGGAAGTTTTCCAAGAGGTCGGAGTGGATGTTAAATTTCCTACATTTTTCCTCTAGAATCGTAGGAAAGGAAAGTTTCCTACGTTTTTCCTTTTATCATTCCTACAAATCAAAGGCATGAATAGTGTAGGATTTCAATTCATTTGTTTTTCCTCCATTTATCCTCCAATTCAAAGGGGGCCTTAATAGCATTAACTTTCTTTTCCAAAATAAGTATATAAATCCAAAACCATGAAAAGAAGTATATATTTTTTTCAAATTTTATTCCAAAACTACGTTCCAACAAGCATGCTCCATACGGCTAGGCTATAGAGTTGATAGAGAGATGTGGAGGGCCCACGTGTCAGGGACACCCAACGGGATTGTGTTTTTTTTTTTTTGAGATAGTGTTGACAGCGAAAGAGTGTGGAATGAAATTCTTGGCTGTAGATGAGCCTGTAGGCCCCGCCACGGATGCGAGGCCACCAGCGGATGAGCGCCACGTGTCCGCTACAGGCATGGGCAGCGCGACCAGAGAAGTGGACAGGACAAGGCCGCATCCGCCATCCTCCATTGATTCATCTCCCTTCCTTTGCTTGAGATTCCTCAACCTCTACATCTCTCTCCTCCAATCCCCTCCTCTCTCTCTATCTCTCTTCCCGGCCTGTGCAGAGACGGAGGCAGGATAGGCCGGCGAGCAAAGGTTCGAGTTCTTTCCCCTCGGATTCCACAAAGTAGGTGTCTTTTTTGTTTAAGAAAAATAGAATCACCAAGTTGTTGTTCTCGTTGAGTTTTGGTTGTATTTTGTCACTCGAGAGCCTCTGCATGTTCCAAAAGATGGTGTTTTATTGGTGGTGTTTTGATCATGCTAGATGTGGAGGATGGACGGATCAGATATTCTGTTGTTTACTCGCTTTGAAATTTATGCTTGTTTTAGTATTATGCATCTTTGGGCAATTATCGCATGGATGGATCATACATGCCATTTCTTTCGGTTCGAATGTCTTCCTGTTTACTACTTTGGAATTATCGTTTTTAGAGTTTCGAATTAGCTGATTACTGCAAGTACAGTTCCCCGCTGTGTTTTTGTTTGTGATTCTGAACTGCAAACTGATCTAGGATCGAGAAATGTTGGTGTATTTAGAGATTTAAGGGGGGCGACTGATGTGTCACCATTTAGAAAATCAATTATGCATTTCCTAATTGTCATGGCTGCATGCTGTCAAGTTAAATTTGAGATAACTGCTGAAGATTACAGAAGGCCTAGAATTCTATTACCCCATTCATAGAGTAGCTGTGATTCTGACAATACAATGCACAGCAGGTATTTAGAAAGGAAACTGTTACTACATGGTTGTTAACAGCAAGCAGCTATTATTGATCTGATAAGGAATGAAGTTCTACAGTATTTTTGACGCGACGTATTAGCATCAGTTTTGCTCAAGATTCACTTACTGTTGCGTGCAACTAATGTCCAAATTTCACATCAGGTACTAAAGATCATATCTCTTCAAACTGGTTAGGAAGCTTACTTAATGAAGACACAATTGGATTGATTTTAGTGGCCAAACCCAAGCCAACATACAGACTGTGCGCATATGGCTACTCGCATTCCTGGTACTGTAGCAGCTAGCGGGGTGTACTACAATGATCAATACAGAATGCCATGTAAGCTGAAAGGAATTCATTGCATGGCATTGAATTGTATACCGCAAAAAGCGAAGGTAAGGAAGTGCATGAATGGATATCAATCAACATTCAGGTTTTGTGTAAATGAGAAAAATGGACAAACCACCGGGCAGTCAAATGGTTCCTTGATCCAACAAGGCCAGAATTTCCGGTGTCATTCTTATGGTTCTCATAACAGCAGTGAAACTAAAGAGTGCAGCCTTGAAGATGGCACTGATTCATACAGGTAATATTTGTACTACATTACAGGATAATGAGCCTACTTTTTCCCCAGATGACCAATGTTTATTGAATTTGTGTATCTGGACATGCAAATTCATTATCATCCTAATTCCTATCTTTCTACTGTCTTTAAATGACACGTCCTATGTACAAAGCTGAACACAGTCATTTTTAAGATGGACATAACCCATCCAACATTTTTTATTTTGTTTTTATGGTTGACATAACCTGTTTGTCTTTTTAAATTTCTAAATCTATTGTTGCAGGGATTTTGAAGAACATTCAAGAGGAGCCTCCCAATTTTCAGATAATCAAGTTGCAGCAAAGAAAAAATCAGTCAAATCTAGTCAAGGGTTGGCTGAAGCTTGCAAATTTGTTTACAACGATGCAAAATTTGTGAATGAAAGAGCTCAAAATGATATTCTCTTGCTTTCACGGTATTCCTTTCATAATAATCTTTAAAAAATATATCCCTTGGTAAAAACAAGAGATTTGTACATAACAAAATTATGTGTCTCATTTCTAATCCTAGTGGCATAACAAGGCTGAACAAACGTGCGTGCCAGGATGTTGCTGTTTTAGGGTCAGGATTTCTCAAGCTTGATGGTACATGATTTCCCTTTTAGCTGACAAGCTCTTAGTTTCTTTGGTATGATTTAACTATCCATCTAAAGCTATTATTTACTGAAAGCTCGTGCAAGGAAGGACACTAAAAAAATTGACCACAGTGTGAAGGAAAGGGCAGCGCGGCTTACCCATTTTGCGAGAGTATGATTTTTCAATATGTTTAGATAATTGAACCATCCATGTGCTTTACTTTTTGTTCCTTTCTACCTCTATGTACTTTAGCCTGTTACCTCTGTATGCATATTCAGATATTAAAGGAACAGGCTCAGTCAGACTTGAAGAAAGCAGCAGATCAGCATTGGAGCGATGGTGCTTTGGAGGTCTGTGCTAGTTCTCTGTCCTTCACTTCATTTTGCTGGAACTAGTTGAAAATACTGAGCGATATATAGCTGCCAAATGTTTCTGGAGTACCGATGTTGTTTTATTACCGGTGTTAACCTTCTTTGTGTGTGTTACTATCAAATTCATGGGATTATGCTTATATAATACACTATTTATTTGCAATGCAGGCAGATCTGCGACGAGCTGACTCGGTTGTTAGACGACGTGCCATGGAAGATGCTTTCATGGCTTTAAAGGTAGCCCAACTTGTTCTTTTCCATCTCTACTGTCTTTAAATGCAGCAAGTTGGTTTAGTTTTCATTACAATTTACAAGCTAAGATATGCAAGATTTTAGGATGAAAACATAATCAGTTATTTTGATTTATGAAAGCAAGATTTATAACTCAAACTCGTAACAATTCTTGATTATTTATTTGCTTAACATCATGCCCCATACATCATATTTCCAACAAATTTTGTTTGTTTTATGAGCCTGCTGTCATGACCGGTTTGCTGTTATGCATTACATTAATAGCTAAGGTTTAGTTTGATTGGCTTAGCAGAAAATAAATAATCATATATCTAGACATGAATAACTAGCCTCAGACTTAATCATACTCTATCTACACCTTGCCATATCGACATTTTTTTGGTATTTGTTGCTGCACAAAAGGAAAAGTTTATGGATCACATACTAGATGTTTTGATCAATTTGACCCTTCCCAATTCTTGGTATTTCTCATACAGCATCTTGATTATTAAATATTACACTTGTATGTAATTCTGTAATATTTAGTGCAGTTTGTTCGGGATATCCATGACATGATGGCAAACAGATTACAAGAGCAGTAAGTTCATTTCAAATGCTCATTTCTTAGAGAAATTCAATGTTTAATTAAGGAGGGTATGATTTTACTTCGCTGGTTCATATTCATTGTTAGAACAATCTGATTTGTACTAAAATAAATATACTTTAGATTCGCAAAGGATGGTTCCTCTTCTCCTGCTAATTCAAGAAGTTTCATCACCCTTGAGAAAAATGGAAATACCTTCGAGCTGTTTCCTCATGAAGTTTCAACGGACCAGATTACCGCCATAGAGGTTATATCTAGATTAACTTATTTAGCAGAAAACTCCCATCATATGGCTAATTTTGGTTAAATTTGTTATCCATAGCAAGCATACTGGAGTATGGCATCTGCGTTGTCTGAGGCTGATGGTATCGACTACACAGATCCTGAGGAGGTGAAACATTTTTTACCCACATTATAAAGATGAACCTTCCTATGTCCATCTTTCTAACCTTCTCTTTTCTGTTTCTGAAGCTTGAGTTGTTAGTAGCAACTCTCATTGACCTGGACGCCATGGATGGGAAAAAGAGTGTTTCCTTACTTGCTGAATGTTCAAGCTCTCCAGATGTTAATACCAGGTATATCACAGCATTATTGAGTACAGTTACCTGCAATGTATGTTGCTTCTGCGTTGTTAGCAAGATCGAATCCATCTTCAAGTACAGAAAATGAGAATATACAGAAAATGAGAGAATGTTAATATAAAGAATGCAGATTTGATATGTCCTGTCTCTATACATCATGGCTATGTGCCAAAATAGCTAATTAGCGACAAAAAATAATTTATGGATAAAACTATTATGTATATGTCCTTAGTGACTTAAAAGCCAATTCAAAAAAGGAACTATGTTGAAAATACCGTAGAATTAACTCAAAAATTAAGTCTTAAATAAATTTTGGCGGTGGCTGATTCGTTGTAGGGCAAACGATGAGGCTCTATGTTATATTTCTGAATTACATCGCATTCGTATTGACCATTATTATGTATGTATACCCCTTGTAGGAAAGCTTTAGCTAATGCACTGGCTGCAGCTCCATCCATGTGGATTCTTGGAAATGCTGGGATGGGTGCATTACAGGTGAACATAAATCTCTCCTATAGCTCCTCCTATTGACAATTTCTGATTACCTTCATATCAGAATTTTTTGTATGAGAAATTTCTAAGCCTCTCAGAGCCAGGAATCATGCTTGCCCCACAGTTCAAATTTGATCTTCATATTCATTTGTAACCATGATTTCCAAGCTGTACAAACTGAAGCTCATTTCTCCCTTGTGATCAATTATCTAAAAAAGGTTAAAATCCATAGTACAACGCAGCCTGTTTCTGCATAATAATCAGTTATTGTTGAATGAACTTGCTAGTTGCTACTTGCTACATGAACTAGTTTCTTTGAAGTTACTTGGGTAACTATTGATGTTTCATCAATCTTTGCTTGCTCTTTCAATTGCAGAGATTGGCTCAAGATTCCAATTATGCTGTAGCCAGGGCTGCAACAAGAGCCATCAATGAACTCACAAAGCAATGGGAGCTTGAAGAAGGTGACAGCCTGAGGTTTGTACTGAATCAAAATATGGTTTCTAAAGAGACAGCCGATGACAGTGCAGCAGCAGATGACACCAGGTGATCATGTGCAAATAAGAAGGAAAAAATTACACTAGGATTAACAGAAACTTATACAAACATCACGTTTCAGAGCATATATATGGATAAGGTGAATGTCTATCTCTGTCACAGTTTCAGAGCATAATGTGCTGCTTGGTATCAAACCAGATCACCAGAATCATCAGAATGACAGAATGCATGTAACTGACACATCTTTTCAGTGCCAAACTGCCAAAGAAATTAGGAACTGGTGTAAAGATAAATGTATTCCTTCAGTAAGACATAGTCAATAGTGTTAGAATAATTGGGCTAGGCCCAACTTATCCTATTAAATCTCAAAGGCCCATAATAAGTGTTAAGGATAATAATACCACATCAGGATTTAAGCGAGGAATATCTTAACCTAAATAGGGAGTTATTGGAGGCCCCCTGTTGACTGGTTGAGGTGGGGTTCGGAATGCCACGCGCGCGCGCGCGCCGGGCCGAGGCCGTGGGCGTGGGCGAGGCTGGCTGGCGGCGTGCGTGCGTCACGTCGCTATTCTTTTGCAGCCACTAACCACGTTCCAACAACTGCCTCTCTCTCCTGATAGATAAGGAGGCCGCGAGTCCGATCTGTAACGGACGCTTGCTTCTTTCCCGGTGTTAGTTCCTCCTCCGCACCAGTGCTGTTCTCGCTTCCTCGCTTCTGATCTCTTGCGCGCACGAGAGATTGGAAGGAGCAGTGCCTCCAAAACCACATCTTCGCCTGAGATCTGCACCGGGTAGGCGGGTGATCAGGTTTTTGGGTAGTGCCTCTCGCACGATTGCTCGCCATGTCTGGAGATGCCGCCGCCGCTACTGGAGGAGATGGCAGAGGTGGTGCGCCAGGAGCTGGAGCCGGTGCCGCGAACGACAACATCAACGGAGGCAATTCTGCCTCATAATCCAACGGAGGGCCATTCTCGAGGTATATCCTTCTCCTGTTCCCTTTGTTAGCGCTATCGCTTTACTGTTATGTGCGCTGTGTTCCTGTTCCTGACATTCATGATGCCTCTAGCATGTTATTGCGTTACTGTAATGTTTCTGTTCCTGACATTCATGATGCGCATAGTATGCTACTGGTTATGTTAAGATCACTCTACACTGTTTATGCCATGGTTATTGCTTTAACATTTTGGATTAAAATATGCCGATTCATGACTATATTTCCAACAAATAGATGAAGCAAAAGAGCATGGTTGAAGAAATTATGTTCCTCAGATGTTTTTTGCTATTCGATTGGGAAATGGATAATAGTGCCACCTCCTGAGTATTTCTTTGAGAAAAAAAGTCTATTTTACAACCCTAAAAACTTTCACTCGCACCGAGTTGTTAAATCCTGAACTTTAGCCAAGTGGCATACTCCCCTTTTTTTTACATGGCATACTAAAATTTGATACAAATATGCAAAATTATTAGTCGTGCTTAAAGCACCTAATGATAAAACAAGTCATGTCGAAATAAATGATACTCCCTCCGTTTCAAGTTATAAGACGTTTTGATTTTGGTCAAAGTCAAACTATTTTAAGTTTGACTAATTTTATGGAAAAAAATTGTAATATTTTTAATCCAAGACTAATATATTATGAAAGTTTATTCAATTATATATTTAATGAAACTATGCTGATGTTGTAAATATTACTATATTTTTCTATAGAGTTAGTCAAATTTAGAGTAACCTAAAACGGAGCGAGTATTTACATAGTTCTTTTAATAAAATAAATGACCAAATGTGAGGTTTAAAAGTCAACAACTTTATATTTTTCAAAACCGAGCTAGTAAGTAGCCCAACAATGTCACACAATCCGTGTACAGTACAATGGCACTTGTTTAGAAGGTAATCCAACAATCGGAAACGATTTAGTACCATGAGGTACTGGTACCTTGAGGTACTTCTTGTTGGACCGGAGCAAATCTCGTTGCATAAACCACCCTAATTGTCACTCTAGTTTTGATATTCTACCCTATAACCTATTTCGTTGCAAAAGCCCACCCACCGTACACACGTGAGTAGCTTATTTGCTCCATTTCTTCTGACATGGATTCGCAGTGAACTGTATAAGCCATGTTGTGTTCATCTAATATGGCTATGAGGTGAGTTTGACTTGAGCTCGTTCTTAGGTCCTGTTTGGGAGAGCTTAAGATTCTGAGAATCTACTGGTTGATAGACAGCTTATGAGAATATGGAGAAGCTACTAAACATAGCTTCTGAATTTTAGTTTATTTTTTAAGTAGAATAATAGATTCTCAAAATCTATGTGACAATCTCGATTGTTTGGGGAGAGTTTTTGATTCTGGGAGAAACTGCACCTACTAGAAACTCCCCAAAACAGATCCTTATACTAGTTCGAAGTGGCAAGAAGGGTGGAATGACAATCAATGGCGTTGATCGGCAGCGAATCCATATTGAAAGAAATGGGCCAAATCAACTAATAATGTGTATGGAGGGAGTAATTTTGGCCTTTGGTTGCCTGAGCTTTTGCAACAAAATGGGTTACGGAGTAGAATGTTTAAAACGAGAGTGACAACGGAGGAGGTGGTTTATACGATTTGGTCAGTTTAAAAAGGACCCAAGACATGTTTTGCACGAGGACAAAAACATCCATATAACTAACTTATCATCGAAGAGATTAGTACAAGGTAATACTATACCATTTCTAGTTTGAAATCGGCAGAGATGGTTAAGCTAGCTTTCGTGAGCAGGAGTGTACATCACCATTCACCACACCAAGCCGTTTCACTGAAGCTTCCGCCTTCTCGCCGATAAATTAAACGGAAGCAGAGCTGCTGCTGCAAGAAGGCTTTCAGCTCACACGGGAGAGAAGAGAGATGGGAGTGAGGGTGACCGGGCCGGCGGGATCGCCGCTCGTGGCGGCGGTGCTGGCGAGCCTGGAGGAGGCCGCCGCCGGCGGCGGGTACGAGCTCGTCGGCACGGCGGCGGCGCGCGAACAGAGTACCCGGCCGCACCTTGCCCGGAACGTAAGCCGCCCACCCTTTCTGAGAATTTCTTTTAAAAACCTTTTTAATTTTAAAAATAAATCTACAAAACTTATTTTTAACATATGAACAATTTTGCCACGCTAACTTGCATGGCAAAAATATATTGTCACGCTAATCTAACTGACGTAGCTGTTATTTACTCATACCATCCTCGCTGATATGATAGGATAAAACCGTCACACCTATTGCAGGTGATGTGTCAATGTTTTTTTTTCCTAATGCTAGATGTGGTCAAAGAGTTAAGATTTTGGAAATAAGTTTTGAAATGATTCATTCTTAAAATTAAAAATTTTAAAAGTATTTTGAAAAAAATCCCTTTCTAACGCAGATTTGCATCTCTTAATGTGTTTGAAACTTTTTTAATCACTCGAGTGGACATCTAGTCGTGTAGTATCATAGATTTGCATACGTTGTTCTGTTCTTGCAGCCGTTTGGTAAGATCGCCGCCTTTGCTGAGGACGGCGAGCTCGCGCTCGTCGACGCCGTCGGTGGCCATGTTGATGGTAGCCGCTCTCATGCCCGCGTGACGTCTTGAGCCATCGGCTTGGAGAAGGCCCCACTGTACAGGCTACGTACTGACAGTTGGGCCCCACCGTGCTGTTATACTACTTAGGAGTTGATTATTATGGTGGGGGCCATGTGTCAGTCTCGATTTGATAGCAATGTGTCATGCGGTGAAGATAGAAATGTTTGTGTGCGAGCGCCAGTAATTAAGAACAACACAGAGGAGGTAGGGGGGCAAAGGAGTTCTTTTGTGTCGATTCCTATTGCATCAAGATAAGACTATTTCTTTACTATTGATTTTACAAAGAAAATTACTATCCATACGACTAGTGTGTACGACTTGCGTATGACTAGTACTTAGCTACTGCTTGCCGTGACTTACATGGAAAAAAACTGACTTGTATGAAGTGAATTGATTGGCTGATGAGGCAGGGTCGAATAGGGGTCGGATGTATAGCGGTACTCCTTTACAAATAAAGTTCATCGTAAAACATCTCGAGAAGGTACGTATATGTGATCACTAATGTTGTTGATGGGATGTTTTTCGTACCGTGCTTAAAATCTGATGTACAAGTTGTTTTTGGCTTGTTGCATCACTTGTGCATTACTCCTCTAAAAGAACTTGTCTAATGTGGCGTCAAGAACTAACAATTAAGTTACAGTTGAGTCAATCAGGAATATGAGGCCGCGCCATCTGTAAGGTCTCCTTCTATGTCCACGTCAGTGTAATTTGTTTCTATCGTTCGATATATCATATACGGTTCGGATGCATTTTGCCAGATTATGCATGCACTAGAATGCACAGGTACTAGTGCTTGACAATGACCTATCATATTACAAGTGTACATAATGCAAAATGTATGAGGCTATAATCCTGCACTGATTTTTATCTGAGGGTGCATGCATGGATAAGAATGGATGCTATTGGCCATCCATGTAACAAGTTTGCAGGGTGCACGAATGCACGATGGCCTCACTCCCTCGTGTGTTATTGTGTTAGGTCTGCTATTTTCTTTTTTAAAAAAATATAGTCCAAAAGAGAGACGAGGTGGGGAAGACTTGATTATATTGTTCTCTTTTTTTTTTCAGAACACGCAATACGATTACGCATCTTTTCACCGAAAGACGGGGAAAAGAAAAGAAAAACTCAAATCACCCATACAAACTGATTGATTGAAATAGGATCACATCAAGGTGGAAGGGAAAAAAATTAAAACAACATATATCTATTATATGAACTCTAGATGACAACAACATTAACAGTCAGATTTAGGATAAGTGTGTACATTAACATCTACTCCCTCCGTCCTAAAAAAAAAGAAGACAAACCCTGGTTTCCGTGTCTAACGTTTGACCATCCGTCTTATTTGAAAAAAATATGAAAAAAATTAAAAAGACAAGTCACGCATAAAATATTAATCATGTTTTATCATTTAACAACAATGAAAATACGAATTATAAAAAAATTTTATATAAGACGGACAGTCAAAGTTGGACACGGAAACCTGGGGTTTGTCTTTTTTTTTTTGGACGGAGGGAGTATCTGTATTGTAATGTGTTTTTTTTTAAAAAAAGAAAAAGCTTGCATGCATGATTTCTATGCTAGTTTAAAAAGAGCAGTGATGGTGATGAGGGGTTAATCTGTCATCACCAACTACTTACTCTTTTGTAATAAAGAAATAATATGTGGGGTCAAAAGGTTCACATGTTAACCACCCCATCGTCTCTAATTTTACTGGGAAAGACAAATGATATTATAACGTCATATGGATCATATATTAATTACAAATATATATAGAATTTAAGAGATGATATATACAGAAAATAATGATAATAGCAAGTTAATCATTATTTTTCGTCAATTAAAATTCTGTTGCCACAAAATGTTTCATCCGATTCTAATTTCTTATATTTTTTACTCAGCAGCAGTAGTAATACCATTATCATCAAGCCTATGGTCACATCATTCACGCCAAGTGTCCAAGCACCTACTCCGAAGCTTCTTGCTGATTAAATTAGACGGAAATGGAGCTGCTAACTGATGCCTAAATTATAAATGTCAGCATGTGTAGAACGAGGAAGAACTCACATCAAGCTTTCTCAAGAGAGATAGAGACAGAGACAGAGTTTAGAGAGAGACATCGGAGATGGTCGCGAAGGTGTACGGAGTGGCGGCGTCGCCGTACGTGGCGACGGTGCTGGTGTGCCTGGAGGAGGCCGGCGCCAGCTACGAGCTCGTCGCCGTCGACATGGCCGCCGGCGAGAACAGGTCCCGCCACCACCTCGCCCGGAGCGTACGCCCCTCTTTGCCCTCTCCAACTCTAAGATTCGCTTCACTTTCATACATGATGCATCTCGATCTCTTCTTGCACAAAATCAATTAATTGCTCGCTAGAAACCTTTTCATCTCTGAATTAATTAACCAATCAATCAAATCAAATTCGGCTATATCGTTCAAAAAAAAATCAAATTCGGCTATATTTCGTTCAAATTTGCACGTGTTTCTCGCAGCCCTTTGGCAAGATCCCTGCCTTTGAGGACGGAGAAGTCACTCTCTTTGGTATGAGGAACACCACACCTCACCCGAATTACTGTGATATGCTCCATCTCAATTACTTATATATTGGAAATGAATAATGAGTATTCACTTTTTTTGAAAGGAATATTCACATATTATTATTATTATTATTATTATTATTATTATTATTATTATTATTATTATTATTATTATTATTATTATTATTATTATTACCAGAGTCGCGTGCAATTCAACGCTACGTGCTTCGCAATTACAACAAACCGGATCTCTTAAGAGAAGGCAACCTTGAGGAGTCGGCAATGGTGGACATGTGGATGGAGGTGGAGGCGCACCACTACGACCCTGCCATCTTCCACATTATCCGGGAGTGCGTCATCAAGCCGATGATCGGCGGCGGCGCCCGTGACCAGGCCATCGTCGACGAGAACGTCGAGAAGCTGAGGAAGGTGCTGGAGGTGTACGAGCGGAGGTTGTCGGAGTCGGAGTACCTCGCCGGAGATTTCGTCAGCGTCGCCGACCTGAACCACTTCCCCTACACCTACTACCTCATGACCACCGAGTACGCCACGCTGGTGGAGTCGTGCACGAACGTCAAAGCTGTTGAGATTATGGGCATATAAGGATTTAATTTATTCCATAAATAAATCATGACATTACAGATGAAAACTAGCATGAACGCATCATTAGATCTACACATGTAAACTACGCAGAATAACATGAACAGATCAAATATGCGCAACATATTGAACACGTACCGAGGTGACGAAAAGACCGGCTGCTTGGTCGAAATTTTTCGCAGGTGTCTACGAAGGCACGAAACACGCGAGCGAAGAGGAAGGCGAGCCGTCGCGAACGAACAGGGAGCAGTCGCGCGAAGCGCTTCCCAAAAACCTTATTGCCGCCTTCTCCCGGTGCAGGACGTCAAAGGCAGAGGTTCCGGAGACCTGCTCTCCCGATCGCAGGTGCACGCCGGCGAGCGGGATGGAGTAGTCTACGAGCGACGGCGCAGTACAGAGTAGGAGGCAAACCCTAGATTGATTTTCGCATGTATTGCGTGAAGACGGCGGGTCGGTTTATATAGAGAAGGGTCGCTTGATCAGGGCGCCCGCACGATCTCTACTGCGCGTAACCGAACCGGATAAGTCGCGCGTAACTTATCCGGACTCCACGCCGTTTGCACGCACCGGATTTTTCGGAACGTTTCCAAAACAAAACGAATCCGAATTTGCAGCAAAACAAAACTGCAAAAGGAGGCTGCATCTGCGCAAGGGTGAGGAGCCAATTTTTCGGACCATTCGACGCGTACGTCGTGCACGCGCTGCCCTGCCCTGCCCTGCCAGGCCAGGCCAGGCCAGGCCAGGCGAGGCGAGGCGAGCGAGCGCGCGCGTGTGTTTCCCCTCTTCTCTCCACCACACATGCTTCAAGTGGCTAGGAGGGCATCCTCCCTTTTAAGGAGGTCCCCCTCTCCTAGAATAAGCAAGGTGGTACTAAACTCCACATGCATGCCATCCCATGAGGTGGGCTTTTGTGATTTTCCAAAGAATTAATCTTCGAGTGGGCTAAGGCCCATTCATTAATTCCAACAATCCCCCACCAAATCTCAAAATCCCACTGAGATTTGCCTTTTCCAATGTACTGTTTATATACCAGTGGTTCGATGGAGACCAATTAAGGTTGAACATCCACCTAGAACTCCAAGCTACACTTACTCACAACTTGAACAATGGACTACGCCTTGAATTGCAAGTCTTGTGCAAGCAAGTTTCACTCAAAGTCTTATCTGGTACTAGACCGTCTGTAGACTACCCCTCGGGTGGAGCGTATAAGTCATACTCCTAGGTCTTTGGTAAGCTTCCTAGAAGATTCACCCAAAATCTTCATAGACTGCGACCAACAGTCAAGCTCACAAAGGTGAGTTCCTTCAAGAATGCTCTGCAGGACAACATCTTTGCTAATTAAAGCCAACAGAACTCATTAAGGCATAGCCAACCTGCCTTGCAGCTCACGAGAGTATATGCATCTTCACTTGGATAGGGTATATATATTGGTACTCTCCTCTAGTTTATTAATGGTTTGTTCTTCCCAGGATCTAATTCACGGGATCTCCGATCACATAGACTGGGTTACCACCATAGTATAACTCACATGGGTCTCAAACCCATCTCCTTCGATGCATTGTCTATCACATTTCGTGATAGTCCCTTTGTGAAGGGATCTGCCAGGTTTCTCGCTGTTTGGATGTAATCCAACGTTATAACTCCGGAGTTTCTTAATTTCCTGACAGACTTCAATCGTCTTTTCACATGTCTAGACGATTTCATATTATCCTTAGAACTATTCACTTTGACAATTACCGTTTGATTGTCACAGTTCATAAGGATAGCCGGCACCGGTTTTTCAACAACAGGCAGATCCATTAATAGATCACGCAGCCATTCTGCCTCAACAGTAGCAGTATCCAGTGCCGTTAGTTCTGCTTCCATGGTTGACCTCGTCAAAATTGTCTGTTTGCAAGACCTCCATGAAACAGCACCACCACCCAGTGTGAAAACATATCCACTAGTGGCTTTGATCTCATCCACATCAGAGATCCAGTTAGAATCACTATAACCCTCCAGTACCGCAGGATACCCAGTATAGTGAAGTCCCAATTCCACAGTACCTTTCAGATAGCGCATTACTCGCTCAAGCGCACGCCAGTGATCATCTCCCGGATTAGAAGTAAATCGGCTCAACTTGCTCACAGCAAAGGAGATATCAGGCCTAGTTGCACTAGCCAGGTACATCAACGAGCCAATGATTTGGGAGTATTCCAGTTGATTCCTAGCAATTCTCTTGTTCTTGCGAAGCAACAAGCTAGGATCATAAGGTGTTGGAGAAGGCTTACTATCAATGTAGCCAAAGCGATTCAAGATCTTCTCCACATAATGGGACTGCAAGAGAGTAATCCCATTCTCACCTCTAATTAGCTTAATGTTTAAGATAACATCAGCTACTCCCAAATCTTTCATATCAAAATTTTGAGACAAGAATGATTTAACCTCATTTATCACCTCAAGGTTTGTCCCAAATATCAGTATGTCGTCAACATACAAGCACAAAATAACTCCCTCACCCCCACCATGGCGATAGTACACACATTTATCTGCCTCATTGACTGCAAAGCCTGCAGATGTCAATGTTTTGTCAAATTTCTCATGCCATTGCTTAGGAGCTTGTTTCAGACCATACAAAGACTTCAACAATTTGCACACTTTGCCTTCTTGACCTTCAACTACAAACCCATCAGGTTGATCCATATAGATCTCCTCATCCAGCTCTCCATTAAGAAAAGCTGTCTTAACGTCCATTTGATGAACGAGAAGACCATGTGAGGCTGCTAGGGAAAGTAGCACACGAATTGTGGTCAATCTAGCAACAGGTGAGTAAGTGTCAAAGAAATCTTCGCCTTCTTTCTGAGTATAGCCCTTAGCAACAAGCCGAGCCTTGTACTTTTCAATAGTACCGTCAGGCCTAAGCTTCTTCTTGAACACCCACTTGCACCCCACAGGTTTACACCCATAGGGTCGCTCTGTCACCTCCCAAGTCCCGTTAGCGATAATGGAATCCATTTCACTACGGACAGCCTCCTTCCAGTAGTCTGCATCAGGAGATGCATATGCTTCTGAAATTGACTTAGGAGTGTCATCCACGAGGTACACAGTGAAATCATCACCAAAAGACTTAGCCGTCCTTTGTCTCTTACTCCTTCGAGGAGCTTCACTGACATCCTCCTCAGAGACAAGTTCATGTGTATGTTCAGTTTGTTCTGGTGGTGTGATTGAACTGGGAATTATTTCAGAGGGTTGGTTCGAACCACTATGTGTATCCTTCATTGGAAAAAAGCTCTCAAAGAAGGTAGCATCACGAGACTCCATAATTGTACCAACATGCATGTCCGGTACCTCGGATTTAACTATTAAAAATCTATAGGCAATGCTATGATGAGCATATCCCAGAAAAACACAGTCCACAGTCTTAGGTCCAAGTTTGCGCTTCTTCGTTATTGGTACATTGACTTTCGCCAAGCACCCCCATGTGCGCAAATAAGAAAGTGATGGTTTTCTACCAATCCATATCTCATATGGTGTTTTGTCCTTATTTCTGTTAGGAATTCTGTTTAACACATGATTTGAGGTCAACAATGCCTCCCCCCACCATGCCTTAGGCAGTCCCGCGGTGTCCAACATGGCATTCACCAAGTCAGTCAGTGTGCGGTTCTTCCTTTCAGCAATCCCATTAGACTCGGGAGAATAGGGAGGCGTCCTCTCATGTATGATGCCATGTTCTTCACAGAATAAGTCAAACTCGTTCGAGAAAAACTCTCCACCACGATCAGACCTAAGCCTTTTTATCTTTCTGTCAAGTTGATTTTCAACTTCTGCCTTATAAATTTTAAAATAGTCTAGAGCCTCGTCTTTCGTTTTCAACAAGTACACATAGCAAAATCTAGTAGCATCATCAATCAATGTCATGAAATATCGTTTTCCACCCTTCGTCAACACCCCATTCATTTCACAAAGATCTGAATGTAGGAGTTCTAGTGGTGCCAAGTTTCTCTCCTCGGCAGCCTTGTGAGGCTTGCGAGGTTGCTTCGATTGCACACAACTATGGCACTTAGAACCTTTGACAATGGAAAACTTAGGAATTAAACACATGCTGGAAAGCCGAGACATCAAGCCAAAATTAATATGACATAAACGTGAATGCCAAACATTAGCTTCATCATCCACACTGCCACAAATATGGTTCACAGACTTATTGCAGAAATCAGAAAGGGAAAAGCGGAACAGGCCTCCGCACTCATAACCTTTACCAATAAAATATCCATGTTTAGACACGACTACTTTATTAGACTCAAAAACCAACTTAAATCCGTCTCTAGTCAGACGGGAGCCACTAACAAGATTCCTGTCGATAGAAGGGACATGCTGCACGTTCTTCAGCTGCACGATCTTTCCCGAAGTAAACTTCAGATCTACCGTGCCAACACCATGAACAGAAGCATGTGACCCATTCCCCATTAGGACGGTGGAACCCCGTGCGACCTGATAAGAAGAAAACAATGAGATGTCAGCACAAACATGTACATTGGCCCCAGTATCAACCCACCAATTAGTAGATTGATTAACTGAAAAAACAGTAGGTAAATTACCATACCCGCTTCCATCTCCAGTGTTGCCAATGGTCACATTAGCAGACTTAGAAGTCTGCCCTGCAGGTGCCTTCATCCCCTTGCGTTGTGGACACTTCCTAGCCAGATGACCAACTTGGCCACACACAAAGCAAGTCCTCTCATCCTGATTAGGATTGTTGTTGTTCTTCTTCTGCTTCTTGAAGTTGGTGGTCTGCTGAGCTTTGTATTTCCCCTTGCTCTTGTTCTGGGCCTTGTGCACAACATTGGCACTGGACTGCCCACCATCGCCCTTAGACGCGGCATCTTTTTCCCGAGCTTTCTCCTCAACATCAAGAGACGCAATCAACCCCTCAACGGAGTATTCCTGTCTCTTGTGTTTGAGTGCAGTACCGAAACTCCTCCAAGATGGAGGAAGTTTTGCAATAATGCACCCGGCCACAAATTTGTCGGGTAAGACACACTTAAGGAGTTCGAGTTCCTTAGCCATGGTTTGTATCTCATGAGCCTGTTCGACTACAGAACGGTTGTCAGCCATTTTGTAGTCATGAAACTGCTCCATGATATACAGATCATTGCTAGCATCAGTAGCACCGAATTTAGTATTCAGTGCATCCCACAACTCCTTAGCGTCGGTCATATGCATATACACCTCGACCAGACGATCGCCAAGAACGCATCCCACAAAGAGAGTAGTGGCTTCCTCGAATTGCTTCTGCTGTTCAGCAGTAAGAACTCCTTCAGGTTTGCCAGTACTCACCCAGAAGCATTTCATAGCTGTCAGCCACAGAGTGACCCTGATCTGCCATCTCTTAAAATGCACACCGGTGAATTTATCCGGCCTCAGTGCATCGGCAAAACCAGCCATAGTAAAATCACAGTGCCTATAATAAGGTTTTTGGATTGTTGAGATTATGGGCATATAAGGATTTAATTTATTCCATAAATAAATCATGACATTACAGATGAAAACTAGCATGAACGCATCATTAGATCTACACATGTAAACTACGCAGAATAACATGAACAGATCAAATATGCGCAACATATTGAACACGTACCAAGGTGACGAAAAGACCGGCTGCTTGGTCGAAATTTTTCGCAGGTGTCTACGAAGGCACGAAACACGCGAGCGAAGAGGAAGGCGAGCCGTCGCGAACGAACAGGGAGCAGTCGCGCGAAGCGCTTCCCAAAAACCTTATTGCCGCCTTCTCCCGGTGCAGGACGTCAAAGGCAGAGGTTCCGGAGACCTGCTCTCCCGATCGCAGGTGCACGCCGGCGAGCGGGATGGAGTAGTCTACGAGCGACGGCGCAGTACAGAGTAGGAGGCAAACCCTAGACTGCATCTGCGCAAGGGTGAGGAGCCAATTTTTCGGACCATTCGACGCGTACGTCGTGCACGCGCGCCGCCTGCCCTGCCCTGCCCTGCCCTGCCAGGCCAGGCCAGGCGAGGCGAGGCGAGCGAGCGCGCGCGCGTGTTTCCCCTCTTCTCTCCACCACACATGCTTCAAGTGGCTAGGAGGGCATCCTCCCTTTTAAGGAGGTCCCCCTCTCCTAGAATAAGCAAGGTGGTACTAAACTCCACATGCATGCCATCCCATGAGGTGGGCTTTTGTGATTTTCCAAAGAATTAATCTTCGAGTGGGCTAAGGCCCATTCATTAATTCCAACAAAAGCATGGTGGGAGCGGCTGCTCGCGAGGCCGGCGGTGAGGAAGGTGGCCGCTCTTTCCCCCCCTGTGACATCAACCTGAAGAAGCTCCACCTCTTGGCGTTAATGACAATGACAGTTGGGCCCCATTGTATTGTTAACTTAGGTTATGGTTGGGACCCACTTGTCAGTGTCAGTTCGCTAGCATATAGAATTACTATATGAAGTACTATGCATTATTGTGCGTCTATCAATAGAAGAATAAAACAGAGGAGATACCACTATACAGTGTACACGGCATTGGCAATGTGTCAATGTACATGACACCTATTATTTTTTTATCACAAAGCAGTATAACTACCATTGTTCATGTCATTATTGAAATTCGTTGTGAACAGGCTAGGATCATATGTCCTAATTACTGGATGTTGTGGAGGAAACTAGAAACAGAGGCAGTGCGAGGTACAAGCACAAAGTAGAACAACTGTTTGCTGAGCCGCACACTTGTTTGGACCCTACCACTTTCATGCAAAATTCATGCATATATATAAATATATTTACACCTGATGCATTTTAGCTTAATTAAATTCATTTCCAAAGAAGTAGTAGCAAATCAAGCGAAACAAAAGCAATAAAGATGAAGGCTTCCTCGTTGGCCGCCGTCGCCGCCGCGGTGCTCGTCGCCGCGGCGTGCTCCGGGCGCGCGCCGGTGGCGGAGGCGACGATCGAGAGCACGTGCGGGGCGGCGGCGAAGGGCGACCGGCGCGTGGACGTCGGCTTCTGCGCGCGGCAGTTCGCGTCGTACCACGGCGCGGCGGAGGCGGACGCGTGGGGGCTCGCCAAGATCGCGGCGCTCATCGGCGTCAACCTCGCCGACGACGCCGTGTTCGACATCGGCGCCGGCAAGATCCGCCCCTCCCCCGGCGGCGGCGCCAAGGGGGACAAGGCCATGGACGCGTGCGCCAAGGCGTACGACGCCGTCGGGGTCGCCTTCGCGGAGGCTGCCGACGAGCTGGGCTCGCGCCGGTACGCCGCGGCGAGGCAGGAGCTGGCGCGCGTGGCGGCGCTCGTGCAGCGGTGCGACGGCGGCCTCTCCCGGGCCGGCGCCAGGTCGCCGCTGCCCAGGTACAGCGCCGACTGCCAGCAGGTGGCCATCATGGGCATCGCCATTACTAACCTCCTCAAGTGACACGTCGCCGCGTCGAACACCTTTGGTGGTGTGGCTTGGTTCTTGGCTGCTTACCTACAAAGTGA
The DNA here is from genome assembly GCF_034140825.1 of Oryza sativa Japonica Group. Classification (NCBI taxonomy): domain Eukaryota; kingdom Viridiplantae; phylum Streptophyta; class Magnoliopsida; order Poales; family Poaceae; genus Oryza; species Oryza sativa. Next base: position 2,819,393 of record NC_089039.1, read on the forward strand.
ATAAATTTTGTATCTGTAGTTTATAAAATCCAATAAATTAAGACAATTCATTGGGTGTTTGTTTGGTTTAGGAGGTTGATTTTCATTGTGTTAGATTATATTTGGTCGAGTGATATAAATATTTTGGGACTATCTATATTTATGGCGCCATATTTTTCAACAAAAAATAGTCGGCATGTATTTATGTTGTAGCTTCCTAAATTACATATGTAATTTTAGTGTATTTACAATGTAAATCCCAAAAATACATATATAAGTCCTAAAATTACATATGTAAATCCCAAATTTACATATTAATTACATATATAAGTGATGTGTAAGTGAGGTGTAACTACTGTGTAAATTCGTATAAATATATAAATAATTATTAATTTTATAACGGAGGTGAAGTGCTAATGAGCTTAGAGCTTGATTAGGTGCAGCTGGTTCTTTCACAAAAGGTGTAAGATGGGTGCATGTGCTTGAAACGAATCTTATCGGAGGATCTCACGGTTAAAACATCCGACTGTAAATTATCCTAAAATATGTCGACACAAATTTAGCAATATCGAATATTTTTGTGTAATGTGACCAAAGTTCTAGATCAATGGGTTGAGAAACAACATCGAGAAACGTGGGATGCTATTTCTGAATGGTTTTAAATTTTAACAAGGAAAAGATGAGATTGTACCTATGTTATTAGGATGGGAACAATGGTTCAGAACGAGGGATGCGGCATGATTCCACGTTCTTGGTGACTTAGATTTTGTAATGTTGGATTTGAAAATTCATGTTATTTGCCCACTTCCTTTTACCAAATTTTGGCCAAGACCATAGATACCATGTTACTGCCAAATAACAAACCTTTTGTGTATTCAAAATTTAAAAACCTGTTTCAAAAAAAAATCGCATAACTGTCAGTGGGAAGTTCCATGCGTTGTAATCCAAATGAACAACTCATATTTCGTTTTCACCATGTAACTGAATTCTAGTCCAATATGAGTTTGGTCCAACAAATTGTAGGATCAAGCTGATGGCAAATGAACAAGGGGGAATTCAGATCAACCCTCGATAAATTAAATCAATAAATACGAATAAAAGTTACTCAGGTTTATGTCAAACCGTATGGTTCAACATATGGATAAAGTTAAGCGATAAATTCAAGGCGAGATCATAGCATTTCATATCCTTATCGGACTAAAACAAACAAACAAATTGATAATAGTAGTCATTTTGACATAGATCTTTGTTCCAAATTCATATGTGCAAATTAGAAAGGGATAAAAACTTCCATGATATATTCATGTCACTGCCAAACAGTGCAATGCCCATTGTGACACCTGATTATTATTAATTACATCAAGAGTCGTGCAGCACGTACGGATGGATCAGCAGCTCATGCCGGCGTCCAAGGGCGTGTCCATCTCGCCGTCGGCGAGCATGTCGGCGAGCACCATCCCTGCGACCGCGCCGCCGACGACCCCCATGCCGAGCCCCGCCCCCATCCCCATCCCTCCTCCACCGCCGTGACTCGCCGCGCCATGGCCGTACGGCGCTGGGCCATAGCCGTACCCGTAATGGTGGTGGTGGTGATGGTGGTGCTGCGCGTGCGCGCCGCCGCCGCCGCCGCCGTAGGGCGAGCCGTGGTGGTACGCCAGCGTTGGCGACTGCGCCGCGCCGCGGCGGCCGCCGCTGTGGCGCCCGGCCGACGGGTACGCGGTGATCGCGCTGAGCTGGAGGCCCTTCCCGCTGACATGCCGCGTCGACGACGCGCCGCGGGCGCCGGCGGCGGACGCCGGCTCGGCGGCTTCGTCGGTGATCTGGTACGATATGTGGAGCACGCCGCACTTCCGGCCGCTGACGGGGCGGCGCACGTGGTAGCTGAGGTGCCTGTGCTCGCCGCCCTCGGGCGCCGCGGCGACGAGGTCCTTGACCGGGACGAACACCTCCCCGACGTCGCTGTCGCCGAAGACGCGCTCGGCGCGGAGCAGCACGTGCAGCGCGATGGCGCGCATGTCGGCGCCGGCGTCGGGGATGGGGAAGCGGAGCGGCGCGTGCCACATGGGGCTCCGGCCGCCCTCCCGGTCGGCGTGCGTCCGGTGCGTCGGCACCCGCGGGTCGCCGCCGGAGATGGACGCCACGGCGTACACGCGCATCTTGGAGAACATCGTCACCTTCTTGAGGTTCTTGGCCGAGACCAGCGTCACCTCCAGCACCCGGCGCGCCATCGCCGCCGCGGCGAACAGCCGGCCGGTCACTGACGGCGACCGATCAAATGAAGCCGCAAATGATTTTTTCTCTCGCAAGTGTTCACGTTCTTGGATTAAGGAAGGACGATGCACGCAGGGTGGTTAATTGCAAACAAGGTTAATTAAGATTTGAGGGCTTAATTTGTGTTTACGAGGTGTAATTAATTTGTGCGGCGAGCCGTTCATGTCGGTGGCATATAGTGTCATGGGTATTTTTAGTAGTAGAGGTTTGGAGAGCACAAAGGTCATTTCTCTGTTGGTTTCACCTCCATTGCTGTGGCAATGTGACTGGATTTGAATTCTACTTGAGGATATGTGTTCAATCTTTTTAAAACATAGGCAGAATTTTTGCCTCATTTTGTTTGATAGAGAAGAGATACACAACACCAACAAAGAAAGGGCTCCCTCTCAAACACTAATCTATTTAAAACTCAAAAGCACCTCAAGCACACCACATAAACTACAATGATATATGATATATGTTCATGTTTCACTTTTAGGTCATGTTTGGAACAGAGGAATGGAAAACACATAAATAGGAAAAAAGAACATAGGAAAACAATGGAATTCAAAACACAGGAAGATACATTTTGGACTGTTTGGATCACATGAAAAAATTGACAGAGAAACACAGATGCAAGCATGAAGCAAAGGAAATTTTCCTTTAGATCAAAGTAGATGTTTTTTATTTCCTATGAAAATGGAGGAATTACTACCTTTCCAAAGGAAACCAACAACCCCATTCATTTGTTCCAACTAACTTCATAGGAAAAATTTCCAAAGTATTATAAACGTAAAAAAAAATCCTTCAAAAATCGTTCCTAACATGGACTTAGAGGTTGCGATTATTTAGAATTTTTTTCCTATTTTGAGCCTAACGCACGCTCCCAGTTTACCCCATGGGCCCCCTTTATCGGCAAGTGACCGACAGGTGGGTCCGTAGACAATTGGGATGAAAATTTCGGTTGTAATGCTCCACATGTCGGCTGACAGGTGAGCCCGTTACATCCGGTTGATGAGTTGATCTGTTTGGAGGGACAACGACAAGATCAAGCATATCAACCCATATGGGTTGGGCCCCACTTTCGTATACATACATGTGTACTGTTGACGGAGCGCGGCGCTCCTCACCGGGAGACCGCACAGGCCCCCCTTTGCCGGTTCGGCCGGGGGCTCAGGGTGAGATCTCAAGCTCTCTCTGTAGATGACGGAAAGATCGCGACCTCTCAAGAGAACATGAAACACAAGCGATGTATACAGGTTCGGGCCGCTGAGAAGCATAATACCCTACTCCTGTGTTTTGGTGGATCTGTGTATGAAGGAGCTATAAAGTGTGAGCCGACCTCTCCCTCGTTCTAGGCTCTGAATCTGGAAAGAATCAACCCCTTTCTCTATGGGCAAGGTCCTCCTTTTATACTTCAAGGGGATACCACATGCACCCCTCCCTTTCCAAACTGGACTTTTCTTCTTTTCATAAATGGACGGAGATTTGCATGGTCGTCCTCCGAACATCCTCCTGACGGGACGGCACATACCTACCTCCACTTCTGCCTGAGGCGGGCACGTCGTGGGAAGGTGGCTGTGTGCTGACGACATGAGCAGTGTCAGACCGGTCACAAATCGGTCATTCTTGTCCACCACACGTCGGCTCAGCAACGTGCATGTTTGCCCTTCTTCAAACAACATCTTGCTTGTAATGGTTAGGATGAAGCCTGGCATATATCGATCGGGGCTAACGTGTCATCTCTGGGATGTAACACGCTAGCTCCAGCCGGGGACGAGTGCCTAGAAGCTCTCGTCTAGACAGGATGGGGCGAAGCATGCGTCTGACCGCCTGTCGCCACCTAACCCGCGATTTGACCGGTCTGTGACTGGTCACAGACCGGATAATCGAGTGCACTGCACTGCACTTCGTGCGGCGTGACACGCTTAGCCGAGGCGCAATAAATGCGGTTAGGTGAGCCCTGCTGTGCTCACCTAACCCATACACGTGGAGTAGAAAACGCGAGGGGTCGGGGCGCCTCGGCCCTCGGGGGCGAGGCTGGAGTGGTCCGACCCCCCCCTCGGGGAGACCAAGAGGTGGGCGCACACATTACCCTCGGGCCCGACGTCCCCCGAGGGTGCCAGGCCACGTGGGCGATTGTGTCTGCCTCAAGCCTCTAGTCATGATACTCCCGGTCCCATGTCACCGACAACTGTGAAAGTGTGAACTCCCCTTAACGTACAAAATGAGGAACTATGTCACAAAGAAGGAGGTTCGACTAGCTAAAATAGGCTAAGTTAGATTCACATCTCAGACTCAACAAAGGAGGGTTCATCATGTCCCTGCAAGAAAAAGGATTCATCCTCTCTCACTTAGATCATCCCAACATCATCTGCCATAAACTTGATCATCATCACTTAGAGTGAGTTTGAGGAGAAGTGGATTAAGAAGATTGGAAAGATACGTAAAACGAGGTGAGCTATTAGCGCATAATTAGTTACGTATTAACTATTTTAAATTTCAAAAATGGACTAATATGATTTTTTAAAGCAACTTTCCTATAGAATTTTTTTTACAAAAAACACATCGTTTAGTAGTTTGGGAAGCATGCGCGGGAATACGATGTCCTTTCTCACCCTATGTCACCTAAACAAACGCTCCCTTAGTGCAAGAACGTAGGAGTAGGGCATTATGATTTCGAGCAATCTAAACCTGTATAAACCATCTGTCTTCATTCTCTAATATCCCCTCGTTCTCATGCACGACCTAAGCACGAGCTCGAACCTGCACCATGACCGAACTATCAAACGAGGGTACTTTGCCTTCCTGCTTGGGGAGTTCCTTGCTCTAATAGTATTGAACACTTGGCACATTAAACATGAAAAAAAATATACTATCATGGACACCATATCAACAAGAAACACACGTCGTTGATATATATTTTGTTCTTTTTATACTTAAATTGCACTGATGAGTTTTAGGATAAACTCAAACAATCAATTTCTACCAAAATAATAGGTGACTAATTGATAAATAAGTAACAAATGACATATATGTATATAAAACGGATATATCAGGCCCACATTAACATCACGCGGATAACCATCTATGCTACGCGCCCACTGTTTCGACGAAACCGCTCCTGCGTCTATTCGTAAAATACCCCGATACACCATTACAATTATGCGCAAATGCCACACTACTTTGTCTCACTTTATAAAAACTTTGCTACCCCTATATGTCATTTCGCATTATCGTTCGACTATATAACATAGGTCCCGCATCTGGCTTGCCTGACATAGAAACCATTTCTCTCATTTCTTTTTTCTCCTCTCTTCCCAATTTCCCATCATGCCCCCGATCCCCTCCCGTTCGGGGCCCAAGCTCCCGAAATCCCCCATCCCCAAAAGTCCCAAACCCAAGCCCAAATCGAGAGACCCCGCAACCAAATCTAGGGTTTCGCCTCCTCTCCGCAGGATGTCCGATCCCGCCCCCGCCGCCGCCGCCTCCACCGCCACGGCCACGGCCGCCGCCGGCTCCGGCGCCGCGGCGTCCGGCTCCGGCGCCATCGTGCACCCCGGAGGCGGCGGCGCGTGGCCGCGCGGCGTCCGGTTCGGCGACATGGTCTGGGGCAAGGTCAAGTCCCACCCGTGGTGGCCCGGCCACGTCTACAGCATCACCCTCACCAGCGACGGGGAGGTTCGCCGGGGCTACCGCGACGGCCTCGTCCTCGTCGCCTTCTTCGGCGACTCGAGCTACGGCTGGTTCGAGCCGCACGAGCTCCTCCCCTTCGAGGAGCACTTCCGGGAGAAGTTCGCCCAGCCGGGTGGCCGCAACTTCCCCACCGCCATCGACGAGGCCGCCGACGAGGTCGCCCGCCGCGCCGCCCTCGCGTTCCTCTGCCCCTGCCACCGCCCCAACGCCGCTCGCCCCCACGAGCTCGACCCGAGGTACCTCCTCGTCGACGTGCCTGGATTCGACACCGACGCCGAGTACCACCCCGAGCAGGTTGCCGCGGAGCGGGAGAAGATCGATCCGCGGGCGCTGCTGGACTACCTGAAGGGTGCCGCCGTGGAGCAGCTGGACGCCGCCGAGCTGATCGGCAAGCCCAAGCGGCACATCCCGGCGGTCCAGATGAGCTCCATGCTTGAGGCCTACCGCCTATCCAGATACGCGCTGAAGGATCCCACCTACGCCCAAGCTTTCGGGATGGACTACGACGAGGCGCAAGCGGCGAAAACAGCGTTGGAGAAGAAAGCTCGAGAAGGTATACTCACTCGCATGCCCAATCCTATTAATCCTTTTAGCTGCGCTGTATGCTACTATGCTATTGTTTCTGCTGCTATGTACTCAAACATGCTCGTTAAGCTAACCGTAATACCATTGCTGAGATATAGATTGAAGTTTGATTCCTTTGTTCTGAATAGAAGTGTAGATCTGGTTCAATTAGTTTTCTGTTTCATATTTTTGTTGATCTGTCTGTTGCATGATTGTTGTTTCATTGGGGTTGATGTGGTTTGTCACACGATTATTATAGAATTGATTCAAAATGAAGTAAAATTTGACAGATGCATTGCAGCAACCAATCTTGAGTTGTCGTAGATTCATGGGTATTGCCATGATCTCCAATTTGATATCTTATTTTTTCCAAACAATTACTAAGGGTACAATGAGAACTTATTTCCCCACTACCTTGTAGGAATATTTTTTTATAAAAAAGATTAGGGCCTGTTATTATTCGATTGTGATTTTGTTTTGTCATGCTTTTATTCATATATCTCAATTAGAGATTTACGTGCTACTTAGTACTTGCTGCAGTTTATAGGCCAGGCCTCAGTTCCTAACTTGCTATATGTTTGGAAATCGTGAGGTCCTCTCTTTTCCTAACATTTATGCATCATTTTTCTGTTCATTGCCCATGCACTTCAGATTGTATGCTTGCTGTTTGTTTTTTTTTTCATCCCTATAGTTTGGCATTTAGACATGTGCAAGCAGTGCACAACACAACATTTGTTGGTTAAGCGTAACTAAAGTCATGCATCATAAAGGACTACTATAAATATTGGTTAATGTACCTGATAAAACAGAGTTATGAGAAGTGAATGTGATTGGGTTTCTCATCTGCATAACATGTTTTGTTCTGGATGCACTATTCCTTGTTCATTGATGAAGCAGGCTCTGAGGTAAGGTGGTTGAGTTCACCTTTACATTGTGAAGGAAGGCACCAAGTTAAGATACGTATGACTACAACATTTGTTAGCCGTGCTTGTTGGTTATTATATTTATTAAACATGTATAAAATGTATGAACATTAACTACGTATAAGTTTCTTTGCTGTTATTTTAGATGCATCTAGCTGAACCATTCGGAAGCGGTAAATATGATTAGGATTTCTGTTCTTTATGAAAAAGGGTAATTCTCAAGATTTGCGCATAACATAACAATCACAAGAAAGGAAATCATATAATTATGTATCGTCAACCTAAAAAATATATAAACGAAGCATTCTTTGCAGACTCCAAGTTTATAAGTCTGAGAGATCCATGCCTGGAGTAAAGCAAGGTGCATCTAGCTTGCACTAGGATCAGAGGTTCCAACACCATCAAATAGTGAGGGTACTGAAAGGGGGATCAATCTTTTGCCTCTCCTGTCCATGTTCTTGACCACCACTAGTGTGTTTAAGTTGCTCCTTCGGTTAGAAGCCCCCCTCCATTCTTCCCGTGATCACAAATCCTTCATATTGGAATTGTCTCTTCATATTACCTTCTGCTGCTGCTGTCCTGTTCCAGTGATTTACTTCCCTTCTCGTCCTTTTCTTAACTCGACTAGTTCCTTTCTTAAGATGATGCCTTCAGCTATTGCTGCTGCTGCTGCTGCTGCTGCTGCTGTCCAATTCCTGGAATTAACTTCTCTTCTCGTTCTTTTGTTAACAAAACTTGTTCCTAGAATCAATGCTAGTTCCTTTCTGAAAATGATGCCTCCAGCAACTTTGCTTTGCCTTCAGAGTTCGTAGCGGTTATCATAGGTTCCTTTTGCACAGAACAGAATGATTAGGGAAACACTAGAGCCTTCAGTTCAGTTTAGTTTAGTTTATTACTCTTTCCATCCGAAAATATAAGATGTTAGGACTGGATGGGAGACATCCTATTACTATGAATTTGAACATGATGTTTAGATTCACAGTGCTATGATGTGCTCCATCTGATCCTAGTACCTTATATTTTGGGACGGGGGAGTACTACACTAGAGCCTTTTAGTTTAGTTTATTTTTGAAAAGCTAATCACAGTGCACAAAAAAACTGAACCTCTCCGGTTGCCACCAAGAAATAGCTCCCCGCGGTTTTGCTTGTTCTAGGCGATGCTTCTTCCTGCCCGGACAAATTCTCCTCTTTCCTAGGAAAAAGCAAAGATTCCATGAATTGAATATATAGACACCCCTTAGGTTGAAATTCATCCGAAATTCGAAACGAATCCACATAAGATTATTTCAGTAAATGGACATGAATAACATTAAATTACAAATTCCACCTGAATTCTCCATCACTCTCTTTTGGCGAGATGGTGATACCGAGTCACATGGAAGCTTGGAAAGACGTGGAGAGCCAATGGGGGTTGGAGAGGCATCACAGAATATGCTCCTCCTCCGTTAGATATTTGGTGGCCGATGAGCGAGACAGACGCCAGCATTTGTGCCGTCCAGGAGCAAAGCACTGGTGAATTTTGTCCTGCCGTGTCAGTCGGACTGTCACCCTGTCTTGGCTTAAATAAAAAAGCTCTTGAAGCATTAAACCCCCAAAATGGATCAACCAATCCTTGCCTCTCTACTCTTTAGCCTTTCCAATTTTCTGCGTTAGATAATGATCAATTGACAAAGAAGAAAGTTAAAGGAGCTCATTGGCTCTCTCTGGAGCTATTTTTCAACTAGACATAATAATTCATGGAAGGGAATGAAGGGATTTCCCTTCAAGAAGAAGATCTCACTTTGCATGGCAAATGAGACCAAAGGCGAATCTCTTCCTGCCACAAACAAATCCCAAGACCAAGAATATAGGTGACGGTCACGTAGTAGTAGCAGCATTGGTAGTGGTCGTACGTCATTACTTGCAATTTGCATGTGCGTCCACGTATGTAGGCACATTTTCTTTTTTTTAAAAAAAAAATTCTGATACATTGTGTTCGCTCGAGAGAGAAAGAGAAGCCACTACATACTCAATTCGTTTCAAAATAAGTTAACCTAGCACATTATGTGACTATCCTATTTAAATTTTAAAATAAATTAACCTAATACAGTATGTGACATATTCTATTTAAATTTATAGTATTAGGATATGTCACATTCTGTATTATTGTTTTGGGATAGAGGGAGTATAATATTTTTCTTTTCGCCATAGAAAAAAAATCACTGTTTCTTTGGTTGGATATTAACCTGGCCCAAAGAGAGAATCCCAGGAGAAGCAGAGTCGCCAGCACTCACCTTTTGCATCCACCGACACGGATGGACGGCTAGGATGGATCTACCGACGGTCTGGATTGCGCGCTGGAAGAGTCACCCATCTATCCTCGCCAGTCGCTGATTCTTTTTTTAATTTTTGGCATTGCTACACTTTCTTTCTTTCTTTCTTTCTTTTTGCAAGGTCTTTTTTGTGTGTCATACACATTGATTTGTCAAGGAGATGAGTAACAAATAAATATAAATAAAAAGAAAAAAAATCAGGATGCATTTCCCTTTACTACTCTCCAGCTCGTGCTTTCTCATCATTCTTCTTTTTTCCCCCAAGAGTGAATTGCACTTGCACGTGTTCTGTTACACAGTATCAGTGAAAGGCTTAATTTTTTTTTCTTTTTGTTGAGACATGTGGCAGTCAAAGCCTTCATAAACGAACGAAATGTCATGATGTTTTTTTAAATCTCTCTAGGCAAGAGACGTGTTTGGTGGGACCGGAAAACACAGGAGGAACCCCAGGATGATCAGGGCGAGTCTTCAAATACAACTCCTGCAGGTATTGTACTGTACAGTATATATACGACTGTACATATTCTTCTCATTTTTATTATACTTGTATTATTTTGTATTTTACATTTTTCTTCCTTCCAAAAATCCAATTTCTTTCAAAACAAAAAAAAACCCCGACTATTTTAACTCAATCACAATATCATTAGTTAAATTAGTTTATTGTTGTTTTATATATTTCAAATACAACTTCTGCAGGATTGTAATGTACAGTATATACGAGTACATATATTCTTTTCATTTTTATTATACTAGTATAGTACTTTGCATTTTCTTCCAAAAATCCTATTTCTTTCAAATCCAAAAACACTCGTCTATTTTAATGTTGATATAATTTCCACTAGCTCAATCACAATATTTAAATTAGTTTATTGTTGTTTTATATTTCATATATATAAAAATGGAAAACCATTTGCGTTGACTTGGTCTTGATGTGTGGCTACGATGCGTTTGCAGGTCGTCCGGCGAAGGGCCGCAAGAAGGCGGCGGAGAATCCCGGCGGCCGCCGCCGGAAGGGCAGCGCGGCCAGCACGGCGGCGAGGCTCATGGAGAAGATCATGCCCAGCGCGGCGGCGATGAAGCCCAGGGCCAAGAAGAAGGACCAGTACCTGCTCAAGCGCCGCGACGACGCGCGCGCCCCGCCGCCGCCGTCCATGCCGGACGCCTTCCCGGCGGCGCCCATGGCCCCCGCTCTCGACGACGTCCCGCCGGGGTTCCCTTCCGATCCCCCGACGCCGCCGCTCCCCAGCAGCACCCTCGCCGCCGACGAGGAGTTCTTGCTGCAGAGGCGCACTCCACCGCCGCTGCTGTCCGCGCCACCCACCCCGCTCGCGCTTCCTCCCGCCGCCGCCGGGCAGGTCGGCGACGGCGGCGCGCCCACGGACGCCGCCACCGCCGCCGCGGCGCCGAAGAAGGCGACCAAGCCGAAGAAGGCAGCCGCCCGCAAGCGCGAGCGCGAGGAACCCGCTGACGCCGCCGCCGCTGCCGCCGCAGGCGGCGTTGCCGGCGAGCCTAAGAAGAAGAAAAAGAAGAAGCTCGCCGAGCTCAACGGCGTGGCGGTCGCCGCCGCCGGCAAGCCGGGGTTATTGCCTGCTAAGGTAGACCATGATCTGAAGCAGGTAATATCCGAGCTTCAAAGCCTTCCTCTCGTTGCCTCCTATGTCGCCGGCCGCCGCAGCATCTCTGACGAAGCTCGCTCCTTCCTCCTCGCCTTCCGCTCCAAGTCTTTCAAGAAGAGCCATGAGAACGATCCACCCGAGGACAACAAGGCCTCTAAGCCCAATGCCGCCACCGCCGCCGACGGCCAGAAGCCGCCGGCGAAGAAGAAGCCGGCCGCGAGGCCCGGCGACACCACCGCCGCCTCCGCCAAGGTTGCCGGCGTCAAGCGCGCCCCGTCTGATCGCCAGGAGGAGCTTGCCACCAAGAAGAAAGCCAAGCTCAACAAGATCAAGACGCTCGCCACTGACAAGAAGGCCGCCGGTCTGGAGCTCGCCGCCGCGGCGCCTGCGGCGGCGAGGAAGAATGATGCGATCGCTGCCAGGAAGAAGGAGAAGGAGCCGGCTCTGGCTCCGGCGATCAAGACGCCATCGCCGACGGCGCTGATGATGAAGTTCCCGCCGAAGACCACGCTGCCATCGGTGGCCTCCCTCAAGGCGAGGTTCGCGCGGTTCGGGCCGCTCGACGTCGACGGCATCCGCGTCTACTGGAAGTCCCACATGTGCCGCGTCATCTACAGGTTCAAGTCCGACGCCGACGTCGCGCTCAAGTACGCGCGCGCCAACACCACCATGTTCGGCCAGGTCGCGCCCAACTACTACCTCCGCGGCGTCGAGTCGGACGGCGACCTCGCCGCCGACGCTGCACCTCCGCCTCCGCAGCAGCGCTCCGAGCTTCGCCTCATGGAGACGGCCCCGTTCAGGCCCGGGACCTCCGGCGGCAACTGCGCGCCGCTGCCGCTGTCCAGGGCCGTGCCGGCGCGCGCGGTGGTTGGGCAGCAGCCCAAGTCGATCCTCAAGAAGACGGTCACCGACGACGGCGCGCCGTCGGCGGCGGCGCTCCGTGATGCCCCGCGGGTGAAGTTCATGCTCGACGCCGGGGACAGCAAGCTCGAGCCGCCGCCACCTGCAGCGCCGGCGAGCGGCGGCGGAGACGCCGCCGCGCCGCTCGCCAAGAGCGCCACCAAGTCGGTCGGGTTCGCGCCACCGCCTCTCCAGCCGCCGGCGCGCCCGGCACAGCACCCCCACCTGCAGCCGCCGGCGCGTCCAGCGCAGCAGCCTCCTCGCCCGCCGGTGACCCAGCCACTCCCTCCGCCGCCGCCTCTCCATCAGCACCAGCCATACCAACCTCGCCACACCGACGCGCTGCCGCTGCCGCTGCCGCTGCCGCCGCCACCGCCGCCGCCATTCTCCGTGCAGCAGCAGCAGCTCCCTCCACCGCCACCATACCACCTCCGCCACAGCATCGACGGAATGCACCACCAGCTCCCCGGACCACCGCTGCCGCCGTCGTACCAGCATCGCGCCGCCGGCGGCGTCGTCTTCCCCGGACAGCATCAGCAGCAGCCATACCGCCCCAACAACGACACCCAGCTCGGCCTCCCCGGCGCCGGCGCCGCCGCCGGTGACGTCACGCCGGCGTGGAAGAGAGGAGGGAGAGAGTTCGACGAGGAGTTGATGAGGGTGATGCGGGGAATCGCCAAGATGGTGGAGCCATTGACGGACAAGAACGGCAACTTCCCCTACCACCTCTTCACCTCAGCTTGAGAGAGAGTGAGCAGCGTCTCTCACAGACATATGGGCCCCACTGTCAGTGGCAGTAGCTGGGCTACCATAACCTCTTCACCTCGGCTCGAGTGAGAGAGAGCTGTCTCTCTGACAGACAGATGGGCCCCACTGTCAGTGGCAGTAGCTGGGCTGGTAGTACTAGTAGTTGGACTAGTAGCTTGGTGACTTAATTTTGCCAAGAAGAAAAAGGATTTTAAAAACAAGGTGTGTGTGCCTGTCATGTGATGTACTCTTGTTGTAGCGGTACTGGGATTAAGTTTGGTTTGGTATGGGTGCATCGACCATACTATTATTAGTACCTTTATTTCTGGGATTGACTCATGGTCAAGTGAAGAAACAGTTGCAGACTTGCAATATGTTATTTCTGACTATGATGTTGCAGGGATAACATAGGAAAATCAAAATCCACAAACCGTCAAGTAGCTCTTCACGAGGCACGACTTATCTCCATTTTAAGCTCCCCGGCTGCGTTAAATAGTCTTGATTCTCGCTCTGGATTATTAGGTTCAGTAGGTTTAGAATTCAAAACTGTAATAGTAGTTCTAGATTTTTTTAAAATTATCGGTGAGAAACTGAGAGTACGAAAAAAATTCTTTAGCTCTTCCAAACAACACCTTAGCTTTGTATTCTTAGTTGTTGCTCTTTGTCAACTAGCTATTGGGTCATGAGATTCCCGTATATAACGTGCCATATTGGTGAGGAACTTTATCATCCTTCATATATGACTTTCGCCTTTTACTCTGTTATAGTTCCTAGCTACGCCTCTCTCTCTCTCTCTCTCTCTCTCACACACACACACACACATTGAGATGGCCTCCTTTTTTATTTTTCTTTTAAGAAGAATTTGAGATGGCTTCCTAGCGATGTTCTCTTGTCAAGAAGCACATGCATGTCTCCCTCGTCTTATGAGAAATGGATTAATGAACCAGTTATTATTCTATTATACCTCTAAAGAACCTCTGTAAAATCCTATATTCCACGATGCCGGGGGTAGAGCCAGGATTATATCAAGAATATGGCTTAATCACTAGAGTATGTACTTCTTGAACAAGTTTTAATAAGAAAATTAGCAAATTCCTTGGTATTTTTTCCGTCAGGTGTGGGGCCCTGCATGATGCCCAAACATTCTGGACATAGAGAGGCCAGTTTACACGATTTAGTTTTCTTATAACATTACTTCATTTCAAAGTATAAGTTCACACGAATAAGATAGTGTTCCTTTCTAGTGAAGATAAAAATAAAGTTAGCAAACGTAAAATAAAAACGCCGAAGGAAGACCTGAAGGATGGAACACTGTCCTCCTTAGCAGGGGCGGATTCACAATGGGGGCGAAGGGGTCTTGAGACCCCACTACCGCCCCCGGGACAGTGGAGACCCCCCTAAGCCCCCACTAATTCTTTTTTCCATAGATCCATAGGATGTGGGGACTGGAGGTTCGATTTATACTGATGTAGTTTATTCAGTCCCCACTATTATTTTTTTTCTAGATCCGCTCCTGCTCCTTGGCTAAACAATGTTAATTTACATGCCTTGCGACTGTCACATTTGAAATGAAGCACAAACCAAACCAGGTAATTTCTATTAACAAATCGATCAATTCTCATTCCAATAATATTGGCACGGCTAACAATCCCACATGACAAACTCTTACAACCTCTAGTCCTAGTTGAAAATACCTACAGCCCGATTAAAATTTACAATTACTTTATTTCATAATCATAGAAAATATATTAAAATTAACATAGTTCCACTTAATCCATAAATAATTGAAAATTTTTAATTCAATTTTACTCTATTATATTGCCCATTAATTAATTATAGTAATTAATTTAAGCAGATTTTGGCGCCTTGACTGCCTCGAAGCGTGGCTCCTTCGCATCGAACTTTTGCTTGGCGTACACATCCATGTACTCCCCGAACACGTACTCCGGGTACTCGCCGCCGGCGCCGGCGCCGCCCTCCACCGTCGGCGAGATGGTCGCCTCGAAGGCCGGGTTGTAGAAGGACGCGACGGAGCGCCGGTTGCCGTCGCGCATGGGGAGGACGCGGTGCCACGCGCTGCGTTAGCGGCCGTTGCTGAGCACCTCCACCTGGTTGCCGGTGTTGACGACGATGGCGTCGGCGAGCGGCTGCACGTCGACCCACTCGCCGCCCCTGAGCACCTGGAGGCCGCCGACGCGGTCGTCCTGGAACAGCAGGATGACGCCGCCGGCGTCGGTGTGGGCGCGGAGGCCGGTGATGAGGTCGGGGCGCGGGCACGGCGGGTAGTGGCTGACCTTGGTGCCGAAGAACGGCGCGTGGCGGCCGTCGCCGGTGAAGGCGCGCCTCATGCGCCCCTTGTCGAGGCCGAGGTTCTCGTCCATGGCCTCCATCACCCTCTCGGCGAGCCCCCGCAGCGCCGCGCGGTACTCCCGCATCGTCTCCTTGAACTCCGGCGGTTTCGACGGCCACTGGTTGTCGTCGTGGAGGTAGAAGATGTCCTCCCAGTCCATGTCGTCCACCGGCGCCGCCGCCTCGCCGCGCCGCTCCGCCGCCATGAGCCCCTCCAGCGTCCTCACCGGCTCGACTCCATGAACGCCGCCTCCCGGAGTCGGTAGCTCTCCGAGCACACCTTCTTCACCCGATCAAGAAGCTCCTTCGGGACGCCATGGTTCACCAGCTGCAGTGATCCCAAGAGATTATTAACCATCTTAATCAAACATGATCGATATTGCTGTCATGATCAGCTAATCACCAATCATCACATGATGATCTGGTTAACTCGATAATGAAAATGAATTACATTTCCGGCTTCTGTTATAAGTCACCAGCTAACCGTTAACTTGCATTATAATATAATTTTTGGTCGCTGTAACAATTTCAGCTCCAACTAAAATACTCCCTCCGTCTCACAATATAAGGGATTTTAAGTTTTTACTCATAGTGTTTGACCACTCGTCTTATTAAAAAAATTATGCAAATATAAAAAAATAAAAAATTGTGCTTAAAGTACTTTGGATAATAAAGTAAGTCAAAAAAAATAGATAATAATTTCAAAAAATTTTGAATAAGACGAGTGGTCAAACAGTGCAAGCTAAACTCAAAATCCCTCATATTATAGGACGGAGGGAGTAGGAGTGAAGCTGGGTGCGTTGGAGATGAACAAGAGAGTTGGAGATGCGTTTTGACTAGTCCACAACTTCACTCCAGACTCAACACCTGGAGCTAAATTTAGGAGTTGGATCTCTACCAAACAGACCCTAAAAATGCACGCAGATCTGATTAATTAGCTACCTGGAAGAATCCCCACTCCTCGCAGCCATTGTCGATCTGCGCCATCGTCTCGGCCCTCTCCGCGGCGGTGCCGTCGAGCTTGGAGAAGTTGATCACCGGAACCACCATGGCTGAAACCTTGAAGAAGATGGTGGTTTAGAAGTTCCTTGTAAAGAATATCAACTTTGGTGTTTTCAGTAATTGAGCTGCTAATGCTGCTGCTTAATTAAGTTGTGATGGCTTGAGTTAAGCTGGAGATGGAGATGGAGCATGGATGAACGCATATTTATAGGGTAGAATTGCACTGATCAAGGATGGACATAATAGTTTATTTTGCAATAATGAACAAATAGTTTGCTTCTAAGAAATAAACAGGATAATTTGGTCAAAGCACAGGAAAATGTTGGAGCTGACCTGGCATCTGCCAGGTTATCTGGGATGAAGCTTCTGGGCAGCGACAGCCGTTGGATGCTTCTGGCAAATTGGTACTATTTGCATCTCCATGTAATTATGCACCAATTGGAGCAAGCTGATGATGATCATGTCCTTGTCATACGTGACCTTTGAACTAACCCTCATTACACTGGCAGAGGATTGCCATGTTGACAGGACAAATCCTTGTACCATGATTTCATATTATTGTTCACATGAATGATGATTCATAATTCATGGAGTTGATTTGATCTCGTTTATCATGATGGTAGAAGTTTAGTTTATCGAAAATAATAAAAAGAACTCGATCCTTGAAACTAGTAGAATGATCTTTATTAAATTAAGAAAAAAAAACTATACAACACGACACTAATAGGATTCTCATAAACCACTTAATACCTTCTGCCGGCCCGGCGAAAAATAAACCACTGAACATAGCCTATCTTGTTTGGTATCTTGTTTGGTGGGAGGTACGGATGTAAACTCTTAGAAATAGAGTCTGTCGTCAACTCCTATTATTTTTTACTAAAAAATATTCGCGTATGGCGGTATCTGTACCAACAAGCACTCCTCAATTCTTGGAATTCTCTCGTGGAAAATATGTGAGACTATGACAAATTTCTATCAACACGGTAAATTTTCCTGAAAATTGGCATCTGAGATAGTCGGTGCTACTCTCTGAAGATTCACACACCAAAGAGTCCAATGATCGATGGCACCGTATTCCCTGAGGAAAAAGAGAAGAAAATGAAAAAGCTTGCTGCATCTTGCCAAAGAACAAATTGTTCTGAGAGTGTTATTGATGTTTCCTGGATTTTTTTTTCTCTCCAGGAAAGTGTGAGGAAAATGGCTGGAATTCGTAGGGGCCAGAATTGTGTTCCTCTCTCTATCTGTGTCTGAAACTCTATCTCTGTTTCTGCTTGTGAATTCAGAGTTGCCATCTCCTTTAATTTTTAATTTGGTCACTAGCTCATCCAATTGCTCAGACTTCACAGTGGACTTCTTGTTCCTTTGCTCTTGTGTTTTTTCTGCAAGTGCAGCAAAATTCCATAAATCCCAGTCACTGCACCTATCAGCATGCAACTGGGGGACCAAATGAATTAAATTGTCCATGTGATTGTCAAGCTGTCAGATGGAACCTCGGTTCCCTCTTCCATTTTGTTTCCATTGTGGATATGTAAATGAATATTTCAGTAAATGTTTGCAGCAAGAAATTTTGGGACTCCCTCTCCTCTTCTGAGGTTTCTTTCAAACAAAAAAGAAATTTTGGGAAAAAAAATTTCTTCAGGTGTAAGACGTATAAGTGCATAACAGAGCAATTCATTCCGGAACCCTACTAGTTTTGGCCTTGTTTTAGATATATTGTTGAGCAGGTTATTTTCACGAATTATCGATTTAATAATATGATAAATTATTTTTTAAAAAAGTTAACAAATGACTTAAAACATGTGATTTAAACAATACAGTAGAAAAAAGTATTTTTATGGAGAAACATGTTTTTAAGCTTAGATCAAATAATTTGTTTTAATAATCCAGTGAATAAGCTTAAAAGAACGTAGAGTTAGTGGTTGATTTAGGGCTAATTTTTTTATTGGAAATATGACTATCAAAAATAGATGGAGAGAGAGTGGATTTATGAAATCAGTTTACAGCTACGTATGGAAGAAAGTTTAGGTCAATTTTTTCGTTAAAGAAAGTTTAGACCCAATTATATTGCATATTGTCAGTGCTATCAATTCTGTAATTAATTTTCACGTTGAAATCGGAATCTGGCCGTCGCATCACGTCAGTGTAAAAAAGATAATAGACGGCCAAATGAGACCAAGAAAAACATTTGGCAGGCAAATGTCGCCATCACCTTTACCTGCATAGGAGGGTCATGTAGAATTAGGCATGGTTAGGTGAAGTAATTAATTAATTACATAATGCCTTGTTGAGTTAATTATTCAGTTAGTTGCCATTCGTTCCAGATCAAGAATTCAAAGATTGAGGATGATATATTTAATTTGCATGTTGCAACATGTATATGTAAGAAAAGATAAGAGTATATATCACCATTGCATCAGGGGGTTTGCAATTTGCATCCAAGATAACAAAATATATTTTTCTTGAGGAACATTTGAATTCTTCTCCTTCTCCCATGCCACTGGTGATGTATGCATTCATGCATGTGCATTTTGAATAAGTCATTTGTGATAACTAATATACCTAATAGCCCATGAAGTAATCATGCATGAATCAATTAGTTGGAACCGTATCTATATGTCCATGAAAATAAACGCATTATATGTACGATGGACCACATGGCACGTCGACGAAGAACACATGATGAAAAAGAAAGACATTCCAATTTGCCAGTCCTAGCTATGTTGCATTAGGGATGATGTGAAAGACAAAAACTTTTAATCAACACAATATTGAATTGAATTGAAATCTTTCTCGTGAACTCGAGAAATCTCCAAATTAAACATCATATATTATCAGTTCCCTCACATTGTTCTTGAGCAAAACATGCATGCATATGAAACGGTCAGCAGCCACACAATTGTCAAACATGGATGATCAACCGTGTGCATCTATATATTGGAACTTTTTTAAAAGTTTTTCATAAATATGTTACTAGAACTACTATAGCGCGCGTAGCTGCAAAGTTGATTTTCTCACTGCTCGATCTTCAAATATCACTCATTTTTTTTACGGTGATCGTTGAAGGTTACTACTTACTAGTCAATGTACACGTGTTGCGTGTGTTTTGTGGTCGAAGTTGTATCCTTTCATTCTCTTTAAACATTATTTTTCTTCTTATTTTTAAAGAAAAAGTAGCAACCAAGCGTTAAAAAAGACGACAACAAATAAGAGTACATAAATTTGCTAATTCCTGAAAATTCATATTTTTGGCTCTAGTAGATGGGGATAACAGTCCTAAAGGGCGTTTGCCTACATCTGGTTATTTGGTGATGAAACCAGGATTTCTTAATTTTATTTGGTGCAAGGGCTATTAGGCCAAATTTTATTTAAATTCCGATAAGTACAATAACTACTATTGAAATCTCAAACTATGGGAGATGCCTACCTACGGCCCCTACCATGCCCTATAGGTTATTTTTCATGAACATTGGGAAATTATAATATATTCTTTTTTAAAAAAAAGTGCCCCCAATTTCATTTGAGAACACAAAAAGCTGAGTGAAAATAATCAGAAAACAGTTCCAATTTTGTCCGATGCAGAACAACATATCATGAGTCGATATCCTCTCTCTGCATCAACTTGTTCGGAGATATATCAATCATCCTTTATGACTTGATTTGCTTTCTTCATGTTGCATCGACCGGTAGACTAGACTCTTTGAGTCCGTTTATCAATCTACTCTTTAGAAGAGAAGTCATACAAATGGACAACACAATGACTACGTTGTTTGGGTTGATGAGAAAAAAATTAAAGTCATTGATAATGACAAGTAATCAATCAAACAATGGTATATATGCCAAATCTAATTAAGCATGGCACATATCCAACCAAATACTTGGCAATCTATCCAAGCATCCTGGGGTGCGCTACATCCCAGAAACTTCTAATTTTTGCCACATGCAGAAAATTATTTATTATTTACAGCAGCCAACCAGCTGATTAATTGGCCTATAAAACCCTCATTCCCTAGCTCCATTTGAAGCCATCAACTGCAAGCTTACATCACACTAGCTAATTAGCTACTTACTCTTCTTCTTGCTAGCTTGCTAGCTTCTGCATTTAGACATTGCAAAATCTGAAAAAACTTGAGAAATTAACTAAACAAAATGGTTGTTCCGGTGATCGACTTCTCCAAGCTCGACGGCACCGCCGCAGAGAGGGCTGAGACGATGGCGCAGATCGACAATGGCTGCGAGGAGTGGGGATTCTTCCAGGTAGCTATACATAATCAGATCATGTGTCTTCTTAGTTGTTGCAGAGATCGAAAGTTATAAATCCTCAATTATATATAAGAATAGTTGGTGCAGTGATCGAAAGTTATTCTCGATGAATTTAAACATATCAACATATTGTGACCAAAATTATCCTTACATTTTTAAGAATAGTTAATCAAATGAACATGTGATGATTGGTGATTAGATGATCATGACAGCATCCATCATGTTGATTAATGATTAAGATGGTTAATAATCACTTGGGATCATTGCAGCTGGTGAACCATGGCGTCCCGAAGGAGCTTCTTGATCGGGTGAAGAAGGTGTGCTTGGAGAGCTACCGACTCCGGGAGGCGGCGTTCATGGAGTCGGAGCCGGTGAGGACGCTGGAGGGGCTCATGGCGGCGGAGCGGCGCGGCGAGGCGGCGGCGCCGGTGGACGACATGGACTGGGAGGACATCTTCTACCTCCACGACGACAACCAGTGGCCGTCGAACCCGCCGGAGTTCAAGGAGACGATGCGCGAGTACCGCGCGGCGCTGCGGGGGCTCGCCGAGAGGGTGATGGAGGCCATGGACGAGAACCTCGGCCTCGACAAGGGGCGCATGAGGCGCGCCTTCACCGGCGACGGCCGCCACGCGCCGTTCTTCGGCACCAAGGTCAGCCACTACCCGCCGTGCCCGCGCCCCGACCTCATCACCGGCCTCCGCGCCCACACCGACGCCGGCGGCGTCATCCTGCTGTTCCAGGACGACCGCGTCGGCGGCCTCCAGGTGCTCAGGGGCGGCGAGTGGGTCGACGTGCAGCCGCTCGCCGACGCCATCGTCGTCAACACCGGCGACCAGGTGGAGGTGCTCAGCAACGGCCGCTACCGCAGCGCGTGGCACCGCGTCCTCCCCATGCGCGACGGAAACCGGCGCTCCGTCGCGTCGTTCTACAACCCGGCGTTCGAGGCCACCATCTCGCCGGCGGTGGGCGCCGGCGGCGAGTACCCGGAGTACGTGTTCGGCGAGTACATGGATGTGTACGCCAAGCAGAAGTTCGATGCGAAGGAGCCACGCTTCGAGGCCGTCAAGGCGCCAAAATCTGCTTAAAGTTAAAAATAGACTTTTATTTGTGAATTAATTAATTGATTAGTTGCATAAACTATACATAACCGCTTTTGCTATTCAAGATAAAAAAATAGGTGACCTTACAAAATTTAAGTGGTTATTATTGTCATGAGAATACAACTATTGTTATGTTACAGTATATAGTTTGGTATTTTAGTGTGTCACGGTTTGTCAGTAGGAATATATAATAATGTAATAGATCGTGTTGTTATATATACATGAATAAACTATATAGATTTTTTTAATTAAGTTTTGTCCTATTTATTCGTACGACATGTAGTTTCCGTATCATTAATGATGCGATGCCTTGCTGGTTGGACAAAACAAAATTGTTATCCCAATTCCTCAGTAATATTATTAACGACTCTCATGCAGGGTACATTTTGACTTTTCTTAATGATTCTTCTAATTTGTGACGTTTAAGATATCATACCATATAGTACTACTAACGATTGTTTTACATACAGGCCATACATTAAAAATTAAAAAGTACTCCTATGTTGACCTAATGAGTAGGATGTTATTAATGGATGAGCCTTCAGTGGCTTGTGTAATTTACAGCTGTGTCACTGACACGTGAATCATAATAGAGTGGGACTCATATTTCAGTGATGCTAGTACCCATGATACGCACTATTCTAATAAAAGCTCCTTTCCCATTTTTTAATTAATGCTATGAGAGAAAATATAAACCAAATTAGTCATACAATCGTACCCTAGGCGGGTGTGCCGACCTATGCATCATATCCCATATTTTCCTCCAAATTCAGATCCTGATACTGATAGTGTCGGATAACATATCACTCATACTATATCATGTTCCATATTATTTTATTTGAATTAGATTCAAGAACGAATAAACTATTTGTATCTCTAGTATATAAATATTAAATATAAGAAGGCAATTAAAGTACCAAAAGAGATATATCAAGGAAAATCTTTTAAAATATTACATGTGAGCTCGTAAAATAGTGATTAACCAATCGTTTATCATCATATTTGTAGGTGGATTTATAATAGATGTTCATATATGTTTTATAACATACGGGCGGATACAAGTCTTCACATATCCTAACCCATAATTTTTTATGGATTTGGATTCGAAAAGTATCTGGGATTCCATTTTCTCTCTCATATTCTTCCCGCGAGTCTCGGGTCAGGTGGGTGGTCGGGTAATACCCATCCCATTTTCACCCCTAGTAGGAAGTGACCAAGCATAGATCAGGTGATAAAATTTACCAAAAAAATTGGCAAATTTTGTATGAGAACCATATGGGTCTCTCGAAGTAATTAGTAATTGCTTTTAGAATGTTGTGTGCTTAATTGCTCAAAGAGTGTAGCTGATCCTTAAACTTGTATAATTGTATCATCTAGATCTTTAAACTTTTAGAATGCCGCAATTATAGGTCCAAGGACTTGTTAAATTGTGTTATTTCGATCTCAAACTGCAATGACCTCATAGGGATCCTATATAGTTTGCCACATAGACGCTGACATGCTATAATCAACTATCCTACCTCGAGTGACAAGTGGGTCCACTAAGAGTTCTTTTTTCTTTCTTTTCCGTTTTTCTTTTGTTTCCTTCTTTTTTTTTCTCTTTCTTTTCTTTTCTTTTCTCTTCTTCTGCTCATGGTCATCGTGGAAGCCATCTAGGGGACACCACCAGACGAGGGTGGATGGATAGCGGAGGCCGGAGGGGACACCACTATGGTGGCGAAGCAAGAAGGGTGGGAGAACAGCGGAGCCTGGAGGCTAGGATGGACAAACGAATTGTAGAGGCGCTTTCGTCACCGCTGCCTAGGAAGCAAGAGCAAACGGTGGGGAGCGACATGGGGACAAGGGTTGGTGGGATGGCTATAGCAAATTCTGGAGCAAGCTCTTGCTGTCTAGTGCTAGCGAAAAGACGGAAGGAGGGACAGCGCCACCCGTTACTATCAGGTGCCGGAAGAACAAGTCACGGCTGCTCGTGAGATTGTCTTAGTGGGAGGGGGATATGTGACTATCAGTTGGTGTAGAATTAGTGATAATACCACATTAGCATCCATGTGGCATGCCACGTGAGCACCACATAGATCTTGGAGGGGTCGTGGCGGTTTGCGACACAAAAGGGCACAATTTAATAGGTTTTGGGACTTAGATCTGTGTTTTGAGAGTTTAAGGACATATATGACACGGCCACGTAAAGTTTTAAGGACTAGCTGTGCACTTTACTATTGTTCAAAAGAATATAGTAATAGTAGTAGGAGTTTAGTACACTCATCACAAGTGCGTTAGGTCATATATGGCATGACACAACTCCACGTTCCACGTTGGATTTAGAGTTTAAAAGTTAAATTAGAGTTATTTCCATGTTGGATTTAGAGTTATTTCAATTTGTATATTTCATCTAAAATAAAAACAAAATAATTTATCTAAATATTACTTATCAATATAATCACAGCTACGGTTCACCGATTTCTGAAGCTGAACACCCAGCTGTCAGTCATAAGAAATCTTGATCTGGAGTACCACGGGACGGTTTAGTGTGCAACCGTAGATCCCTAGATGCCAACTTTCTGGACCACCATCAGTGCGCGTCCAAATCAGTGCTCCAGCCTCCATGTGGTAGCGACTCTGCCATTGGCGACAACAAGGGAACAGGATGCTATTGCACAGTGCACACAAATGGATTGAAAGAAAAATGGCCACAAAGGCTCTAGCTACCTCTATGATGGAATGGTCTTTTTTTTTTTTTCTCTCCTTTCCTTTTGCGTTTTTTTGGATGATTGGTCCATAGTGGAGCAAGATGCCTTAGCTGGAGGCTATCCATATCCCTGGTATAGCATAAATGTCTTCTGTGGCGTAGGTTATGCCAACTTACATAGTAGAAATTTAGGCCCTGTTTAATTCTATGGGTGAAAAGTTTTGGCGTGTCACATCGGATATTCAGATATACATTTAAAGTTTTAAACGTAGTCTAATAACAAAATAAATTACGGATTCCATCTGTAAACTGTGAGATGAATTTTTTAAGCCTAATTAATTCATCATTAGCAAATATTTACTGTAGCACCACATTATCAAATCATGATGCAATTAGGCTTAAAAGGTTCGTCTTGCAATTTACACGCAATCTGTGTAATTAGATCTTTTGTCTATATTTAATACTTCATGTATGTGTCTAAACATTCGATGTGACAGGGTGAAAAGTTTTTGTGTGAGAACTAAACAAAACCTTAATAGAAAAAAGGGCATGTAACTAGACTCAAGGTTGTCTACGAAATTGTTTTGAGATATTTTGCGTTTTGAATGAATTTTGGTTACTTGTTGGAGGGAATTGGTACACGAATCCCCTAAGAAATGCATATAAATAATTGTTTGAAACAAATATGGTTTTAAAGCGTATTTTATCGTCCTCGGCATAATTTCCCTCAAGGATTGGTACCAAGTCATCCAAAATAGTGATGGTTTTTGGTTAGGTTTGGTATCACCGAAATTTTATAACTACACCTAAAAATATTTAAGCACCGACTTGTAAGACAAAACTATTTTTGAATTTTAGAACTAAAATTTAGGGTTAATTTAGAGGTATTCACTCGCTGTTTTCATCACTTAATGTTACATTTTAAAACCATAAAGAATAAAACGTACTACCTCCTTGCACAAATATATGACGTTGGTTAGTTCAATTTTGAGCTAACCAATGTCAAATAAAAAAAATTTGGAGGGAGTAAGATTCTTACAACCTAATTATTTTCACTGCATCCATCACATGTCTGCGGTTTATAAGCTGCAACCAAAACAATCCTTTCAAACAAGTGCTTGGTTAAAAAAACAAAATGGATAAAAACAAAATCATATATATGCCGTACCCGTTGGTACACGTACCAGTCCAAGACATGTGCAAGAGTACAAACACCAAATAAAACACCCATTGTTCGATTCGAATTTCGAAAAGCCCGCACGAATCTCTAGGCACAATTGACGGACAGATCCAACAAAAAAATAATAATGACGACGTTAATTAGTAATTACTCAACCATTACCATGTGCTAAGCTAGGAGGACCGGGTAAAAACTTAAAAACCGCTGTTATAACTAACAGCGAGAGAACACTGGCAAAGCATGCACAAATTCGGGGAGCCAAGAATGGCATTACTGGATCACATCACCCACCACACTAGTAGTCGTCGTGACGCCTTCCCTTCCACTCTCGCCGCCGCCGACGCCGACGACGACGCCGCCGACGAGGAGGAGCCAAGAATTGCATGGCGGGATACGCGGCGGAGGCGGGCGCAGCTGCTGGCGCGGGGCGTGGGCGCGCAGCACGGCATCCGCCGCTGACGTCGCTGGTGGTGTCCACCATCGCCGCCTTCTCCGCCGTCGTCGTCTTCGCCATCCTCCGCTCGGTGCGTGCGGCGTCTCGTCTCTTCGATCTCACTCTTGTAGTCTTGTTCTTGGCGTGTTCGATCGGATCGATCACCTGTGGATGGCGGCGTCCATGGCGTGCGTGTGTGCAGGCGTACGACGCGGCGGTGTCGAGGACGACGACGCTGCTGGGGCACAACCTGGAGCCGACGCCGTGGCACCTGTTCAAGCACGACAAGGGGCGGCCGCCGGCGCGCGCCGCGTTCCGGTGCGCGCCGTCCCTGACCTGCCGGCCGCCGGTGGCGCAGCCGGCGCCGGGGACGACGAACGCGAGCGCGAACGCGTCGGCCGCGCCGCGGCTGTGCCCGGCGTACTTCGGCGCGATCCGGCGCGACCTGGCGCCGTGGCGGCGCGGAGGGGGCGGCGTGACGCGCGCGCTGCTCGACGCGGCGCAGCGGCGGGCGTCGATGCGCGTGGCCATCACCGGCGGCGGGCGGCGGCTGCACGTGGAGCTCTACTACGCGTGCGTCCAGAGCCGGGCGCTGTTCACGGCGTGGAGCCTGCTGCAGCTGATGCGGCGCTACCCCGGCCGCGTCCCCGACGTCGAGCTCATGTTCGACTGCATGGACCGCCCGGCCATCAACCGCACCGACTACGGCGGCGGCGGCGACGGCGACCACGGCTCGCCGCCGCCGCCGCTGTTCCGCTACTGCACCACCCGGAACCACTTCGACATCCCTTTCCCTGATTGGTCCTTCTGGGGCTGGTAAGAATTAAAAAATACTCCCTCCGTTTTAGATTATAAGACGATTTAACTTTAGTTAAAGTTAAACTATTTCGAGTTTAACTTAAATTTATAAGCAAATATAATAATATTTATAATACTAAATTAGTTTTATCAAATTAATAATTGAATACATTTTCATAATAAATTTGTCTTCGGTTGAAAATGTTACGTTTTTTCTACAAACTTGATCAAACCTGAAGCAGTTAGATTTTGATCAAAGTTAAAAACGCCTTATAACCTGAAACGGAGGGACGGAGGGAGTACTTACTTTGTCTTATTGCTTGTCTTCTTCCCAGTAGTACGACAGTAGTACTATTAAAATATTTGAGTTTAGAACATGATTTAGTTAGAATTTTAGAACTTTTAACATCTACAATTTCCCAAAAAAAACTTAGTTCATGAATAGAAAATATGGTATGTTTAAATTGACCTCAAAATGCACTTTCCATTATATCATAAATTTGTTACATTTTATAGACATATTCTACCAATGTTATGATTAGTGGCCAAAATTTTAATGGTTTACTAAACATCGAGTATTTCCCACCAGAGAGAGTAGTATTATCCGTTGGGTTCTACAAAATATCAAATATGGTGTGGAAAATCACAAATTAGAGAGAAAGGATTATGCATTGATGTTTTTTTAAGTAGTGATTCGCTCGGGTTCCGATTCTATGACCGATTTGGGTAAAGTCTCTGTTTTTCAGCAAATGTGAGTTGAGGTTTTATGTATTTTTACATAATATATAGGCCTGAAACGAACATCGAGCCGTGGAGCAAGGAGTTCAGGGACATCAAGGAAGGGGCCAAGGCAATCAAATGGCAAGACAGAGTGGCAACGGCGTACTGGAAGGGCAACCCTGACGTGGCGTCGCCATTGAGGGTCGCATTGCTTAACTGCAACGACACCAACATGTGGCACGCCGAGATCATGCGCCAAGTATATATTCCACTCACATAAATAAACACGTGATCAATCATTACATTATACTCTCTCCATCCTAAAATATCGTAACTTTTAGCTATTAATCATAACCGAAAGTATTACATTGTACTACCTATGCCATAAAGTATCGTAACTTTTACCTATTAATTAGAACATAAAGTATTTTAGAACTAAGATAGTAATAAAGGTTAATAAAACTGACTAACATTATGATGAATGCAGAATTGGGATGAGGAGGTCAAGTCCGGGTACCATAACTCCAAGCTCTCCAGCCAATGCACCCATAGGTAACGCAACGGTGTCGTGGCGTTAAAAAAACCCTATGATTTAGTTTTATGCACCGATCAATTCAACCCAAACCTTTGTTTCAGGTATAAAATATACGCGGAGGGGTTCGCGTGGTCGGTGAGCCTAAAGTACATACTGTCATGTGGGTCCATGGCGCTAGTGATTGACCCGCAGTACGAGGACTTCTTCAGCCGTGGGCTGCGGCCGGAGGTGAACTTCTGGCCGGTGCACATCGACGTCGCCGCCGGCGGCATGTGCGAGTCGATCAGGGACGCCGTGGAGTGGGGGGAGGCGCACCCGGCGGAGGCGGAGGCGGTGGGGCGGCGCGGCCAGCGGCTGATGGAGGAGCTCGACATGGACGCCGTCTACGACTACATGCTCCACCTGCTCACCGAGTACGCGCGGCTCATGCGGTTCCGGCCGGCGGAGGCGCCGCCGCCGCGGCCGCCGGCGCAGGAGGTGTGCGAGGCGTCGGTGCTGTGCCTCGCCGGCGAGAAGCAGAGGCGGTTCCTGGAGGCATCGGCGGCGAGCCCCGCCGTGTCGGAGCCTTGCGTGATGCCGCCCGATGCCGGCGAGTGATAAAATGTGTTACATTATGTTTTTTTTAGAGCAACACGGTAGGATACGTAGGCAGAAAATTTGAGCAGTTCAACTTGGGATTTTAGGATTTGCTTTCAGCCTTAAACTTATTTTATTTTCAGCCGAGCGCAAAACAATTCGAAAATTTTGAGCAAGGCGTGCATTTGAACCTCCACATGTTGAGTTCTCAACTAGCAAAAGTGCTTCAATTACAAGATCGAACTTTCAATTACAAGATCGCTTTCGTTTAAAATCCAAACCATACCCAACATCTTCATCCGAATTGACCGAAACTAGTCAGCACTTCTCAACCTCTAGAAACACACCAGGAGAAAAAAAACAAGTGTGCTTTTAAGAAAACGATTCCATACACCAGAACCAACAGCGCTGGTATTTTTTTTAAAAAAAAAAAACAAAAGCCATCCTGGTGATTAAAATGAAGATCAAGAGCAAACCCAATATCGCATCGACGCGGCGCGACCGGTTAAATTAAGACATACTCATACATTCGCATAGGAAATTCGTAACTAAAACCGCATTTTTTTCTTTTTTCTGGCACAGGGCAAATGAAACGAGAACAAATAATGTAAGATTCACTTAATACTACTATTTCATAGAGCAAATAAATACCCATTTAGCATCCAGGTTAACTCAGGAGTGCCAAGGACATACATAAAAGCATACTGATGATATGCATAATAACGGCATGGTTAGCACCTGCGCTTAACAGTGACCAAGTGCCTCACTTATCCAGCCGATATGCCCTGCTACCGTTTTATCTTTGAGATTATCATCATTCTCCTATCCGATGACGCATGTACAAAATGAGACCAGACCAGCCAGTGCTGCAGCCAGGGAAGACCGCGGTACATCGTAACATAGAAATGCCCAAAAAAACACCGCATGACCACGAAATCGTTGATGAAGCATCATGACACCGCTGCAGCGAAGCTCGCGAGTCAGCAAAGCTTAGCTGTTTCTTGACTTAGCATCAACCACCAATCAAGCCAGGTATCTGTACACATTAGCGTTGTCCTTCTCGCGTTCCAGGTAATCCCTTGTGATGAGGTCCTCGATTCGCTTCTTGATGGCTTTGAAGTCAGGCTGCAGTGGACAAAAAACCAAAGTAAGGGAATGCAGTGTACTGTAGTCATATAACTAATTTAAAAGAAATAACTTCTTCCTTATGATAAGAACAACTTCTCGAGATGAAAGAAAAACAGCTAATTCAAAATGATTGACATGTGAGCTCAGAACACATTAGCACATCAGCTAATTCAAGATGCATTGAAGACAAAAATATGCCGCATGAGTTGTACTCATATGCAACTATACAAGATGTGATAAGGATTAAAATATGTGGGATTTCCTAGAAGTAATATGTAGTCGGTACCTTGAACATGCGGCTGAGCTGCTCCACACATTCCGCAACTAGCTGCTGATGGCCCATAACTTTGCGACTCTTCATAATGCGCACAATCGATGCATCAATTGCATACCGCCTGTCCTTGTCAACATCTTCGACAACCTTTTTCTTTTCATCAACAGGAGGTAGGGGTATCTGCACATAATATGAAGAATACAACCATTAACATCATAGCATTCATACTCCAGAAAGAAGGCCCACCAACACGCAAAACACAAAAACACGAAATACCTTAATTCTTCTCATCCTGTCAGTGAATTTTGAATTGAACTCAAAAACATCGTTGGGAGAAATAGATCTATTAGCTGGTTCCTTGTTAAGAATCTTGTATTTTGCACAGGAGAGAGAATGGAGCAAACGCACTACATCATCATCTGATAAGTTTAGCTGTGTTACAATCTCAGAATAAGTAAGCCTGTCAGATCCGTTGAATAGCAGCAGCAACGCAGCCTGCAAAAGGAGAGGCATGTCAAAAAAGTATCATAAAGGTTTTTAGTGCAACAGATCTGTTGACAGTCATATAATTTAAATTTACCTGATATGTTGTGACAATGAGCTCAATAGTTTTTGCCTCAAACTTTGCATTGATATTGCAGGTTCCCAAGGAATATATCCAGGTAAGCTTTCTGTGTTTTGTTCTTGTTTGGTAAAACTCCTTGAAAACCTCCACGCATTTCACCTAAAAATGATAAATGCAAATGTTCATGTAAAAAGGATCACATGGCAATAAATGTTTCATGGAAAAGAAGATAAATATGGATCATGTTTCAGCTTAACATTATCAAGGACAATTGACAAGCATGTAATGATGAACCCTAAAGATCTGCAAGAAAAAGTCACTTACCATCTCAGCAGGAAGGTTAATATCGAAAGTCTTGTAACTTGGCCAGAATCCTGTTGTCAAAACAGTGACAGCCAAGTCTATCCCAGGATTCAACTCCTGATGTGCAGCCACAAACTCTTCAAACTTAGTTTGATGGTCCCTTGCAACAGTAAGATCAGTAACCATTCCCTCCATTTTAGAAGTAAATTGTCCACCACACTGCTGCTTGAGTTTGGTAAGTATGCTTCTTTCATGTTCATCATTGGCACTCTTATCAAAAAGCAATCTCCTTGCAAGTTTTTTCCTGCAAATAGCTCCACACATGAAGCAATATGAATACAAAGTCCAAAAAGTAATGTTTCTTAAATTCAGGAGGTATATAGGCTTAAAACAAGATAACACAACATTACCTGTAAAACTCAGCAAAGAGGTCTTTATCGCTGATGTATGCAAGCAATCGCACCACCTGAATCATATTTCATTTTCAGCTTAGATTTCCTTCTACAAAAATTTAATAATGGTAGCAAAAGAGAAGGGAGAACATGCACCTTCTCAAGAGCATCTTCGATGGCTTCATCACTGAGCTTTTCACTGCAACCTTTCTTCAGAATATTGTCACAGAAGGTGGCAAGCAGTTCAGCACTTGAACTGCCAGAGACACCCTTGTTACAGAAGACCTCGAATGCTTCTTTAAGGGCCTGTAGAATGAGAAGTTTAAGAATGAGGCATCACATTTGACTTAATGAACCAATGGTAACAACAAGGAATAGGAATGTGTCGATTGGCAGACCTTATGAAAGAGGGTGTGACCCTGGAAACATTCTGTGACATAAGCTACATACTTGTCATGGAGCTCAATGATTTTCCAGACAAAAACCTAAAAAGAAAATCACATGTTAGGTGGAAAACATTTCATCACCAACGAAGTGCAAGAAGTTCAAGTTGTGTACCTGTTCCTGCATACCAACCATGTCCTTTTTCTCGGGCTGTACAAATAGTTGATATTAGAATATTAGCTAAATACCAGTTTGTTGCAACGAATTTGAAATAATCAAAAGTTCTGAACTTCAAAAGATCTATATATTTCTCAGGGAAACATATAATTGTAATCAAATATAAACCCACAAATAATCTAACTACAACTCTACAAGCTACATGCAAAAACAATCTTAAAGATATAATGTTTCTCAGGGAAACATATAATTGTAATCAAATATAAACCCATAAATAATCTAACTGCAACTCTACAAGCAACATGCAAAAACAATCTTAAAGAATCACATAGCATCCCACCAACCGTCACCAGTAGGTTCTTTATACAGTAGAGCACAAAAAACTAAATCAAATAACATGAATTTGAATCACTAATAATAAATGCAAGGGAATCAAGCATTTGAGTGTAACCAGAAACAGCATATACCGTGTCAGGAATTGTGCACACTAGGAAAACTATAGAATAAAGGACAATTTTACAGGATTAAATAGAAAGAGACAGTCAGCGACCTCTGTTTGATCAACTGAAACCAGTTTAAAGGGAGCTAATTTAAAGCACTAATCTGGCATGCACAAATCACAATCCTAATAACCATACTTTGATGGAACACAAGTAAGAAAAATGCTAAAATAAATACCGCACCTTCTTATTACTAGCAGAATCTTCTGCTTGCTTGACCAAGGCTGTGCCCTCATTTGTAACATGCTGCAGAGAAGTAATAATTTAATCAGAATGCACAAAAAGGTTATAGGGAATAAGCAGACCAATTTTGAGGCAATGAGGCAATACCGTTTTAAACATGTTAGCAATAGGTTCTAGACCGCGGTTAATTTTGGAGAAGAGCCTGTACATCCTAGAAAGGTCTTCCTCCTGGAGAAGATAATGGGTATTCAATATTATTTGTTTTCATGATATACGGTTAAGAAATGAATCATGTTGTCCAACAAACCTTGTCATCACGAAGCAATGCAAAACACCCAGAATGCTCCTTCTCCAACAGGGGAGTTGCATATTGTGCAAGCAATTCATTTTGCACTTTCTGTGACAATCCAGGAAGGATAATAATATGAGATGATATTCCAAACCATACAGGGAAAGTGCCCAAACATTATTTAAGAAACATCGATATGGCAGTCCAAATACAAATCTGTAAGAACATATCTCAAATGCAAGTATAAGCACTCATCAACATGAAGTGATTGGAAACTGGAAAAGGGAATTCTCAAACAAACCTCCAGTAACTTCTGTTCACTACTAATATGCAAGTAGTGACCAACTCGCTCCTTCTCTTTCTTCAAGCACTCCTCAGCCTAACAAAAACAGCACCCATTTATTACACCAGAGATGTCATTTACAAATACAGACAGAACCAGTCAGAAGATCCTCCTCAAATGTACCTTTATCATGTAATCAGGACAAGAGTCCTCGAGAATCCAGCTTTGAGCCTTGAGAGAGTAGTAATCTGTAGTATCCTTAAGCAAGAAATCTTCAAAGTCATTCTCATAACATTCCATACTGCCTAGTCCAATTTCAACAAATATGCCCAGGACATTCTTCAGCAGGGCCCTGTCTATCTGTTCGCCTTCACGCTCTTTGTCAATCTGTCAAAGAAAGGTATTGCAACTATTTAAGTATACGCGCAAAATCATTTTCCCAATTCAATGTAGGAATGCTGACTCACCAGAGCTATCACTGCACCTTTAACTTGTCCTTTGATTTCTTGGTATATCTGTTATGAGTTGGTCAGATTAGGACACAGAAAGTTTGCAACACAGAGATTGAACAAGAGCAAAAGCTATTTTACCAAATCTCGGAAGCAAGTAAGCCCAACTTGTTCAAGTGGTATAAGCGACCTCCGTGAGATGAAGTATCGATCAAGATAAAAGAAGAAACGTGACAGCCACCGAACCATGATTTTATGGTTTGACCACCTCTTTACTAGTTCCCTCAGCATAAACTCGTCATGTTTATCTCTTAATGAAGGTAAGACCTGAAATATATTAAAATTAAGTGATATAAAGCTCAGAGTGTACATACAAATATAACAAAGGAGCATAGCATACAAAAAGAGCATGTAATACATGTTAGAATATCAGATCAATATGCACAAGTAGGAAAAATAGTTTTTGTTTCAAGCAAAATGTGTCAGTTTGCTTAGCGCAATCCTAAAAAATTATGTACATGATTTCTACCATGTTTAGACAAAACCAGGAGAGCAATGCTAGGATGCAAAGCATGATGTTCGTCAAAGAACCAGTATCAGCCAGACATTTAAGGATATCTCCTGACCTCAAAGTCATGGAAACAATCAGCACACTGGCATGAACCTAAAAGGATGCCTTTTATAGTTTTATGTTTCTAGGCTATAGTCACTTTTACAGCAGCCTTGGCCAAAACAGTGGGGGCGGAAATGCAACGTTCACCTAGTCACTAGTCGTTAGTTGATCAATGACCCACTGACTAGTCGGAGGCTCCAAGCCTCCAAAATAACCACCATTTAAGGATATCGGCACAATTTTTTACATGTTTCGTGGTATATGTTGAGACCACAGGGTCCACACTGCATACACTAGTGTGGGTGTGCCTGGGACTGGCAGAAGGGAAGACCGGTATGCGTGCGGCAAATGCATGGGCCCACTGTGAGCAGGGGCATGGCAGTGTGTAGGATAAAAAAGAAGCAACAAAGGAGCCAGGGGGAATTTGGGGAATTTAGGCTAACCGTAGACCCCTTTACCCCCCTTTTAACCCACACTTTTGGGCCTAAATATTTCAGCTCATACCATATTCTGTCTCCTAGTTGGTCTGCCTGATTGATTAGTCACCAACTAAAACCAACTGACTAGGACCGACTAGTCGGTCGAACTGACTAGCCCACTGTTTACTCCCTAATCGAGACGGTGACTAGGACCGACTAGTCGGTCGAACTGACTAGCCCATGTTTACCCCCTAATCGAGACGGTGACTAGTCAGGCTGGTCGGCCAACTAGGTGAAGTATTACAACCCGCCGCACATTGGTAGAGCGATCAGCTGTTGACTGACTAGTCATAGATTCGTATCCTACTTGCAGAGTTTTGATTCACAAGGAAAATCATCATCGTTTCAGTTAAGTTAACTAATAAAAGGAAACAAATTATGACCTATTCAACTGAGATAGACTTACTACACAATCGAATCAAATAGATCACCTCTATCAACAATAATCAGGTAACCGAATCAGACAAAACTAAGATCCCCAAGTACACTAACCCCATTCTCCTCCTAACCAAGGAGGAATTATAACCCATCGGTGCCCGGCCACCACAACCAAAATCGCCTGGATCAACCCCAAATCACCTACTATCGAATCCAACCGGAAATGACAGACATGCACAATCATATCAAACATTTACAAGAACTGCAGAAAAAAAAAGATCGTCTCACCATGGAGGTGATGTACTCCTCGAATGACTCCCGGTACTTGTCGTAGAGCTGCTGCGAGTAGTCGTGCGGCGGCTTCTGCGTGCACATGTTGTATATCGTCCTGCAGACAACAACAGACACGGAGTGGGGGGAAACCCTAGATCAGCACCAGATCGAAGCGAATCGGAGGGGAAACCCTAGCGGGCGGGAGGAGGAGGAGGAGGAAACCCAGGAGGAGGCGGCGGCGGCGGCGGGGGACGTACGTGTAGAGCATCATGTAGTCCTCGGAGCTGAACTGTGGCTCGGGCTTGCCCTCGAGGATGTTCTTCAGCTTGGTGATGCCCTTCTGCATGAACGCCCATCCCTCCTCCAGATCGATCGTCCTCCGCTCCTGCCCCGCCATCGCCGCAGCCGCCGCCGCCGCCGCCGGTGAACGGAGGCCGCGCGGACCAAACCCTAGGGGAGAGACGCCGCCGCGTGGGTTTGGGTTGGGTTCCGCGCGAGAAAAATGGGGAGGAAGCGGGCGAGAGAGATAGAGAGAGAGAGAGAGAGAGAGGAAGAGGGAGCGGCAGACTGATGACAAGTTGAGGCGGTGACGCGGTTGGGGGTAAGTATACCGCTTATATCGGTGTAGTAAGCGTGTCACACTGTCACACAAATCCGCAAGTGAAATTGGGCTGCGAATTGCATGGGTGATCGGGTCGAGGCTATCCTCTGGATATACTCTATTTCAAAATATAATAACTTAGATTTATTTATTCAAATTTGTACTATTAAAAAATAACTCATCCGATTCTAAATTGACAATGAGAGTATTTTACAGCGAATTATTTTGTATGAATTTCTTTATCTCTATCCATTCTATAATCAGAGTCGTCATCCTTCCGTTCCACCAAATTCTATGTTTTCTCTAAGTTACCCTCATGGCACATCTCTAATTATATGGGTTTGGCATGTTATAACATATTAACATGTTACCTCTACTCTCTTAAAATCACCGGATCCACTGCTTTATTCTCTTAAAAACACCTTCCTGACACATCTCTAATTATATGGGATTGGCCCATTACAACGTATCAGTATGTTATTGGTGGGAGTATGAGAGATTTTTTTTTTGCGTGCTTCGGTAATAAAACCATATATAAATCGTAACTTTGCTATTTGTTGAGCGATTAAATAAATCCCAAATCACAGATAATTGATAATTTTGTTGGTTTGATATTCAATATTTTTCGAATTTTTTCAATCTTGAGAGTTGAGACACCGTACGTCTCTAAAAGCAACTGCTTCTTCTTCGGCAACCACACCTCTCCTCGGATAACTATTCGAGTGCACTGACTTAAATTTTGAGGAGTGGCTAAGCATACTGCTTTAATCGTGTCACATGAGAGCATTGTACCAACTGCATTTCGCAATGAAGTGTTTTTAAGGATAGTGGGAGACAAATTCCTCGCATGAATCGGTAATAGAGGGGTGCTTTGTTGATTTGGTAGTTAAAAACATATTACATAGATTACAATTTTAGTATACTTGTTAGCTAATTAAAAAATCTCGAATCTCACAAATGATCTCACCA
Organism: Oryza sativa Japonica Group; assembly: GCF_034140825.1. Lineage (NCBI taxonomy): Eukaryota > Viridiplantae > Streptophyta > Magnoliopsida > Poales > Poaceae > Oryza > Oryza sativa. Next base: position 2,856,262 of record NC_089039.1, read on the forward strand.
TTAGTTTGATTCCCAATAGCTCTGTTATATCTTTAAAGGGAGACATTGTCTCCCTATCATCGGCAATTGCTTCCCAGGCAACCACGTGCTCCTCCGATTCTTTGGCAACAACCCTTTTAGGGTGACTATGACGTTCCTTTAGCGAACACGACTTATTGTATTAGATCACCACGCTGACTCTATTTCATGATGGTTTTTCCTATGCAGCGGTGGGAGAGAAGTTTCTCACGTGCTTTGTTAGTAGAGAAATTTTTTACTTCGGTAATAGAATCGTATATAAAATTCTAACTTTTCTACTTGTTATCAACTAAAATTTTCCAAATCTCAATCAATTTAATCTCACTGCTAGTTTGATATTCGATGAATCTTTGAGTGTCTTCAGCCTATAGACATCATCTATCCGCCAACAACTGATCCTTCTCTAGCAACCAAACCACTCCTCCGGCAACTACCCTCTTATAGTGAGCACACCCACAACTCATCGTGGATCACCATGTAAACTCCCTTTTGCAATGGACTTTTGTCGACGTTTGATATCACAACTACGGTATTTTGCATACTATAGGGATCGTTGGTACCAGGGTATATGCGAGATTGAAGTAGAAAAGATGGAGACAATGATTTTTATACATGTTCGGCCCCTTATCTGTCAGGTAATAGCCCTACTCCTGTTGGCCGAAGCCGGTGTTGCTTCTTTATTCATCTGAATCACACAGGTACAATAATTGGAATAACTCATCTGACTGTCGTCGACTTGGCGGTATGGATAACCAACTCGTAGTTGACGACAGGGTAGTCTTCCTCCTCGAATCCGCACTCGGCGAGATCAGAGATAGCAGCTATATCTCTCTTGTTGACCTCCGCAGACACCATATTAGGTTTGTCTAGGCTTATCTCTGATGTCGATATCTGGCGGCGTGTGTTGGCTTGTATTGATCTATATTGATCTTGCTGTGGCTTTGTGTCATTGTGGCATTGTGGCGTGTCCCCTCTTCTCTTAGGGGGCCTTGTATTTATACCCATAGATGTCCCCTTGTTCAAGTAGAACTAGGGAGACCAATATGGATACAATATGTTGTTTCCATATATAACTCTACTCGTCATTCCTTATCCGCAACTCTTTCTATATACGAGGTTTGTTTCCGTATAAGACATAGTATGTGGTGGGCTCTACCGTGCTTAGGTATATGGTATCCATAACCCTGACAACTTTCTTGTGCGGTGGTGGAAGATAAATTTATCATGTGTTTCAGTGTAGAGGATTTGGTAATAAACCATATATAAATTGCAACTTTGCTACTTGTTATGCGATTAAAAAATATCCCCAATCTAGGTAAATGATATCCCTGTGGGTTCAATATCCAACAGCTTTTGCATGTGCTCAACCTCTATACATCATCTATAGATATTTTATAAAATGTTACGTAAGATCCATCTATCTTTCTAATAAATAGATAGATGCTTTTTTTTTGACAAGTTTTAAACATTGTTTCACCTGATTAACCACATTGCCAATTGTAATCTAATTTCAAACAACATGCAACTAAGTTTGCGTGGTGATTTCTATATTGTTGAAACATGTAGGATATATCTCAATAAATATAGTAAGTTGAAGTATGGTCGTGATAAAAAAGAAGTATTAATGCTATGTTTATCTTACGATGCCTCATATATTACATAGGCACTAGAATAAGTCAGTTGTTGCATTTAGTGAATCTGCCAAACCCCACCAATCTAATGATGAACTTATCGGTAAGACCATAGGCTCCCAAGAGTCCTATTCATGTTTGTTAATCACCTTGGTGTTCGGGATTGACATCACCCTGGATGCCCGTGACTAACAACATAGGCGGTAAAGCATGCCCTGGAGGAACCGAATGGAGCTAGACCAAGATCAAGGGTGACCAATAGAGGTCAACACTATCAAAATGACACTGGCATTGATAAATTAACAATGGAGGATGATGGATTTTGGTTTATATTGCCCAAATGGCTTTCAGGCTCACTGTCCTTGTTTACTACTGCAAAAAGGGTGTGGTAGTAGCTAAAGAGAATGAGAGAGAATGAGAGAAGGGAGAAATTGAGGGTACGGTGGTGGCTGGGTAGGGAGGGAAGAGGAGACTTGGGATATTGACAGCTAAAACGAGCGCCATGTTGTCATATTATAAAAATATATTATTTGATAAGCCTCTTATAGCAATTTTTTATTTTACATGTGAATGTACATGAACTAGCTAATACCAACTAGCATTGCTTTTCCATTGTTATGTTGCTCTTACAATGGCAAATTTCGCCTATTAAATTCTCATACAAACGAACAGTTCATTTTATTTTATTTGACAGTGATACGATCCATTTATAACCTACTGATTTTTTGGTATGTGTTTAAACAATGTATCGCCCTTATTATATTAACCGTACCTAGTTTTTGATATCTTGTAGGTAAATTAGCACGAAAAAATTGCTGTTCTCTTCTAAATTTGAGACCTACTTCAACATATTTCAATGTCTCTGAAGACTGGTTATGATGTGAAATAAATATTATTCACTATGATATTTTCTATCGTAGTTAGATAGTACATAAACCTACACAGTGATATCATATACGGAGTAATTAAATTGTGCTTGATTACCAGCACACTATGCCACAATTTACCATGTACAAATATTTGGCTAGAGCCATTAGGGGTGGGCATCGGTCCGATCGAAAATTTTGGTCTCGGTCTTCGGCCTTTCGGTTAGTTTGGTCATTGAAAAGTGAAGACCGAATTTTAACGTAAAAATGTCAAGACCGAAAAATTCATTATTGGTCTCGGTCCAGACCAAAATTCAACAATAGTTTCATATATGCGATCATAGAAATTTTCAACACAAAAATCACAAAAATAATACTTTCTTCGTTTCACAATGTAAGTCATTCTAGCATTTCCTACATTCATATTGTTGTTAATGAATCTAGACATTAACAACAATATGAATATGGGAAATGCTAAAATAACTTACATTGTGAAACGGAGGGAGTAGTACGTATGAGTAAAGACTTTTTTTTTCATGTCTAGAAGGAATAGAGATGTGAAAAATTAGAATTTAACCCTATTGAACTCAGTGGATCGTAAGTTGCATTTGGACATTTTTTTTTGTTAATTTGGTCTTTTCGGTTGACCAATGAGACTAGCCGAATTGACCAAACTAAATTCGGCATTTCACTACTTAGGACCGAATTGCTCGGTCTTGATCTTGTCTTTTCGGTCCGGTCTTTTTCTGCCCACCCATAAGAGCTACAGTTGTAGCAAGGTTCTTTTGGAATAAATTAGATCCACACCAATTTTACATTGCTCCATTAACTTGACAACACCATCAATTTTACATTGCTCCGCATGACTTAACCATCTATAAGTCTAACACCATCATTGTTATAACCGTATACACATGACGATCACTTACCCTACACTGGCTATGCTTCGGGAGAGGGTTGGGAAGCCTAACTCCCTAGCGCGCAAAACAAAGCATCGTTTAGTGCATAATTAATTAAGTATTAGCTAAAATATTAAAAATAGATTAATATTATTTTCTAAAGTAATGTCCATATAGAAAATTTTTGTAAAATATGCACGTTTAACAATTTGAAAAGTGTGCGTGCGAAAAATGAGAAATGTGAGTTAGGAATGTAGAGATAAGAGCTCAACCACCTTTAAGGGAAAAAATGAATTTTATATTTTTGCAAATAGAAAAGAAACATCGAATGAAATCTGCAGTATTTCGAATTCGAAAGATTTCATTTCATACGCATTTTGTCTTTTTTCTTCACCCCCAACAACACGCATCCGGCTGGCTCGATCTCGACACACCAACCAAAAATCGAATCGCGTTCGAGCCATCGAGCCGACAAGGCGACAACAGCCACAACGCCTCACTCCCCCCACCCCACGCGCTCCGACGAGCTCCGATCCGCCGCCCACCTCGCCGCCCGCCGGCGATGAGCACCGCCTCCGGCGACGGCGGGGACGGCGGCGGCGGCGGGGATGGCGCCTCGTCGGCCGCGGGGGGCGGCGGGAGGCGGATCCCGCCCGCCTCGTCCATGCCGTGGGTCCGCAACCTCCGCCGCTTCGTCGGCACGGGCGCCGGCCTCGGATCCGAGGCCTTGATGGGTCAGTGCCGTTCGCCGCCGCCCCATCCCTTCTCCTTTCCTGTGGTGTTTGGCCGGGCCGGGATTCCGTTCCTCATCGTGGAGATGGCGGTGCGGTTAGGGTTTACGCGTCTCTTCCATGAAAATGATGATGTGATTGGGGAGGAGAAATTATGGGCCCCCCTCTAGTGGGAAGGATTACTATTATGTGTTCCTCAGGTTTGAGATTGCATAACGCAGCGTGTGGATGCGTGGAATGGGCTCGCTCTTGCTTGATTTGCAGTGGGTGATTTGGGTGGAGCGGCATAGTTTCTTGACATTTGACGAAGGTCACAACTCACAAGATGTTCAGGCTTCTGGGAGTCCTCTGCACAGAGGAAGGCTTGCCGGCTGTGGACGCAGTCAGTAGTGGCAATGTAGGGTGATGGGCTGGGATTTTGAGTCTTCGTCGTGGAGATGGCGATAAGGTTAGGGTTTACGCGTCTCTTCCACGAAATGGTGATGCTATTGGGGAGTAGAAGTTAGGGTGCTCTAGTGGGAAGGGTTACTGGATGAGTTATAGTGCCTCAGGTTTGAAATTGCATAATGCAGCCGGTGGATGTTGAAATGAACTCACTCTTGCTTGATTTCCACTGGGTGATTTGGGTGGAGAGGCATATGCTTTTCACCTTTGAGGCTTTCACAAAAGTCACAAGATGAAATCTTCTGGGAGTCCTTTTCACATACTCCCTCCATCCCCCACCCCCCCCAAAAAAAAACCCAATCCTGGGGTGCATCGCTAGGATTGGGTTTTTTTTGGTACATAGGGAGTAGTAACTAGTAAGGCACTGTAGGCTTGTCGGCCACAGACGAGTAAGTAGTGGTAGGAGTAGTAAGGCACTGTAGGCTTATCGGCCACAGACGAGTGAGTAGTGGCATTGTAGGAAGACAAACATCAGATTTTAGTCATGTGCGTTTTACTTGTTGATACGTAAGCTGAGGCTATTGGTAATGTGGCTTGAGGATATCTCCCAGCTAGTTCAGGAAAACTTTGATCCATATAGTGCATATAGTTGAGGCTTAGTTGTCCTTTTCTGTTTTAATCGCATTTGTGGAATTAGGGACTATAAGATAAGATGTCTCATTGGCATGCAATTTTTGGGTGCATTTGCTACAATAACATGGTTGCTTTGTTGATCAATATTCGCATGTTTTTCATGTGCCTGCTTGTAAACTATTTGTTTTAAACCTTTGATCGCAGAACTGGAAACAAAAAGGATACTGCTTGAGATTTTCAAGGAGCGCCAACGGAAGAGTATGGAAGCTGGTGCCATTCCAAGTTTTTATAAGAAGGTGCACAGCTTGGTTCAGTTTATTGGATACCGAGATTTCATAATCTTTTACGTTATTATCAAATTCGCAGCGTAAGCAAAATAAAGATCTTGACAACAGTAGCTGCTTTGACAAACGATGATAAAAAAGATATTGGTTTCCTAAGTATCATAGTTTAGTTCTGATTCAAGAATGCATTGCCTTCTCGTCAACTCATGAAATTAATATCTCCTTTATGGACAGAAACCTGAAGATGGATCCATTAGCAATAGAGTTCAGAAATTGGCAAAGTACAGGTTTCTAAAGGTAATGTTTGATTTCTTCTTATTGCTATTGAGATATTCGTGTTTGGTTGGCAGCTTACTTGCATTGCCATTTAACCTTCTCATGGTTTGGGCCTTACAATAGTTATTTTAAACAAATGGCAGAAACAATCTGAACTTCTGCTTAATGCTGATGATCTTGATGCCATGTGGGTTTGTCTCAGAGAAAATTGCGTTATTGATGATGCTACAGGTGCTGAAAAGGTAGGTTGTTTTATGTACCTTTATTTCAGACCAGCAATCTGCCAGTTTTTAATCTAAAAAGTTCAGATCCTTGGATGACAATATGCATCATATGTCTACAATATGCACGCAAAAAACTCATCCAAAATGAAAAAAATCTTTTGGTGTGATATGCTTAATCTCTTTTAGGGGATTTTTTTAGTTCATTGCTACTTGCTTGAATTTGGTGTACATACTGCCCTGTAAATCTAACGATGATCCTTGTATCTGTATTTGTGTTTGGTGTAGTTGTTCATGTAGCAGTTTTGGTTCGATTACCTTGCTCATCTATTTTTCTGGAGTCTTGCAGATGAATTATGAAGACTTTTGCCATATTGCAACAGTATGCACAGAGCAGATCGGCCAGAAGTGCAAGCGTTTCTTCAGCCCTTCAAATTTTATGAAGTTTGAGAAGGATGATTCTGGGAGAATTGCAATCCTACCATTTTATCTTTATGTTATGCGGACAGTAAGTTATTTTCAAACAAATATTATTAGGATTACCAAATTTGTTTTGTGTAATATTTGATGTCTTCCATTTGCATCTCTGATAAACTGGTAATTCTAGCCCACACCATGCTTCTTTTCCAATTTCCCATTGGATGTACTCCTAGTTCTTTTTACTAAATGACAAAGTAGGCTAGTTATATGTTATCATCAGTTGCTCCATTATTATTGTTAGTTAGCTTTTATTAGAAAAGCCATTCAAAGCAATAACACCAAATCGCTATTACAATACAAGAACATGAGTCATGTCATTCACCAAAATAAACTTGATGGGTGTAACAATGCCCAAGGAAGCTAAAATCGTTTCCTCCTATTACATCAGAATGGGTCACATTTAAGTCTGAAACATCACATAAACTCTGAATTCCCATCCAGCAAATTTTTTGCTGAATCCATATTTATAGCTGTAACTTATTTCAAATCATTATCATGCATGCTACTGTTTCTTTTTCCTTGCGTATACAATTGTATGACATTCTTTTAACTAATTTCTTCAGGTATCTCTCACACAAGCGAGAATTGATATGAGTGAGCTTGATGAGGATTCTGATGGTTTCCTTCAACCTCATGTAAGGACATCCTAACACACGTTAACGCCATTGCACACCTTAGTAATGTTTGACATGACTTAATTCTATTAACAGGAAATGGAAGCATACATAAGAGGGCTTATCCCCAATTTGGCACAACTGCGTGATATGCCATCAGCATTTGTTCAAATGTACTGCCGCATAGCTGCACGCAAGTTCTTTTTCTTCTGCGATCCACACAGACGAGGTTTAGAACCAACCTTTAAGTGCAGTTGTATTAATATGCAAATTACTTTAATCGATACATTTATTCTTTGTAAGAGTAGCTAACTGTTTGTAATCGATACATTTTTTTTTCAGGGAAAGCATGCATAAAGAAAGTATTGCTGAGCAATTGTCTTCAGGAACTTATGGAACTACATCAGGTAATAGAAGAAACATATTTCATGGTTTGCTGGTAGAAACTCTGTAAATTTTATACCCTTATAGGCTTACAACATAATATTGCTGTATCCTATATTCTGTTTCTTTGTGGTTACGATTCTTATCAACTATATTTTCAGGAGAGTGAGGAAGAGGTTACTGATACTGAGCAGGCTGAAAATTGGTTTTCCCTGACGTCAGCTCAGCGCATTTGTGGTATGCCAGCCACCCTCATGTCTGGTTTTCTGATTTTTCTTTTGGGTAGCAGTAGCACACAATCAGTGCTCTCCAAAAAGTTACCTTTTGCCATTCTATTGCAGTATAGTTGATGATCTACCTAATGCGCATGGTCCCATGCAGATATGTTTCTTGCACTTGACAAAGATACAAATGGAACATTGAGCAAACAGGAGCTCAAGGAATATGCAGATGGCACATTGACTGATATCTTCATTGAAAGAGGTTAAAATCCATTATCTGCTCTCATGATACTTTATGTTTGTCTTTCTAGACGTCCTAACCAAAAAGAAACATGCAATTGCAGTATGTGAAGTTTTTTTATGCATTATACACATAGATCATGGTGTATTTCATAAATCTTTAGTCGTGAATAGATAAACAATATTATAACTTCTTTTCTTTTTCCAGTTTTTGATGAGCATGTACGCCGGAGCAAAGTTGGAGGTGGCAACAGTCGTGAAATGGACTTTGAAAGCTTTCTTGACTTTGTTTTGGCTCTAGAAAACAAAGATACTCCTGAAGGATTGACATACCTATTTAGATGCCTTGATCTTAATGGAAGGGGATTCCTGACAACTGCTGATATCCATACATTATTTAGGTATGTACGGGGAATCTGTATTGTATATTTTTTGGGCAGTGACGGAAACATCTGCTTCGGAAAAGTGGCTTAAGCAGGAGAAAGTTGATTGTTGTTCATTAGAATAGCTTTTCCATGGCATATAAAAGTTGAGCTAGCATTGTTTTTGTCAAAATTGGGAACAGCCTCTGCAATCACATGCTGAATAATTTACTGCTATTCTATTCCTCTGTTAACTTTTATCTCGGAAGAAAAGAAAGGAGGATGTGAGAGTTAGCATTCCTGCCTGATACAATCTTCCTAGATTTAATCTGCCATTTTGTTTGCTTGCTGAACTATTAGACAGTTTTGCTGGCCTTAGTGGGCAGGACATCACCATGACATTGGTTCAATCGCACATAGGTGTCGCTGTTTCTTACATACTCACAAGTGCAACATCTTCATTTGCACGTGTACATATTTTTATATACTTCAGTATTTTCTCAGTTTCTTATGAGAACTAATTAGTAAATAATTAGGAAATCTTGATGTGTTCAATAGACTATAGGAATGGTTCAAACTAGATGTCATACATATTTGTAATATCCTTTGGACCTTTGTAAGGCCTTGTTCGGTTAATCCCAAGAGGGAGGGATTGGAGGGGATTAATTCCACACCAATACACCACAATAGGTGTGGAATAAATCCCCTCCAAAACCGTCTCAATCCCCTTGTGGGAGGGATTAACCGAACAAGACCTAAGTGGTTTTACCATCAAAAAACCATTTTGGAACAGTTATTCATATTAAACTTCTAATAGGTTTGCCAGTTAGATCACCAGTCATCATTATTTTTACTTCGATTGTTCATCTTACTCAAGCAACTTCGTCATCGTTTCCAGGGATGTACACCAGAAATGGATTGAAGGCGGAAACTATGAACTTTGCATCGAAGACGTGAGGGATGAAATCTGGGACATGGTAAAGCCGGCAGATCCTCTCAGGATCGCACTAACAGATCTTCTATCTTGCAAGCAAGGCGGGACTATTGCCAGCATGCTTATAGATGTGCGCGGCTTCTGGGCCCACGACAACAGAGAGAACCTCCTCCAGGAAGAGGAAGAGCAAGTGGAAGAGGCCTGAGTTCTCCAGCTGCCGTGCAACCAACCTGGTAAACTCTCAACCGCAAGGCACTGGCAATTGCTGGTATCTCGCAACCGCAAGGCACGGGCAATTGCTTGTACCACTGTATGTGTGCCATTGTAGCTTACATAGTGTATTAGAATCAAGTTCAACCTGTTCGCTGGGAGACTTGTTGTAACCTGTAAGTGTTCCATTTGTGTAACCGGAGTGAAATCTGACATATTTTGAGTTGAACATGGTTTTGTCGTGTCGACCAGATGTATTACCGCAGGGCTTGGTTGGATGCAGAAAGGAAAGCCTCAGCCTGTGGAATTTGTACGTCTATGCGACACCACGCATGTAATTCGGTTTGCAACTGCAAGTCTATATACGCAAAAATACATTGTATGCCCTTTGATGCAGTGGTTATTTGTGCCCTTCTCCGTGCCAATCACTAGTTTGCTTTCATTTGGACGTGCTCTACTTTCTGCATTTGGAAGATTGCACAGATTTCATTGACTGCTCCCTCTACGTTTTCTAGCAGTGTTTAAGGTTGAGATGAAATTCGTTTGATGCCTTACACAACTTTAGGACCCCTTTGAATCGTAGGAATGAAAAAACAAAGGAATAGAAAAAACATAGGATTCTGGCAGGAATACAATTGTAAAACAGAGGATTGCAAAACACAGGGAAAACACAGGAATGGCCGTTTGATTGGGCCACAGGAAAAACACATGAATCAAATGAGAGAGATTTGAGAGATAGACTTAGAGAAAATGTTCCAAGAGGTTAGAACTCTTGCTAACTTTCCTCTAAAATATATATAGGATTACTCATTCCATGGGAATTTTAAAAGCTTGGATATGATTCAATCCTTTGTTTCAAAGGACTTCATAGGATTTTTTCTATAGGATTGAAATCCTCTAAAATTCCTACATTTTTCCTACAAATCAAAGGGGCCTTACTTGTTTGGAAAAGACGATGCAAAATTGCAAATGCCCTATATTTATAGATGGTGGGAGTAAATATTTTGAAAAACTTTCAACAACATATGCTTATTTTTGTTGGGTCCCCTTATTTACTGGTTGGTTAAATACAGTGGTGATGCCGGTTCGGCCCTTTTGGACACTACTAGAGGTTGTGTTCGGCAGCCCCTCTTCCAACCCATCTCTCTCGTTTTCCACACACACGTTTTTTAAACTGCTAAACGGTGCGTTTTTTTTAAAAAAATTCTATACGAAAGTTGCTTAAAAAAATCAAATTAATCTATTTTTGAAAAATTTTTTAGCAAATAATTAATTAATCACCCGCTAATCGCTACTCCGTTTTCCGTGCGGGCACTTAGTGTTGGGAACCCCTGGTTGGAACACACCCTCTGTCTGGAAAAAAAACTAATTTCATATAAAAACGTGACACATCTAATAAAATAAATATTGACATAACCAATTTATCTGAACATAGAGTTGTTGTCGTATCTTAGTATAAAGTTGGTCTATTAGGATGGAGTACACACTAATAACTCTTAATTTGACTTGATTTTTTTTCTTAATTTGACCTTTTAATTTCAAAAAACAACTTTGAAACGGGCCAAAATGTGCCGCCAAACAGCGCAAACCCCATCCATTTTGAAACGAAAGCTGACAAGTGAAGCCAGCGGAGTGGAGTGGACAAATCTCCGAACCACAAATTCCAATTCAAAAACTTTTTCCCCGAGTAGCCTCGCCGTCGCCGTCGCCGGAGATGGAGGCGGCGCGGGAGTCAATGGCGGCGCTCGTCGACGCCGGCCTCTACGACTGCGCCCAGACGCTCGTCCGTAACCCCCCATCCTCCCTTCCCTCCCCTCCCCCTCCCCCTCCCTCCCGCCCCAGTTCCCCTCTCCGAATCACTAGGGTTTCGCTTTTGCCCCCACGAATCAGTCGCTGCACCTGCGCGCGCGTGGATCGGGCTCGCTTGGGTCTCGTCTCTCGTCTTGGGACCTGTGGTTGGTTCATCGCCTGTGCCGCGCGAGGTTGGGCGGGTGGTTGGGTGATTGTGCGATCGGGCTGGCTGGGCGCGAGATATTTTTTTTTTTGTCTTTGTTATCTGTTTCATAATGTATCGAGATTGATTTCGGGTGGAGATAATGCTAGTTTGTTACTTGCAGGGGTGCTTTCTTGTGTCTTCATCACCTGCGAGCAGCGAGGCTGGTATGTCCATGAAGGTGGAAAGCTTGGTAAGCTCCATTGAGTAGCTCGGGAAATGGTGCTAATTTGGTCTTAACCATTGATAGTCCTTGTTCTGTCCAGAGTTGGATCGTTGAAGCATTTACGCTACTTAATCTATGGGAAGTCTGTTTATGTTGTTGCTTTGTTGCTAGGAGCTTAACTGAGGATTCTTCATCTAGAAGAACTTTACATTGTCGATTTCTGTTGTCTAGAAGGTCCAATATTGATCTTCTTGGAGCTTAAGGTGTCAGTGTATTGCAGGTACTGCATGGTGATGCTTTGCATGGAGAGAAAGAATTTCGCAGGGCACTGGTAATATTGCCGATAAATCTATGTTGATAGAAAAACGATAATGCATTTTGGGATTTCATTGTATTCGGAAATGTAACACATGATTCAGACCCCAGTTCTGAAATCTTAGTCTCTTATTTCCTGTTTCACCATGGTAGAGTGCCTACAAACAAGCTATGCAATACAGCAAAAACATTCCTAGGCAAGCAACAAGTAATACTAGAAGCTCAGTAACTGCCACTGGCCGGTCTCCTTCTCCAAATTCTTCAAGTCTTGCACCACTCAATGAAAATGAGGTGAAAACAGCTCGGCAGGCCATTAGATATTCCGTTCGTTGTTATTTATTTGTCATATCTAGCAAGCAACTCATTCTTTTTCTACTGTTGCAGGTGAAATTTAAAATTGCACTTTGCTATTCTGCTCTACGTGAGCATCGTGAAGCACTTCAAGAGGTTTCCATTTTTCATTCACCTTTGTTTAGTTCTCTATTATATTCCTGAATGTTACTCCATCCTGGGAAGTGGAAAGGCAGGATCATCTGAATATATGTAGGATGACTCGGACTCACTTGTGGTAGCTTCTTCTGTATGATGGAAGACATATGATGCAAAACATGGCCTCTATGTTGCCTGCAGATGGAAGGGATTCCTTCTAAAGCGAGGACTCTAAAAATGAATCTGATGTTAGGGAAGCTATATCGGATATCCAGAAATAATCGTGCAGCTGCTGTATGTTATAAAGAGTGCCTGAGGTATGCAATGCCAAATTATTTTGCTTCCTAGCTCCTCAATTCTGCAACAGTGCAAACGATCACATAACTACCATTTTCTTTTGCATATCACGTTTCCCCCTAAACATTGATACAGAAACCAACATTTTTTTTCACCATTAAAAATATTGCCCCTCACTTGGCCATTTCATGAAGATTTAGTTTGACAAATTTCTTTCTACATCTATATGCTCTTATGACAGGCAATGCCCTTATGTTTTTGAGGCTATTACAGCTTTGGCTGAAATGGGGCTTTCTTCAAAGGAGTTCTCTTTGATATTCTCACAAGTAAGTGTTTTGCTCCATAGGCAGCTTGTATTTTCAAACTGAATATAGTGCAGTTTTAGTGAGGTCAGATAAATACTAGTTATGCTAGATCCTAAGACTCTTGAGTGCTTGATTGCCTGCCATTTTTTCTGGTTGCCTATTATGCTTGCCATGTATATAGGCTGTCTAATCCCATTGATGCCATGCCTTGGCCAGTATTGCTACACAACTACATAGGTCATTGTTTGTTTTGCTTTACATCAAAGGACCATTTCTCAGCATCATATAAACAATGATATTTTATTGATGGAAGATGCATACTGCAACAGAGAAAAAGAAGTAAATTACATGCTGTTAATAGTTCTATATAATATATCCCTTTATTTTATTGATGATCTCTTTATTTCATATACAATATTTACCTTCGCACAATTCAATGTTATTACAGAACCATCATCCCACCAATTTTTTATCCTTTCTATATTTCCTTTGGCGCCGTGAGCACTGCAAAAAGGAAATAATGAGCGCACATCAGTTTATCATGCAATTGAAGATGTGGTATTCTCTGTAGGCACCAAATCGAGGAGGCAAGGCTCCAGGTGACTCTTTAGATGCACAGCGTTGGTGGAACGTAAGTGAACTACTTGCACCCTTGTGTAGATAGAACATGCGAACCCCAAAAATATTTGACATTTCTTATGTTTGATACAAGTAAACTTCTATGCTGGATTTTCTTAGTATATTTTATTTACATTGATTATTGAACCTCAAAACCACTTTTACTTTCGAAACTTATTAAATTGGAAGAGTGGGAATGAAGTCCTTTCCTTTTCAGCTCTATGTTACCATTGTATGAACTGAGCCCACTTGTGGAACAGTTCTATCATGCACAGCTTTTAACTCATGGAGTTCTTTTCCCTGACCACAAATAATTTGTCACCACTGCGTCAACAAATGCACACCTGCACTTCTATTGTTTTCTTGTAGTGGGGATACTGTGATCAATACTAGAACATTAGGAAGCACCATGATATTGTACCTACTGATCACATGCAGTTGTATTTTTTTTTATGTTGTGGATTTATCAGAAGAACCCATTTTGTTCCGCTCACAGCTACAGTGCTGCTTTAGATTTGGGCTCAATTATGTATAAGAGTTTCCTTGCAAACTCTACTTAACTCATGCAGCATACAGTTGATCATACTTATTGTTCTTGTTATTGGTTGACTCAAACAATTATTGACTTAAATCATTGTTTTCTTAACAGCGCTATGTTGAGGCCCAATGTTGCATTGCTTCACATGATTATAAAGGTGATAAAATAGCATTAATCCAAATTCATTTGACAGTTCTAAACGTAAGATGCACTTATTTTATTTTTGTCATTGTCAAAAAATCGTGTTGCATGATTACAGAGGATTTCCACTACTAAACAAATGATATGTAGTGTTAATGTGTTATATCACCCTGTATTGTCATCTATGTCTTAATTTTCTGTTGGCCCTTGTTCCTTTGGTGTTGGTCCTTGTGCCACTGGGTAAAGCTTGATAGTCAACATTTCTTAACTTCGATTTGTTTGCTTGTATCCTCTCATCTGTTAAGCATAAACTTGAAGAAGTAATACTGATATGCCAAATTCATTTATAGTGGTCGCAAAATATAATCATGTTATTTTTTTGTTTAGGTGGCCTTGACATATATCTAGACTTAATGCAGCGATTCCCGAACAATGTGCACATCTTGCTGGAAATTGCTAAGGTTTGTTTTTCTTCAAGCATTCTGTTTATGTTTTATGTGCTCTCTGTAACATGTGGATTCTTGATGCATTGAGCACCATGGCTATGTCATACTTCTTATTGTTTATGTACTTCATGTTTGGTTCTGCTGTGCTCCTCTGTCCTGTCTATAAAATTTCCTTTTGTTATGTGTTGAAATTTTGGAGTTCCTCTTAAAATTTTCATTTGGTGGATTTAATTCCCCTCCATTATGAATTGATCCTGAATTTGGAGCTTATTATTTGAAGGTTGAAGCCATCATAGGTAGGAATGATGAAGCTATCATGAACTTTGAAAAGGTAAAATTAACAAGTATAGACTTGGAACCCCTTAAAACGTAAGTATGTGGTAAAATTATTTGCTTCCTTGCAGGCTCGGTTAATTGATCCAAACATCATGACATATATGGATGAGTATGCAATTCTCCTTAAGTCAAAATCTGACTACACAAAGCTTAACAAGTTGGTACATGATATGCTGCATATTGACCCTGCAAGACCAGAAACATGTCTTGCTCTTGCAGCATTGTGGGAAAGAAAAGATGAAAGAAAAGCTTTGACATATGCTGAAAAGGTTTGTATCGTTACATAATCTTTTATTGAAAGCTAATCTTGATCCTAATGTTCCTTGATTTTCCTTCAACAGAGTCTCCGAGTTGATGATAGACATATAACTGGATATATCATGAAGGTAATAATGCAAAAGATTGTCCGAACGACTGGATTTTGCACTGTTGTAGACATGCAGTGGCATTTTCTTGCTTTGCAAAGTATTATAGAGAAATCTCTGCAATGAATTGCGTGGGATTAAAACCAAAATGTTATTTTATCAAAGTTAAAACCAAAATGTTGTGATGGTTTTTCTTGGTATTTACTCTGGGAAGTTGTATACTTGTAACTTTGCTACCTTTGTTTTTGTTTATCCACACGTCAGGCTTATTGTTTGCTTATTGCTTTTCAAGGGAAATCTTCATCTTTTGTTGAATCGACCTGATTTGGCAGTCACAGACTTCAGGGGAGCTCAAGAACTTAGGGCCGATCTTCGCTCTTATCAAGGTATTTTGGTGATGCTCCTGATTTTGAAGATCAAATCATACCATCAGTCTAATACATATACTATATCAGGATTGGTACGTGCTTATCTAGCGCTCTCTAAATGCAAAGATGCATTATTCACTGCACGTGAAGCAATGAAGGTTATGCATCAGTCTGCAAAAGCTCTCAAATTAGTTGGTGATGTGCATGCTATCAGTTCCAGTGGGAGAGAGAAGGTAATATTTATTTTCCTTGGTCATTTATACCTCAATTATATTTTGGTAATGGTCAGTTAGTCACTTGGTCACAATTATAGTTTGCATACTTCCCCTCAATAATAGTACCCTTTGACAAATTCATTGCACAATTTCCAGGCTAGGAAGTTCTATGAATCCGCCATTCGTCTTGAACCTGGATTTCTGGGAGCTGCATTGGCTTTGGCTGATCTGCATGTCGCTGAAGGACGAAATAAGGATGCAGTATTGCTGCTTGAAAGATATCTAAGACAGTGGACAGATGATTCTCTACACATCAAGTTGGCTCAAGTTTTTGCAGCAACGAATATGCTTTCTGATGCACTTTCCCACTACCAATCTGCTCTAAGGTGCGACTTTTCTCTTGGAGTTGAACTGTCAAATAGCATCATTGTTGCAATAGCGTGTTTCCTCTTTTGTTATTGACCTGAAACCCAAAGAGTACTTGAGACACTCAACACACAAGTAGTCAATATATAATGCATTGATATACTGGATATAACTAAAGTATGTGGGTAAGATTGTAATGCTGGTTCCTGGACTATGTAGCAGTTAAGTTTTGTGCTGAATCCGATAACTGGGTTGGACGGGGTGAACTGAATTATCTGTATGATACAAATTTTTTTGGAGACACTACTGTTTCAGCTGGTGGAATTCGTTTTTTTATAACCTTTGGCTACTACTTATCCATGTGCCAACATAACTATTTCATGTTCTAGTTGAAAAAGTTTCCACCCGTGATGCAGGATAAACCCACATAATGAGGCCGCAAAGAAAGGATTGGAACGCTTAGAGAAGCAAATGAAGGTTCGTGTTCCATATGTAACCATCTATCATGGAGCCTACCCAGCTCTCACATCCAGAACAAGAAAAAAAATGACTCTGATTTTCCATATGCAGGGAGTAGACCCGGACGCGCCTGAAGAGGACGAAGAGAACGAAGCTGACGATGTCGACGGTGATCAAGACGACGCTGAACTACTGTAGAAAAAACCTGATCAACTCACATCAACCCAAGGCACCACCTCTTACCAAGCGTCAACTGCGAAAGAGGACCAAATCTGCAGCCGCTGCCACAGCAGGAGAGCCCCTCAATTGCCATATATCAACTAGCAACTTGGAAGGCACGGCAACTGGAAGACGAGTGACGACGACGGGTGCCTCTCCCTTACCGCGAGTAAGTTTTCTTGCTAACGCGAAACCTCGTCGTAGAGTTGCAATGCTCACCGTAGGTTTATTTTTCTAATGCTGGGGAAATGTGAACTGAACTTGTTGGTTTCAAGTCAAACTTTATTACTACCTCTGTCCTAACATATAGCAACTTAGTACCCAACAGTCCAAATTCCTGGTATCTAGGATGTCTCATTTGATATTAGGGTGCTATATTTTGAGACGGGGTAGTAGTTAATTTGCTCTCCATGTATTATTGTTTTTTACATTATTGTGTTATATATCATGGCGACAAAAAAGGGGCTGCAAGTCGTACAACCTGTGCAGTGATCAGATACGTACGGTATGTATAAGTACGGCGATTCTACCACGCACAGTGGTACATACGTATACGTACACTAGCCAGCAGCTGGAGCTGGCTGGCTTCTCTACTACACTGGCATGCAGCTTGGTGTGGCAGGCTACACCCAGAGCGCGCCGGCGTCGCGGAGGAGCGGGACAAGGCCGCCGGCGACGTGGAGCGACATGACCCGGTCGGTGGAGCCGACGAGCCTGCCGCCGATGAACACTGTCGGCACCACGACGCCGCGGCCGCGGCCACCGCCGTTGGCGGCGGTGCCGGCGAGCAACATCCCGGCGAGCGCGTTCTCCATGTCGGCGCCGGCGGGCTCCTCGTCGAGCTCCACCACGCGGGCGTCGACGCCGAGCTCCCGGAGCAGGCGCGTCACGGCGTGGGACATGCCGCACGAGCTCTTGCTGAACACCACCACCGCCTTCTGCGACGCCAGCCTTGTCACCCTGTCCATCTCTATATATGCAAATGTCTATGTGCCTAGTGTCTTCTTCCCCGTCTCCGGCGACTACGACCTGGCCGCGGAATGCGCCGGGATCTTTGGCTGGATGGATGTCACCGGCGGTGATCGCCCGATCGATCGAGGTTGTGTCACTTGTTAGTGATGCTGATCTGCTGGTTGTGCTTGCATTTGAGAGGTTAGGGAAGGCATGCTTATATAGTGTTCTTATGCATGTTGGCGAAATGGTATATCGCGCGTGCAAATGCTGGGTGAAGATGGAGTTAAAGAATCTTCAGAGGAATAATTAAAGGCGATCGATCGATTTATGCATTTCTGCGGGTTTTTTTTTTCTTCTCTCTCTCTCTTTTGGTTTTGGGATAATGCTTGGCACCATTTCTGGGTTGTGAAAAAGATGAGCTGATAGATAGGTTGGTAAGGAATATGGAACATTTTGGCGGCGACGGAAACGATTTGCGGCGTTTTTTTTTGCACAAAAGGTGGCTGCATTTTGAAAAGGCCTGATACACCTGATAATTTTTGTTATGAACGATGATCGTGCTGTGCAAGGTTACTTTTTCGATTATGATTTCTTTCTTTTATCCGGTAAGGATGATCAGCAATCCACTAGACTGTCGATACGTAACAATGTAACTCGGTACTATGTATGATGTTTGGGAGTGAATTAACACACGATCAGAGATAACCAATGTGAATACTGGCTGTCAGATTAACTTAATCCATGGTCTACACATGCCGACATGCGTATACGTAAAGAGACCTGCAAGTTATGATGATCTTAGGAGTCAAAGAAGATCAGCAATTAAATTAGTTTATCCTATGTTCTGATAAACTTGTTTCATTTGAGACAATACAGAGCAGCCAAACTGACAAAATCTTGCTTTGCTACGTACAACAAAAGCTACTTCTGCAGGTATATCACTGAAGCTACAACAAAGGCTAAAGAGCATCCTTGGACATTTGTGAGGCTATTAAACTCTGGATCCGGGATAGGGACTGATCCAATCAGACATCTGATGCAAAGGGACAAAGAAATACTAGGAAACTAATACATTTTGTACTTCATGTCAGCTATACTTGACAATTCAGTAATTTCAGTCAGTACTGTGGTACCTGGATTATCAAATTGTCACAGAACTTACTCTTATCTTTTACTTTCACATTCAGACCACATCATTCCTTAGAGTTATCGTCAGCTCAAGAACAATGTTCTCAAGTCTGAACCACAGCTAGTGATAATTACAGACAATTTCAGTTTCTGCCGTATTAACCCAGAATCAACCTCTCGAAGGGTCAGATCAGCAATCAGGGGAGCCAGATTCCACACAGAATCCCTCAAGAACAACAATGGCCATTAACCACTTGATCAGTGCTGCTCTATCCAATAACTTAAAGCGAATCTCCAAAAGCAGCAGAGGCTTCTCTTCTCCCCACTAGTTTTCTCACCAGATATGGACAGCAAGCGATGCCGCGATCCGAGATCGCTTTTGCCATCGGTAAATCTTTCAAAACAGACCAGGATGATGGAATTTCATATGGATAAGGAGCATCTGGTCTGATATAGGGTAGGGATTCCAGGTAGAGTGTGGTCTCAGGAGATCCCATGCCACACTGTATGTGGCAGATTGTGGGAAACATGGAACCTTGGGCAGTTGCAGCAATGATATTTATAATGAAAGGAATGGAATGGATTCTGCAAGTGGAAGATCAACCATGCATATTGTATTTGACAGATTAGGGAATTTCTTCTGTGAGGATAATCTTTATCTTCCAAACTGTGACAAAAAGCATTCAGTGTTGTACAACAGTACGGTATAAAGAACCTTGATGTGGACAACATAATTCTTAGAGAAGTTTACTGGAATTGAAGCATGGAACCTGCGAATTATAGAGCAATGGCGATGGCAAAACGAGTATTGTTCAGGGAAAAAAAATCAGAGATCATTGGGTAAATGATGAGTTAATCAATTGTTTTAAATTTTTGTAGGAGACAAGTTATGATTTCATACAACATCACACAATGAAACATAGCTTCTGTGGTCTATGAAAAGTTAAAAGACTAAATCATTTGTTATAGTAAGAACATACCCTATGTGGCTTGAGGAGATGAGGGCATCAAGAAGATGTGAAACTTATGACAATTGTAAAAAAAAAAAGAACAAATCAAATAGATCAACTTTAAACCATGCCGAGCATGGAATTGTTCTCCCTATTCTTTAGGGAAATTACTGCCAGTCAGAGCCAGGCAATTAGACTTTATACTCCTTTTTTTAGGGAGTATATGGGAAGTGTAAAAACTAGAAACAAAACAAGCAAGAAAATTACAAACCTTTCAAGATGTTCTTTTTTTTTTCATTTCCATATTTATCTTTCTGATTGCTGCTAGGAGTTATCAGAATCTATCTGCTACAATGCAACAAGGTTGGATGACTATGGGCTTCAGCTCAGGTGATGAGCTGAAGTGCCTTCTTGGGGTGCCTGTCTATGATATTCCAAATGCCGTGTGCTGCATCTAAAATGTCTCTACAGTCTTCCAGATGATTCCAGTTGATAGCTTTTACACGTATACCAATTGAAGATATTTGAAACTTTACGGTGAGGAGGGCAAAGACGAGAATCAACTGGAATTAGAGGAGATCCAAACAAAGATGGATGCCATCTGCGGTTTGTTGTCACAGTATCACAAAAAAGTCAATTCACATTTAGGCAGAATAGATGTTTGTTTCGTTCATAAAAAGAATGGGTGTTTGTTGATTGCACCTGTCAAGGTGCTTAGAAGTATTTGACCACTTAATGCCTATATTATTGTGAAACTAAGGATGAATCAGGCAGGATACAGCTTAAGAACCAAAGAAATAAATTGGAATTCCTGTCATCCTATGCTGTCTGAATATTTTAAATAAAAGATTAGGCACTCAGGCAAACTGATATCCTTATTATTTCCAAATGGTGCAAAAAGCTGAAGTTTCAATGGATAATTTATTATCAACTTTCCAACTGTTAAAGCAAAATCATACATATTCTATGCATGCTATGTCGCAGCAAAACCTGATCGCATAACCATCCTAATTCTTCTTTGGGTATTCTCTTGCACCAAATATAGTCGATCCAACTCTAACATTTGTGCTTCCCATTTCAATCTGTAGAAACGCAGAAACAGTAGAAAATGTTAGACATTGAGTTACTAAATCTATTAACATGATGGTTGCAACCTGTTCTTACCGCTTGCTCAAAATCAGCAGACATGCCCATAGACAGTTCACACTGCTCCTCTGGAATTCCAAGCTCCTTGCACACCTCTTTCCGGCAATTAGCCAGTGCCTATTTGTTCAACAAATTGCACATATATTAGGCCTTACCCCTATGGAAAATATAGTCCAGCTAAGTGTGTCTCAGAAAATAACCTTGAAATTCTCTGGAGTTGAGGAGTAATCAAGCATCCCTATTGTCATCAAACCAGAAAACACGAGATTCGGGCAGCCTAATTTGACATGCTTTGCAAGCTCTACACATCCTGATGGATCTACTCCAAATTTCGCTGCAGAATGGCAATTCAATTTCAGAGCTATGGATAAAATATTCAATGCTTGTGCACAAGAATATAGTGCTTCCATATGCAAGATTGATCATTCCACGTACTTATCCATGACTACAGACAATCCGATGCGTAGCAATGCTGGACAGTATAACAATAAGGAACAGAGATGCAAACAATCATATGAATTCTATTGTAAGTTTATAACCAACCCAACGCATGTAGATCTGTTGCTACCAGAAATTAAGTTAAAAAGTAGTACTGTAAAGGAAATTAGAGTACCCACATTCTTCTCCACTGGTGTTGACCTGGACTAAGACTTTAAGGGGTTTTCTTCCCAAGTCAGCTACCACACGATCAAGGCGATTGGCAATCTGAAAAAGCAAACATTGCATTTATCTTGTTACAGTTGCAAGATTGCGAAACTGATCTGACAACCAATTATTCTTCCCTAACTTATGAGTGATGCAACTGAAGTCATGCTATACAAAATATGAAATAATATCAAGTTCTACTACAACATTGATATGCAATCATTAAGGCATACTATTTTTTTGTTATGTTACTTTCATTGAACCTGTAAGTGATACCTAATTATCCGAAAATAAGTATGTTGAGTTGATGATTGATCAGATAAATATGGTGTATCTTATAGCGTTAGTATTTCAAAGCAAAAAGTAATCACACGAAGAAATATTAATTTGATGTTTACCTTCTGATCATCAACACTCTCGACCATGTCAAGATTTGGTACACCAGCTGTAGGTCAAAACACAAGAAGATAAAACTTAGTTGAATTTTAAACCTGGAAAAAAAACTTCAAATACCTAATATTCAAACAAAATTGATAGCTTCATTGATAAAGAATGAGTCTAACGTTCCATGAAACCAGAACAAGAATGTAATTCAGTGCTTTACATTTAGGAACATACAGAAGGCCCACATAATAGTCAATTGCACAGTTAACTATTCAACAAACTGAGTAATTGAGAGTAGATAACTCTGGCTGCTAGAATAAAAGAACAAGAAAGCATATATTGAACGGCCGACAAAATTGGCAGTAAGAAACTAAAGCCATGTTTTAGAGATAGCCATGGCTAACCAGTGAAAGAGAGGGAAAAAAAAAGTTCAAGCACATCGTCTTAATTACAAGTACCAACCTAGGAGGGCTCTGGCCTTGTTGCTTTGAAGGTTCCCGATGAAATGCCACTCAATATCCTCTGGAAGCTGCAAAACAGACAATACTTGCTCAGTTGCCAAAGTTTGAATATGTTTGAGGTCATTTAATTCAAGAAAAACATCCAAGAAGAACTCCAAGTGAATATAAAAGAGGAAGAAAAGGAATAATGCTTCACTAAGTGGAGTGCTTGTTACATATGAACACAGAACACGGTGAGAGGAATAATCAGTGAATTCCTTGACATTTATCTTTATTTTCATGAATCATGATTCACTACAGGTTCAAAATCAAACAATACTTATGTATACATTACCATGAGAAGAGAAACCATGAATGAGAATATCTCAAAATAATCTACAGATAAGGTTTAGTGATGTACATGATTCACATGATGTGAGGCCAATCCAAACAAAATTATCACCACACAAAACCAACACATCCTCTCTTCAAAGTACAACTGATTGTAAGCCAAACTCTTTGGAACTAATCATAGTGCAACGGCAGAGCGCCTACAGCTTCCAATCAGTTGACAACACGGGGATCCCTCTGCTCTTTACCCAGAATCGAACTGTTTGCTATGGAATTGCTGTGAAAAACCTATGAAACTCAGTGTTCCAAATGGAGCTATAATGTTCGAGGATCAAGATTCTACTACAAAGCCGCTTTCCAGTTCATTTACTAACAAGCTAACATGATCGATGATTCTATTCTAATCGACGAAGCAGTAAAGCTTACACACAAAATTAACGCGCTGCGAAGGATTGATTACGAAATTAACTACTTGCTGATTTTTATTACGGGAAAATGCATGACGATGCTAAATTGCTCACTACCGTATATCTATGAGACCTCAGGAGTGAGTTGGATCAACAATTTTCTCTCAATCGCAATCGATAAATTCACAATCACACAGCCAGCGAGAAAAGATAAAAGGGCGAGAGCTCCGCGAGGAAAGCTAAGTAGGGCGAGGGAAACCTGGGAGGCCTTGTCGATGAGCTCCTGGACGTAGTTCTCCCCGAAGCAGCGGTGGCCGGCGTCGTACACGCCGCGGATGACGCCCACCGGCTTCGTCTTGCTCACCGCCACCACGCGCACGGACTCCGGCGCCCGCCCCGACCGCGCCGCCGCCTGCTGCGCGCGGGACAGCACCGACCGGAGCGCCGCCGCCGCGCCCTCCGCCGCGGCAACCGACGCCATCGCCCCCGACCCCTCTCCCTCCTCCTCCGCCGTGGCCGCCGTCTCCGCCGCCGCCGCTGGTGTTCGGTGGATAGTCCGCCGCCTCCGCTTCGGATGGAGAGATCCTTTCACCTTAATTCACATGAGTTTTGAGTCACTGACATGTGGGCCTGGTATGGACCTACATGTCAGTGACTCTAGGTGGTGTTTGGATCCAGGGACTCTAACTTTAGTCCCTCTATTTAGACACTAATTTAGAGTATTAAATATAGACTACTTACAAAACTAATTACATAAATGAAAGCTAATTCGCGTGACAAATTTTTTAAGTCTAATTAATCCATAATTAGAGAATGTTTACTGTAGCATCACATAGGCTAATCATGTATTAATTAGGCTCAATAGATACGTATCGCGAATTAGTCCAAGATTATGTATGGGTTTTATTAATAGTCTACGTTTAATATTTATAATTAATTTCCAAACATCCGATGTGATAGAGACTTAGAAGTTTTAGTCCCGTCCTAGTTTTTCTTTTCGCTTCTTCTCGAACTTCTCGAGTTTATCTTTTCTTTTTTTTAGAAAACAAGAGAGAATCGTGTGGAGGGAGAAAAATATACAGAGGTGCGGGAACACTCTGGACCGTGCGATATGAAGTGAACGGATAAGATTGATCCCCCACCATGCGAAAAACAAATGTAAAAAGAAAAAAAAAATCCCCTTCGGCGCCAAGCTGAGCTGACACCTCCAAGTCCAACCAACTCGTCTCCGACCCAACGGCAACGTTTTTTTTTTTTAAAAAATAGACTTTTTATGCTTTAATTTTATTAATAGACATTTTCAAAAAATATTTTCGAAAACTGAACTTTTGCGTGGCAGCATTGTCCTGCCACGCCAACAATGGTGACATGATAAAAGTTATTTGGCCACGCTAGACGAACAGACGTGGCTAAAAGTTTCAGATTTTAAAATACTTTTGGAAATGGTATATTAATAAAATTAAAATATAAAAACTCTAAACAAAATTTCACGGCAATGGGAATCATTTTGAAACAAATCAAACTGAAAATCCACTCCTCAATCTTAAATTTTTCCTTAGTATAATAGGCTAATTAGGTCCAACTACATAGGAACTTCTTCGAGCTAAAGCCAAACGGTTTGGCTTGGTCCCGTGGGAACAATGTCGACTTGCACCACTCCTCTTCCCTAGGGCCGCTCTGGCGAGCAAAGGAAGCGGCAACGATGGAGGGGATCCGGTGATGGGACGACAACAAAAGCGGAGGAGGAACACGTCCTATGCCTTAGTGCATCCATCGATTATGGCAAACTTAGGGTGCGTTCGTTCCATGGACAATGAGTGAGATAGCACATCGTTTTCCGCGCGCACGCTTCCCAAACTATTAAATGGTGTGTTTTTTGCAAAAAATTTCTATAGGAAAGTTGCTTTAAAAAATCATATTAATCCATTCTTACAATTTGAAATAGTTAATACTCAATTAATCACATGCTAATGGCTTACCTCGTTTTGCGTATCTTCCCAATCTTCTCAATCCCCTATTCCTCAAACTCACCCTTAGAGAACATGGGGATAATGGAAC
Source organism: Oryza sativa Japonica Group (assembly GCF_034140825.1). Taxonomy (NCBI): domain Eukaryota; kingdom Viridiplantae; phylum Streptophyta; class Magnoliopsida; order Poales; family Poaceae; genus Oryza; species Oryza sativa. The sequence goes on from NC_089039.1 coordinate 2,881,689, forward strand.
GTGCTATGAATTGAAGCTCGGGTTATTGGATAAAGGAGGAAGGTCGATGGCGAGTTACGAGTGGAGATATCGGCTGACTTGAGGTGTGACAACATGTTCCCAGCATGGGGAATCCATTTTCGACGTTGTGGAAAGTGGATGAGAACTATGTGATGGCTAGTGCAGCTAAAGTGCAGTTGGGAGTAGAGGCATGCCTTAATGGTGGACTCCACAATGGTGGAGATGAAGGGAAAAGGGAGGGAAACCCTAGCTTCGGCGACACGAGGAATCGACAAGAGATTGTATGTAGCGATAGAAGGATGAGATGTCTTGACCCTCCGGATTGGCTAATGCCGATCAAGAACCAAACTAGAAAAGCTATCCACTGCGTGACGGAGAAAAATATAGATTTATACCTAATTAAAAAATACATGTAAACATAGAGATTTAGTGATGCTAACAAGAGCTTGTGTGTTGCAATGGAAAACAAATGATTTTGTAGCTTATTAAGTTAATCCTATCTTACTATAAAATTACAGCCCACTAGTATAAAGCTCGACATACAAATATACCACCTCAATGGTGGAGATAGGGCCCGGCCAGCGCGGGCAAGTGCCCAGGCTCCACCACTATGCAGCAGTTTATCAGCACTTAGTTACAATGTTTAGTCACCAGCTAATCAGCATACAATTTATAGGTAATGCCCTCTTGCACGTGAATCTTCTTGTTGATTACCATGCTTAACTAAATGCCTGTTACTTTCAGATAATTAATTCAATTTCACACCATCACAATTATGATCTAAAGATAAAATTATATAACTTTCTGGTATCAGTCTTATTTTTTTTTCAATAAGATAGTACAAACTCCATACTCTAGCCTATATAGCCATCATCTCATTGATATATTCTCATAGGATTTCCTCTCCTAAATTAGAACTCGATGACCGTCAATTTTACATACGTATATGATAAAAGGTATACATATTTGAATTGATTTATGTATATTTGTTTTTCGCTGTTAGACTTGCCCAAGCTCAAAAGTATTCCTGGATCCGCCACTGTGCCACTCATCATCCACTAGCAATAATTACACTGAAAAACTTATGTAAGCATGCAACATCATCTATAATTCATTGAATTCTATAAATTAACATACAATCATCTTTCTTTATATTGTTTTTTATAATGTTTCTAACATCCTCCGGACAACATAAACTTCTTTTATTTTTTAAGTAGATAGTAGATAGAAGTAGAACTGTAGAAGTAGATAGATAGATAGTATAAAAGAGAAGAGAAGAGAAGAGAAGAGATAGAGATAGGCTGTGTTTAATTCTCTTCAAACTTTCAACTTTTCCGTTACATCCAACGTTTGAACATATACATGAAACATTAAATGTGAATAAAAAAATCAATTGCACAGTTTGTATATAAATTGCGAGACGAATCTTTTGAGCCTAATTATGCCATGATTTGATAATGTTGTGCTACAGTAAACATTTACTAATGACATATTAATTAGACTTAATAGATTTATCTCGCAGTTTATAGGTGAAATATGTAATTTGTTTTATTATTAGTCTATATTTAATACTTTAAATGTATGTCCGTATACGTTAATTTTTTTTTCGCCAAAACAACTCAACACGGTCATAGAGATATAGAAAAGGTCGTGTTGGATTTAGGCATGATTTGGTTCGGACTTGTTGATTGGGAGGAGGCTTGTTAGATTCCACCCTTCTTTTTTTCTTGGGGGTAAGAAGAGGACCTTCACTGTTGGTTCCCTCCATGGTGTCTCCCACGAAAAAGAAGAGATGTTTAGGCAAAGGGATGGACGGTGGCGCCGGCGATGGCGGCTGGTCCACCCTGAGCTACGACGCCGACGTGCTCCACATCCACCAGGTTTGCGCCCATTGGCGCGCCTCCACGGCCCCCTTGGCTGCCGCCCGGCCATGGATCGTGGCCGGCCACGAGACGTCGCGCATTGTCAGCGCCATCGGCGAGGACTACTCCTTCTGGCTCCCCCATGGCGGCGGCCAGAGGATCATCCCCTGCTTCGGCGACGCGCCGCCGGCGGGGCTCCCGTACTGCTGCGGCACGCCGCGCGGGTGGCTCGCCCTGGCGGACGCGCCGCGCTCCCCGACGCGGCTCGTCCTCTGGGAGCCCGTCTCCAGGGCGGAGATCGCGATGCCCCCGCTGCCCCGCGCGGGGTTCGCCCCGCAGATCTTCCTCTCCGGCGACCCCCTCGCCGCCGCGGCCTCGCCGGGGTGGATGGCGATCGCCAGCCAGCCCTTCAGCGTCGCGGGCAAGTGGCAGACGCTCTTCTTCTGGCGCCCCGGCGACGCCGCCTGGACGCCGCAGCGCGAGCCGCCGATGGACAGGATCGACAGCGCGGCGTTCCACGGCGGCTTCTTCTACCTCACCGTCAGGTACTGGTACCTCTACGCGTACGACCTCCGCCACGACGCCGGCGCGCCATGGCCACCGCCGCGCGTCCGCTCCACCTTCGTCTACCTCGACGCCGACCGCGCGTGCGAGCTGTCCAGGCAAGGCCGCAGCCTGCGCGCCGCGCACGTGGTCGCCGCCGCCGACGGCGTCGACCTGCTGCTCGCCGTGCTCTACTGGGAATGCCACCGCCGGAGTGTACAGATGGTCGCCAAGGTGTTCAGGATGGAGTGGGCGGCGGCGGCGGCGGACCTCGAGCTCTCGCCGGTGACGGACCTCGGCGAGCACGCGCTCTTGCTGGGCCGCGGCGACGCGCTCGCGCTCTCCGCTGCGGAGTTCCCCGCGATCAGGAGGAACTGTGTCTACTTCGTCGAGCACGACAATGCCCCGCATCGGCATTGGGCTATCGCCATGGATTTAGGGGCAAATGCTTCGGAGCTGATTCCGCATCCACAATTTCAGGAAGATGAGCCAAGCGAAGAAGATGGCAAATGCGCCGCCGATCGCTCCTTGTTGCCGTATTCCTGGTTTTGCCTCAAACAACCCTTCTTCAAGCATAAGTGACATGGCCTTCGCCATCAATAATTGACATCATTGACTTTACTGTATACTTCCTCTGTTTCACAATATAAGACTTTTTAGCATTACTCACATTCATATAAGACTTTTTAGCATTACTCACATTCATATAGATGTTAATAAATCTAGACATATGTGTGTGACTAGATTCATTAACATCTATATGAATGTGGGCAATGTTAGAAAGTCTTACATTATGAAACGGAGGGAGTAAATTTGATCTATTATGGCAAGTACAAAGGTAGAGACCGATATGGTCTCTACGTTAATTAGAGGCTATCACGTTACAATAGTTAAGACAATACGGTCTCTAATCATTAATGTACCAAAATACTTTCTTACTAGTCATCTTTCCTTTATTAGACTCAATGCAATAAAAAATTTCCTAATAAATGCTAAGAGTCGACTCTATGCTGTTGTCATGTGTAGCAACCATCTTTCTCTTTTCTTTTCTCTCTCTCTTCCACATCACCAAATATGCTTGCATGACAATAAAGAGAGACCGCTAATAAAGACCATTGTACATGCCCTTAGTTTCATCAAGGATTCTAGTGATTAGGAAACTATGGAAGGGAGATTTTTCCCTTCTATGGGAATTTGTTCCCAAGTAGAGTTGTAGAGGGACCAAGCTTAAGAGTGTTTTGCCAGTTTGCCGGTTTGGTGGTTTGGGAGAATGCGAAAGAATCAGCATCTTACTCCTGACAATTCAATTTGCATCTGTAAGTACAAACCAAAGCTTGTGACATAATTTAATTTGAAACCGGATTAATTCAAGTGACATGACCTTTACCATCAATAATTGACATCATCGACTTTACTGTGTAAAATTTGATCTGATAGTTTCATCACGGATTCTGGTGATTAGGAATCTAAGGAAGGGAGATTTTTCCCTTCCATATGGGAATTTGTTCCCAAGTAGAGTTGTAGAGGGACTGAGAGTGTGTCCCTAGCTAGCTTAAGAGTTAAGAGTGCTTTGCCGGTTTGCCAGTTTGGGAGAATGCGGAAGCATCAGCATCTACTCCTGCCAATTTCAATTTCCATGGGTAAGTAGAAACCAAAGCTTGTGATATAATTTATTGTGAAATCGGATTAATTCAAGCGAGTGCCCTTTCCTTTGATGTGGTTATTTTCTCTTTTAGTTTCTCTACTGTGTGGTGAGCCTACAACATCTCATGTTTCATTGGTCCGGTGATGGTGTCGTATACTAACTGAAACAAATTTATATTTGCTAGTATTGTCATCCTCTGTGTTAAAGAAAAGAAATAAAGGCATTTTTATTCAATTTTTGTGTTACTATCCTGATTCCTGACACAAGATTGCATCGTTGCGTAGAGCTATCCCAGCAATATATCCTTTGTAAACACAGTGAGCAAAGTGAATTCTTTAGTCTTCAAATGAAGTTTGATTTCCCTTGGTCTTCTTTTTTTGTTGAAAGAAAAGAGTATATATTTGAAATTTTGTACTTTCAGTGCCTTGTAGAAGAAATTTGCAGAACTTGTCCTTGCTTATGTTTCAGTCGTTCTAGGAGTCCAAGTTTTCCCAAGATCAGTTACATTACAGGGGTTTGAGAGCACAGAAGCCCTTTGCTTAGTCTGGACATCAGTTTCAAGTCTTTGGGCACTGTGATAGGATATGGTGAAGAGATGATACATTATGTTGGCTGGGAGAAATTCCATAGCAACAAATGAGATAGGGATATTGTTCAATGAGCTGTATGATTATATTTCATCTCAATTGATTTTCCATTCTAATGAGTGAACTAAGAGCCGAAGACTTTTCTCGATTTTTCATCAATGCATCCAAAGAGGAATCAAGGTCCTCATAAGGTTAAGTTTTTTTGTCAACAAGCAGGGTGGCTCAGGAAGCAATGGATTCTCTCCCTCAGAATCTCAGATGTTAAAGCGGTGTGAGTAAGGCGGGTAAGTTCGCTGACTTGTTTCGTTATGTCTGATTGCTTAATGCTGTTCTAAGTTGACCGCTCTGCCTATTTTATGTGACCATGTAGATGTGAGAATAATCTTCAGTAGTGGTGAGGCCCTTGTGCAGGAAAAGGGCAATCTCAATATATTTGCTGAATAAGTTCATGAACACATGTCCCATATGTTCATGGTGGTCATGGTCATTGACTCAGTGCACAAGAAGTTACATGAAACCTTCCTCTAAAGTTCATTGATGACAGCGGTTCTCCTTAGCTTTTGTTTTGCAGGGTTTTGAAACCATGTTCAGGTCAGCAATTCCCAAGAGGATCTGCTTCGGTGGTATGAAGAAAAAAAATGCCAAGGGCCATCCTATTATATCTCATGCAACTGAGAGGTGTGCTGCTGGTGTCTTGCAACCTGCTGGGCACTTCAAATTAGGTCCTAATGAATTCAAAGTTCTATACGAAAATTTGACATTTTAACCCTTTCACAAAACTTATTCTATAAATGAACCATGACAAAAATTATAACCAAAAGTAGGCTTCTACCTCAACGCCATGGACTTTGGCGTTGAGGCTCAACATCTTAGCGCCATATTTCACGGTGTCAATGTCAATGGGCTTGACATTGACATGGTGGGCCGAAGTGCCAAGGCCTACGGCGCTGAGGTAAAGGTCTATTTCTGATTTTAGTTTTTACCAAGGTCTAGTTATAGAATAACTTTAGTGAAAGGATCAAAATGTCAAAATTGTGGTGAAGTCTAGGGTTAGTGTACTATGTAATATAGGAGAAAACCGAAAAAACCCACTAAAAGTTGATGGAGCAGTGAAATCATGGTATCATGCACTGAACCCGCCAATAGGTCGGTTCAATCCAGGCTTAAATTTTTCTTGGATCGAAGAGGCTTGCTGGGTCCAAGTCCAACTACATAGGAACTTCTTCGAGCTCAAGCCAAGTGGTTTGGCTTGGCCACATGGAAATAGTGTCGACCTGCACCACTCCTCTTTCCTAGGGCTGCTTTGGCCGAGCAGAGGAAGTGGCAATGATGGAGGGGATCCGAAGATGTGACGACAACAAAAAACGGAGGAGGAATGCGTCCTATGGCTCAGTGCATCTATCGATTATGGTGGCCAGCTTAGGGAATATGGGGATAATGGAACGTGCCATGAATTGAAGCTCAGGTTATTGGAGAAAGGAGGAAGGTCGATGTCAAGCTACGGTGGAGATATCGGCGGATTTGAGGTGTCACAACGTCTTCCCAGCACGGGGAATCCATTTGCAACATTGTGAAAAGCGGATGAGAACTGTGTGATGGCTAATGCCAATAAAGTGCAGTGGAGGTGTAGAGACATGCCTTATGGTGGACTCCACAGTGGTGCAGATGAAGGGAAAAATGGAGGGAAACCCTAGCTTCAGCGACGCGAGGAATCGGCAAGAGATTGCATGTGGCGGCATAAGGATGAGATGTCTTGACCTAACCAAACTAGAAAAGCTATCCACTGCGCGACGTGAAAAAGGATAGATCTATACCTAACTAAAAAAATACGCAAGGTAAACATAAAGATTTAGTGATGCTAAGAGCCTTTGCGTTGCAACGGAAAACAAATTTGAGTTTCGGCTTATTAAGTTAATTAAGCACATATTTAATCCAAATAGTACTTTCATTATTTTTCTTATTGAACAAGTAGGTGATTCCAAATTTATAGAGAGTTAGCTATGAAACGGGAGAGAAATCGTTGAAGGGTGATGTAATAATATAGATTGTAGAACCCTAATATCGGTGGTATAGATGGTGTGGCAGAAGAGACTCCATCACTTTTAAGAAGTATTGAATGGTATCAGTAGATGATAGAACTATATCAAATTTGCACAGTGAAGTCGCCGGTGTCAATTCATCACAACATTCGGCCGATCAACGTTAGATACGGAAGGTCATTTTCGCTGAAAAGCCGACGAAGGAAGCAAAACATAAAAAAGGCCCACTATCAATTAAGCCCATTGGCTAAAACTACATTTTGTATTCCAGCCCAAGAAGGCCCCCCAACATCCACAGCCCGGCCCTCCCTCCCCACACGCTGGGCGGGAAGAAATACTCAATTCTGGAGGGACCAAATCGTAAAAAAGCCCCCTACCTCCACTCCGCTCCAATTTCTTTCCTCTTCCGTTTCTTCACTAGTTCATTTCACGCCGCCCCCGCGCGAGCGGCGACAAGGCGAAACCGCTTCAATATAAGATCACCCCAATCCCCCAATTCGGCAACTCCAATCCAATTCAATTCCCCACCCCCGATCCGCCTCTCGCAAATCTCCCGAAACCCTAGCCGCCACCGCCGCCGCCGCCGCCTCGAGCGAGGCGTGATGGGGAAGCCGGGGAAGTATGGCGACGGCGACGACGACGACTCGGAGGAGGAGCAGCTCTCCCCTTCGTCTTCCGCCGGCGAGGAGGAGGAGGAGGAGGTAGAAGAGGAAGAGGGGGAGGAGCAGCAGGAGGAGCAGGGGGAGGAGGAGGAGGGGTTTAGCGGGGACGAGGAGGAGCAGGAGGTGGAGGGTGAGGCGGATGGGGAGCAAGTGGAGGAGGAGGAAGAGGAGGAGTCTAGTGTCGGGGAGGAGGAAGCAGAGGCGGAGGGTGAGGAGGAGGAAGAGGAGGTGGAGGAGGAGCAGGGGGCTGGGGAAGAGGAAGAGGAGGAGGTTGATGAGGAGGAGATCGAGGCGGTCACCACCGGCGCCGGAGGGGACGACGACGACGAAGAAGTGGGCGATGACGGGGGCGCGGAGGAGGAGTCGCAGTCCACGGAGGACGACGAGGTCGCCGCCGGGAAGGATGGCGGCGGTGAAGATGGCGACAAGGTGGGTGTGGCACGGTTTGGTGATCTAGGTGCTGGTAGGGGTTGGGTGGTTTATGTTTGAATCTGTTGATAGGTGGTAGCGATTATGCTATGATTTCTCTTTTTCTGAAACGAAATCAGCAGATTTCCGTTGATTATACAGATTTTTTTCCTGTTTCCCTCTGTTTAGCTGTAAAGTAATCTGTTATGCGTCTATACTCCTGTAGACATTTGAGGGATGATATTAGTGTTCATTTAAAATTGTAGATTGTTTTTTTTTAGAAAGAGAGGCAGTCCTCTCCCGTGCAATAGGTTGTAAATTTTAGTAAAGTTGTTCTTGTTTGGTCCATCTGGTGAGGATTCCTGTATCCGTTTGGGTTTTCTTTATGCGTAAGTGTGCTGTAGCAAAATGTTTAAAGCTTCGTGGTATATTTGTGCTACTGAAGTAGTTTTTTATCGCAATTAGCCAATCAGCATGGTTTACAGTTATCAAAGGAGTGATTGTTAGTTCTAAAAAAGAGTTTCAAAATATTTTGAAGGGGAGTGACTACTCTGAGTGTCACTCAACATCACTGAGTTGCTTGTCTTCAATTGCAGTTGGAAGATGCTACTGGAAACGCAGAGATCGGGAAGCGGGAGCGAGCAAAGCTCAGGGAGATGCAAAAGCTGAAGAAGCACAAAATCCAGGAAATACTGGATGCCCAAAATAAGGCCATTGATGCTGACATGGTTTGATAAGTTCCCATATCTCCTAGCGATTAACCTCCAAATAGGAATACCTTATTGACATGTGATCTAAATCTTCTGTGCTTTTTTGCGTTCACTTCATGGCTTTGAGTTCTGTGGTAGCTTAGAATATTAAATTCATGGACAGAACAACAAGGGGAAGGGACGTCTGAAGTATCTCCTGCAGCAAACTGAAATATTTGCTCATTTTGCGAAAGGAAACCAATCGACAGAGAAGAAATCACGTGGAAGGTATATTCTTCCTTGGATAAATATGCTAACCCCATACTTTCCATTAAGGGAAGTTACTGCTAACCATTTGTCATTTGTTACAACAGTACAGTGCCAATATTTTTCTGTAATATGCGAAATACTTTCTGTTTTTGAGACCTGGTAGTGATGACTTGCCGTCCCATTCCCATCTTCATAGCCTTGATGAACTCCAAGATATCATGTAGTGCATTCCTTTAGCTGAACATTGTCAGGATTATTAAGAAAAGCTTTTCTCTATTGGAACTTCAACATATTCAGATTTCAGATTTAAAGTAGTTAAAAATGGTCAAGCTGTTAAAACATGCACCTAACCAGTCATCTTTGGCTCATTTATCATTTTCAGTAAATTTTGATGAGTGCATAGAGCTTTCAACATCTTTTTGTGCCCTAGCTATCTAGTATTCTAGTATCAAGTGGTATTTGTTAAACATATTTCAATAATTTTTGGGGAATGGTACTACTTACCACAACATTCAGATCTATTTATCCAGGGCATCTATCTCTTCTTGTTGTGGTACATATTTCTTTGTTCTTCATAGGTCTTCTTTGTTTAGCTAATGTGGTAAGGATCTTAGGGGACGTCATGCATCAAAGATGACAGAGGAGGAAGAAGATGAGGAGTATCTCAAGGAGGAGGAAGATGCCCTTGATGGTGCAGGAGGGACCCGTCTGGTTTCACAACCATCATGTGAGCATTTGCTTGATGATTCTGTCAAACCTTTTGTTTTACAAGCCAGTCTTAAATGCAGTTTGTGTAACGAAAATGTTTATTTTGCATGGAAGGTTCGATTTGTTTGATGGCGAAACAGTATAGAACGGTTCGCAATTTCATTGCGAATTTGCGATTACTTGTGCTGAATTAATCAACATTTTGTGATTTTTTTTTCTGTTCGGATGGTGTTTAAAACGAAAGCTGTTGTGAGGGAATGCAGTAAATTATGTTGCTTCATCTCACGGCCTGTTATGGAAAGGAAACCCTGGTTCTGATTTCTCAACTACTCTTGCTCCTACTGGCAGGAAAGGAGATAATATCTATAGCCATTATTTGAGCAAGACTGGGTGAAAGTGTTAATGTTGTTTGTCTGTGTTAGTGATGAGGATGTAGAGCCTGATGGCCATAACTAGATTTGTATTCTCCGTGTTTTTTTTGTACTGGATAGGAATAGGATGTGCTCCTCCCCCTTTTTTTTTTTTTCTGAAACGGATGTAGGAACTCAGCCGTTAATTTAAGACTGGGAAAGGTGCAATAAAATACCAACACCAACCCAAGTCAAGAAGACGTACCAATAGAGAGAACCTCTCATAAAGACCACTCACACATTTTGTTCGGCCTCACCCAAGTATAAAGCCATTGTTTCGATGAAATGCAACCTCAAACACTTTGACTAGAACATAGGCGTTGCTTTGAATTTACAATATTACCTAGACACTCGTGTCCAATTTTTTTTGCCGAATCGGACCCCAGAATCCAAGTCGGCTTCCGACATCCATGCTGGATTCCAAGAAGTATTTTGTGTGCCCAATTCTTTTGTGCCAAAGGCACACCGTCGAGAAGACATACCAATAGAGAGAACCTCCCATAAACACCACTCACACATTTTGTTCAGTGTCACCTGAGAATAAAGCCATTGTTTCGATGAAATGCAACCTCGAACACTTTGACTAGAACATATGTGTTGCTTTGAATTTATTTTGCTGAATCGGACATCCCGAGTCCGAATCGGGTTTTGACGCTCGTGTTGGATTCCAGGAAGGATTTTGTGTGTCAAATTCTTTTGTGCCGAATCAGACACACTAGTTCGAGTCGGATTCCGGCACACGTTTCCATGTCCACGTGAGAATTATACTAATTTTCATTGGCTTACACGTGTTGGGCAAGGATTCCGTTCCATCCAAACAAAGCTATAAAATTGTTTGTCCAAGTTTGCTAGTTTTAATTCTCCTAAAATGTTTCATCTTTAGGTCAATTCAAATTTATTTTGTCATTGATCAGACGATTGATGATATTCCCCCGAAAAAGCCCTTGAAATGATATCTATGAGGACTCCGATTAGGGAGCTTTTCACGGCACCCTGATATAATTAAGCGTAAACGGTTCGAATATTTGCTCCACTGAAAACAGACAAAAAGGACGCGGTAAATTTAGAAAGGAAGAAGAAACTGACTTCTGTCTTTCTAAAATTGTTCTTTTGCATGCTGCTTGTTTAGTCGACATGCTTTTGTTCTTGTGTGAACCAAGGTCCAAGTCAGCGACCGTATGCTGTGCAACATCAGCTTTTTGTCAAAATAGTCTGTTTTTTAAAGAAAAAAACATCAAAGCAGTCTGTAGAACAAAAGTTGTTAGTTTTTTATCTATTAAAGAGGAGGAATTAGAGGGATTAATTGTGGCTTTCATGGATTGCACTTAATTGTAGAAGAAAAATACATACAACAGGTACCCGGTAGTTTCTACCCGGTAGATCTGGACATACCCGATCTGCTGCTGCTCAGCTGGCTCTCTCTTAGTTCGTAGGTGTGTGTGATAGCAAGGTGCAATTACGCTAGTTGTTGTCCTAGACTCCTAGTTCATTCATTTGATTATATTTTTTGGGGATAAGTCTGCATCCTTCACAGCATTTAACCCGTGTTTATGTCCAGATGTTGTTATCTTCACATCCTTGTTATAACTGAATGGTAGTGTTTATGTACAAATGCCCTGGTAGCTTTCTTTGTGATTAAAATGAGTCCGTCACAGACTCGTGCAATCTCATCAGTTTATGTTAACTACTAAATGATCATTATATTCTTGTTGGTTTACTTGACAGGCATAAAAGGAAAGATGAGAGATTACCAACTAGCTGGACTTAATTGGCTCATACGCTTGTATGAGAATGGCATCAATGGAATATTGGCTGATGAGATGGTACTCTATTGCTCTTCATTGTTGTTACACATATCAATTAACATTAAGATTATACTTATTGACTCTTATATGGTTATGCTTAATTCAACTTCATGAGCTCATATTTGGCATGAAATCCTTCTCGTTCAGGGTCTTGGAAAAACCCTTCAAACTATATCACTGCTTGGATATTTGCATGAGTTTAGAGGAATAACCGGTCCCCACATGGTTGTTGCACCAAAGTCCACTCTTGGGAACTGGATGAAGGAAATACAACGGTTTTGTCCTGTTCTGCGTGCTATCAAGTTCTTAGGAAACCCCGAAGAAAGGGTAATCCCCATGTTATCTCTGTCATTCATGTGAACTTCTTGTGGTATATTGCTAACATATTTGTCATACTTGGTCAGAACCATATCCGGGAAAATTTGTTAGTCCCAGGGAAGTTTGACGTCTGTGTTACTAGTTTTGAAATGGCAATTAAAGAAAAAACTGCATTGAAGCGTTTCAGCTGGCGTTATATTATTATTGATGAAGCCCACCGGATAAAAAATGAAAATTCCCTTCTCTCTAAGACTATGAGGATTTACAATACTAATTATCGTCTCCTCATTACGGGCACTCCACTACAGGTATGTTAGCACCACCTTGTCACATTAATTCTACATTGCTACCTATGCAAATTTTGTACTCTTTCTAATCTAATTATGGTAATTTGCTTCAGTATACATTTCTTCAAGTTCAAGTTATGTCCAATTTTATCACCACTGACTTGATTATGCTGCAGAATAATCTTCATGAACTTTGGTCTCTTCTCAACTTCTTGTTGCCTGAAATATTTAGCTCTGCTGAGACTTTTGATGATTGGTTCCAAATCTCAGGGGAAAATGATCAACATGAAGTTGTTCAGCAGCTTCATAAGGTAACAGATTTGATATCCATATTCTCAATTGATAGATCATGTTGGTTTTCCTTGTATGATTTGTGTAACATGTTACACTTGAAGGTTCTTCGTCCATTTCTGCTTCGGAGGCTTAAATCTGATGTTGAGAAAGGTTTACCACCAAAAAAGGAAACTATACTTAAAGTTGGAATGTCTGAGATGCAAAAACAATATTATCGTGCTCTGCTTCAGAAAGATCTGGAGGTTGTCAATGCCGGTGGTGAACGCAAACGCCTTCTTAACATAGCCATGCAATTGCGGAAGTGCTGCAACCATCCATATTTATTCCAAGGTGCTGAGCCTGGTCCACCCTATACCACTGGAGACCATCTAATTGAGAATGCAGGTACTATTCATCCACTCTAGTATTTGTCATAATTTGGTACTATTTCTGCAATACTGCACATATGATCATGCACTCTTATTTTACAGGAAAAATGGTTCTGTTAGATAAATTACTTCCCAAGCTAAAGGAACGTGATTCCAGAGTACTTATTTTCTCACAGGTCACTATTTTCTTTCTGTTACACTCAAGTTGAATTTGCATTGTGTCAGAGTTCAGACAGCATCAAGGATATGATAGCAATCTTATTTCATGATTTGTGTGTGTTCTACTTGTGAGCTGGTTTGATGCAAATGTCCACATTTTTATCTTGTGTTTTTTTTATATATAATGCTTTTCTGCCTATGTTTTATGTTTTCATAACATTTGTGTATACACAACTGTGTATCCTGCAGATGACTAGGCTCTTGGACATCTTGGAAGATTATCTGATGTACAAGGGGTATCAATATTGCCGAATTGATGGGAATACTGGTGGTGAAGATCGTGATGCTTCGATTGAAGCTTTCAACAAGCCAGGGAGTGAAAAATTTGTTTTCTTGCTTTCGACTAGGGCAGGTGGTCTTGGGATAAATCTTGCTACTGCTGATGTTGTTATTCTTTATGACAGTGACTGGTATGTCCTTTTCAAATCGTAATTTTTTCTCATTCTACAATTTGTGAAGTTAAAGGTTATGGTTATTTGGTTTCACAGGAATCCTCAAGTGGATCTGCAAGCGCAAGATCGTGCACATAGAATTGGTCAAAAGAAAGAAGTTCAAGTTTTTCGTTTCTGCACTGAGGTTTTATTTAATTTATTTTAAGATTTAAAAACACTGGTTTAGCACTAAGCAATATCTTCTATTTATTTATATAACAGAATATGCTTCATATTCTATGCAGTATACAATTGAGGAAAAGGTGATTGAGAGAGCTTATAAGAAGCTTGCCCTGGATGCTTTGGTCATACAACAGGGTCGATTGGCAGAGCAGAAAGGTTAGTTTTTTGCTTCATAAAATGTTGCTTGACAAATGAAAATTCAAACATCAATTAATGTTCTTCTGTCGTGGTGTTTCAGCTGTCAATAAGGATGAGCTATTGCAGATGGTCAGATTTGGTGCTGAAATGGTATTCAGCTCCAAGGATAGCACAATAACAGATGAAGATATTGACCGCATCATCGCTAAGGGAGAAGAAGCAACAGCACAACTTGATGCAAAAATGAAGAAGTTCACAGAAGATGCTATTAAGTTCAAAATGGATGACAGTATGACCCTCTCTCTCTCTCTCTCTCTCTCTCAATATCTCTCACACACTTCCTTCTCTATGTCTGCATATATTCAGTACAAACTCATAAAGTTTGGTCTCTTTGGTTCTTAATAACTCTAAGAAAATATCTGGAAATGGAGGTTCAAGTACTTGTCCGCATACTTCGGACTCATTTTGAAATATTGTCAAATTGTATAATGCATTCTAACTACTTCTATAGTTTTCTAGACTAAAGGTTATGGTTAAATATGTCTGCACAAATTAATGTTTCCCAAAAAAATCACCACATGGCTCTAGTGTACATATGGAATGTATTCTTACCAAGCTTATTCATTCATGTTTTTTCTGCAGCTGCTGAACTGTATGATTTTGATGATGATAAGGTAATGAAACAGTGCTATGTTCTGTTGTTTGCTGCATGCTCTAAGTTCAGTTTAATTATCATCATTGTTTTTTATATTAAGATGTGCTGTCATATTTGGTCCGATTTTGTGATAATTGAATGCACGTTATTTTTTCTGAAGGATGAAAACAAACTTGATTTTAAGAAGTTGGTCACTGACAACTGGATAGAGCCAACCAGCAGAAGAGAAAGGAAGCGAAAGTATGCTTTATATAACTATGTTATGTCCATTTTTAATAACGAGAATAATAGTCTCCTTCTGATCAGACTATTTTTTTGTTAATATGTTTCTATTAGCTACTCTGAGTCTGATTATTTCAAGCAAGCACTTCGCCAAGGTGCACCAGCAAAACCTAGGGAACCGAGAATTCCTCGAATGCCACACTTGTAAGCTTGTTCACATAGTCTTTTTTTTTTCATTTTTCAAAATTTTTAATATTTTTTTCATTTAATTGCAGTGGTGTACTCATTTTGGTTTTGTTTTTGTTAGGCATGATTTCCAGTTCTTCAACACTCAGAGACTCAATGAATTATATGAGAAGGAAGTCAAATACCTTGTGGTAATCTCTCCACTAGAACTATTTGCGATATCAGTTTTTTTACTTATGTCAGAAGCATGAGACATTATATTACTATATGATAGGTCATTAGGTTGCCTTTGTTTGTGATATATTATTCCCTAGTCATGTAGAATTTCCAGATAAATTGGTTTTCCCAATGTCCAACATATTGTCTATGTGTACATGCTACTAAATGAGACTGAGAATTGTTTTCGTGATTCTTGATCTTAATTTTTACCTGTTTACAAATCTTAACCAGCAAGCAAATCAGAAAAAGGATACGGTTGGTGAGGGTGATGACGAAGGTATTACCAACTATGCATTTATAGTGGCACTAAAGCAGATAGATGTTTTTTTTTTGTTCTGACAAGTTCTGTTTTAATATTTAGATCAACTGGAACCGTTGACTGTGGAGGAGCAAGAAGAGAAAGAGCAGCTATTGGAAGAGGTGGTTACAAACAATGAAAATCCTTTTTGGATTTAGTGTTACTGTTGTTTATTCTAGGGGGGAAAAAGGACATGCTGTTTTTGTCGTTCAATATATCTGCCTGCTTTATATCTGGTTCCTTCTCTGAGTTTGTTTGGTTTTGCATTGTATAATATCCAGGGCTTTTCGACATGGACAAGGAGGGACTTCAATACATTCATCCGTGCTTGTGAGAAGTACGGTCGTAATGACATAAAGAACATATCCTCTGAAATGGAGGGGAAAACAGAAGAGGAGGTGCAGCGGTACGCTAAAGTTTTCCAGGAAAGATACAAGGAATTAAATGGTATATTTTGTAACCTTTTCTCTTACTGTTTGTATTCCCTACTGATGACCTATTTAATGTGTAGCTGACTTTGTTATTAACTTGTAACCAAGTAATGGATTGCTTACATGCTGAGCTGAGTAATGGTCAGATACAAAATCTGTTTTGACTAAATATGATGTCCTCATCCTATCAGATTATGACCGAGTTATTAAGAACATTGAGAAAGGAGAAGCAAGGATATACCGGAAGGATGAGATTATGAAAGCTATTGGGAAAAAGCTAGACCGCTATAAGAACCCTTGGTTAGAGTTGAAAATTCAGTATGGCCAGAATAAAGGGAAGTTATACAACGAAGAATGTGATCGTTTTATGGTATGCTACACCACAATTGTTCCTGAACAATTTAAGCCCCTTTCTTTTTTGCATTTTAACAGCTTGTGTCTATTACAGTTATGCATGGTGCACAAACTCGGATACGGAAACTGGGATGAACTGAAAGCAGCCTTTCGCATGTCGCCCTTGTTCCGATTTGATTGGTTTGTGAAGTCTAGAACAACCCAAGAGCTAGCTAGGAGGTGCGAGACCCTCATTCGTCTAGTGGAGAAGGAGAACCAAGAATATGATGAGCGTGAGAGATTGGCCAGGAAAGATAAGAAGGTTGGTCATAGTAGACCTTTTTCAATTCCCGTTTGGCTTCTAGTTCACTTCATAGTGAAGTACAAACATATTGCCCTAGTAGTCATCACAATGCAATCTTTCTAATCTTCAGTTTTTTACTTTCTTGCACTTGCAGAATATGTCGCCAGCAAAGCGTTCTTCATCAAGGTCGCTCGATACCCCTCCACAAAGCTCTTCGAAGAGGAGGCGCCAGTCCTACACTGAAGCCAATGCAGGCTCGGTAAGTGTTATTTACATCGCATTCTGTTCATCTTTACTAGAACCACACACTGTTTTGGTTATTACAGTAAAGTAGGACCTCACCCACTTGTTTTTCTCACAGGGAAGGAGAAGGCGAGGGTGATCTGATTATTGTTCGTTCCTCCCCCCATATGCATTTAGGGAGCTCATTTGGAGGTTGACATGAAACCCAAGGGGAAACCCCAGATACATCCCAATTGTCTAGCAGTAGCTTTAGCTCAAAAAAAAAAAAAAAAACTAGCAGACATAACTCTAGTGAGATGGTTAGCTTGTATACCGGTTAAAGTGGTTGTGTTTTAAAGTTTTAAATTGGACGGGCAACATTACAAATTTTAGGTGATCATAACTATAACAAGTAGTTGATCTCTCTTTTGGAGACATCAATCAAATAAAACAAAGTTGCTTTTACCTGTATGCATGTCGTCTCCACACCAATGTACCACCGCTCGTCAGGCGTCTGCATCATTGCACAGGTAATGATACTCTCCTTTTCCTGGAAAGGGGATATGGCATCGCATGTATCATTTTATGCCTTCTGCTGCCTAATTAGTAATTACCCAGTCGACTGCAGGCAAACTATATCTTGCAATAGCGGTGTGAGAATATCATACACAGGCAATCCTGCAACTACTACTTCCAACTTCCAAGTATTGAGAGAATCAAATAGCTTCCAACTTCCAAGTACTGAGAATCAAAAGAGATAAAAGCATTCATGTGACGAACATTACAACAGGCTCCATAAAGATGCAGAGAGCTGGAGTGAAGATGTACTCCACTGCACTACATTTTATGGATGCTCAGTGCGGTCTGAAATCTCACAAACAAAAATTGCATTCGGTATATATACTGTTCCCATTCACTCTTCTTGATAAGATGTGGTACATAAAAAATCCAACAGGTTCAGATATCGCGAGAGATGCCCGCTCTCCAACTCTTCATATAGTTATGTCTATCTAGCTAAATACCCAAGGAGATAAAAAAAATGAAAGGAAAAGAAACAATCAAAACTGAGATGCAGCTGAGAGTTAAGTTCTCAGCCCTGACTAAAGCTCAGATGAACCAAAACTGTGACTTTCAAATATGGAGCTTATTGAGCTCAGAACTCGCCGTTGCAGCATTGCTTGTGTCACTGGTGTTCGTGCGAGCTTCAGGTTCTTCTTTTCTAGGCGAGGCCGAGAGGATCTGAACAGCAGGTTGAGCTGCTCCAGCACTAGAGTTCACCACATTTGGCCTCGCTGAGCATACAGGGATAGTTGTTCTGATTGTAACTGAGGCAGCTAACCAAGGAGGCCGTTGCTGGTATAACGAACTCGGCAAATTTACCGGCATTCTTGTTCCAAATCTTGGTGGAGCTTGTGCACGGGGAGACCGGCACTCAGGTGGTGTGGCCACACTTATTTGAGGAATGTTTATGTGGGCAGGATCACCACGACGAATAGGACTAGGTGATGTAGCCACACTTATTTGAGGACTATTTCTGTGGACAGGATCACCATGGCGAACAGAACTGTAATGGTGCCGTTGGCCAGTTTCACACAGAAGAACAGGATTGACCCTGGATGGTGATGACTCCGGTGGCTGTTCTGCGGGCTTCTTTGATTCCAACCGCAAACCGCCCATGATTTCTATATCTTGATTTGATTCTAGCTGTTGTGATGGTGAACGCGTGGCGGAGCTTGAGGCAGTATGAGATTTGCTTTCTTGCTCGGAGGCAGGACTGCTCTCGGTATATTCTTCTTTCTTGTTATCTTGAACAGCATTTTCTGATGTACCAGAGAAATCTGGAGCAGTGTATCGGGAGAAGACCGCAGCATCAGGAAGCTCAACCATATCAGCACCCACTAACCTTTTCTCATGAATTTTGTGAACATTAACTGGCAATGGACGTCTTGGTACAAAGGAGGCAGGATAAGGCGAGAAGTACCGTGGAAGGACGGGGGAAGCTTCAGGATAACATGGAATAAGACCTAAACCATCTTGGCTGGATGGCATGGTGAATTGCCCTCTAGGTGGAGGGTACATGTGGAGCACAGTTGGAGGCGGTGGAAAGCCTGTACTGCCCATAGTGGGTACCATTGGAAAATGCGGCTTCTGCTGTGTTGCTTGCACCTGATGCCACATATGGTACATTGCTTGCTCTGGTGGAACACTTGGGTATGCATGCTTTTGTAAATGCAACCGGCCATAAAATGATGCATTTGATTTCGGATAAGAGGGTCTCCGAGATGACGGGCGGTTACTGCTTTGCTGTTTTTCCTTTTGCTGTGGTGTCTTTCCTCCATTTGTCTGATTCAAGCTTGCAAGAGTACGAGCCACTATAATCTGTTCCTGATCATCATCGTCATGATCTGGTGGACAAGATGAGGATGATGGCTCACCTACTCGGGGCACTGTTAGGCACAACAAAACCAAATAGTCAGTGAAAAAGTTCTGAAGTTGATACAATGGAATGACTAGGAAATGCCGCAGTGCATTATGCATAGGTTAATAAGGGAAGATCCATTAACATATATGATTGTCTTTCCTCTTTATTTTTCCAATAAAGTACTTAGCACATAGGCGGTCCATTGTTGTACATCCAGTGAACCATGCATTAAGAGACCAAAGGTGGTAAGAAGGTGAGAAGATACTCACATTGCTTCAATTCAGACCAGGCTGCCATAGCAGCATTTTTCTGTGCTTGTTTCTTGGTCTTGCCGGGATTGCCAGTAAAGGTCATCCCTGCCAACTCCACTGTGCATGTGAACACAGGTGTATGACCTGGCCCAGATCGAATTGTAGTGTACACTGGCAGTTTTAAACCTGCTCGATGAGCTGTTTCTTGAAGCAAGTTCTTGTAGATCCCAGTTTCATCCTGTGGAGTGAAACAGCTTTAGGCCCTCAGCTTGAAAAACCATTCCTCAAGAGGTTACAGAATGCACAATATAAGGATATGCACAATAAACACAAGTAAGCTCAATGTTTATTTATTTAATATCCATTTCATATGCTGACATCAGTGAGCATTGTAGAGATGCACACTGGAAGAAGAAAATCACATGGCTGCCAACGTTGTATACTGATTTGTTTTTACTGCAAAATCAGGAATGATGCAACTAGATGGGACAACTGGCAAATCAACATCAGATATCATAAATGAGTTAAACCATCCCAACCGATCCATCATAAATAATACCACATCCCTTTGACTTATTGCTTGGGGGAATTGTCAAGAACACTGAACTTTTAATACACCTGCCACTGGAAGTATCTTAGATACATCCACAGCGTAGATGAGATTTATTGTCCTTTGACCAAAGGAAAGGTTGGTTTACCACCAATTACATCCAGTGATCCAGGACATTTCACAATGTCCATCCACTGAGAAACTACTATAATATGTACTACAATATAGTAGAAGCAGCATGTACAAGCCGCCATAATAGCATCAGCAAGTACAACTTGTCAAATAAAGCACAAGGACTGAACTAAGTATTTTTACAGATAAAGCAATGAGATGATGCGTAATATGTCAGTAAGTCTAGCATGTTAAGCAAAAAGTCTAACTGTGACTTGTGAGTTATGGACTTGAGCTATGGACAATTCCTCACTCTTACCATATCAAACTAAGCTACAACAAGTTAAATAGAGAACTGATGATGACTGTTACTTTCAACTTCCTATGCCAATCTGATTTTTTCGGTACTAACAAGCATGATGATGTGACAGTGATATCCTTTTGTGGTTCTCAATAGATGATTGGCAACTATGCAATCTGAGGTGATCTGCTAGCTAGTACACATGTGACATGAATCTTATTTGGCAAAGCTGAAAGGATACAATTTAACTGTCCCCTGGTTCAAGCACTTTATCTGTTTATCAACAAAAAAACATCCATGACAAGTTACTAAATCTCTGATTCTACATAGAACTACAATGAGATCTAAGGTTAGCGCTCTTCCAGGATGTCAGTCAAAACATACCAGAGATTTCTCAAGATGACAAATGCAAAAGTTTTTCACACAAGACATGCAACTGATTTCCATATCATAATGCTTGAGAATCAATTTCTGGAGGGATCAACAGAACCTACCAGAACTTTTGCAGCAAGTGACGATGATGGCCCTCTCTTCGACAGCTCATTGAGCGCAACCTCTGCCGCCGCATGCTCTGCCAGCCGCAGAGTAGAACAGAAGGCGGGGCTTTCGAACGTTTCTCCATTGAAATTAACCGTGGCCTTAAACCGTGGCGCGTGATCTGGACCCTCGCGGATGCACGCATAGGATGGCAGATTGAAGCAGCTCCTCTGAGCAAGCTCCTGAAGCTGGTTCTTGTACATGCCTGCAAGCTGCACACCAAGAAAGCAAAAAAATGCACTCAGAAACTACGTCACAATTACAGGTCGGTAATTGCAACCCGAAAAGGTGGAGAATGATCATATCTTGTTCCCTCAATGATACAAAAACAGCATATACCGATGACGCGAAGAGGCACATACCTCGGATATAATTCTATCAAGCTATGAAGATGAAGCTATCAATGTTCAGAGTTGAGAACTGCTTTTGCTCATACTATCTCCTCTGTCTCTGTCTCTCTCTCTCTCTAAGTTCTCTTTTGCCATTGCTATCCTCTTCTTGCTGCAACACAGTACTACATAAATAAAGAGGAAAAGTGTCATCTGTTTGTACTCGCAATGCTGCAGATGATGACATAATTCTCGGATTTAAGAGACGCAATAAACCGAATGCTAGCGTTCGCGGTAACAATCGTACGGGAACGAGATCAATGCAATTATCCAGAACAATTGTGGCTCACAGCTTAGCTCATCGGTACCGGAGCAGCGGAGTCAATGGAACAACCGGAGGACAGCAAGAACGGCTGATTCAGCTCCACCCAATCAATGCAACGCCGCAGTAAAAATAAAATAAAATCAAGAACACAGCCCGGACGAAGAGCAAAATCCAGAAACCAAATTCGCGTATGATTAATTGAAGTTAAACCCACACACTAATCAAATTCAGGCGCTGGGGTAACACCCAAAATCCCGCGACGGCGGAGGCAGCAGCCGGACCCTCCACGAAGCCAGCCCAGCCATCGCCATGGCCGCCGCCGCCGCCGGAGAAGAGACCAAGAAACCCTCACCACCACCACCAACAAGATCGACGAAACCCCCCGTCACCCAGATCGAAGAAGCCAATCAAGAAAACAAACCCCAAGCACAGCGAGAGGTTAGCAAAACCAACCTTGCTTGCTTCTTGATTCGTCTTCTTCCTCCTCGATCCCTATCCTTCAAGCTCCAGGAAAGCGAAGGGGAGAGAGGGGGAAAAAATCCTCCTCCTCCTCGTCCGGGTGGGTGGGATCGCGGCGCAGGCTGCTGCTGCTGCTGCTGTCGTCTACGCTTGCTTGGTAGTAGTAGCTACTGCTGCTAGTGCGGCAAAGCGGCTGACGCTGCGGGAGAGAGAGCGAGTGGGAGGAGAGGAGAGGAGGATGGGTTAAGCTTGAGCTTAAGCTTAAGCTCGGAGAGCAGCATTAGGCGAGAGCTAAGTGCTAACCACTGCTACTAGAGGAGTAGGAGTGAATAGTGATAGAATTAAGGTTATTCTCAACCCAAGACACTAGACATAGTTTCTATAAACTCCACATCATCGAGAAACTAGTACTAAACATTACTCTTCCAATGCAAACACCACTATTCCATACTTAAATTTAATGCTACTTATCTCACATGATATCTTAGATATTGTGTAGAAACTAAGTCTCATCCAAGACATGGTTTTCTTCTTTTTTCTCGTTTATTCACTTGCCATATTATTTTTTATCCTAGATGTCAGTTTATTTAATATTATCCTAGTTATTAGGTTAGGAATGGTCATAGAGCAGTAGGGGAGTGTGAGTGTGAGAGAGAGGGAGTAATTAAGAGGTCAGGGCGGGGGAATGGAACTATGGAAGGGAGGGAAGGGGTGTGTCGGCTTTGCTAACCTTTTTGTCCGCTTTCATTTCTCATCATATTACTAGTACTATTATCTAATAATGAAACAAATAAGAACATTAGAATGATTTAGAGCTGGAGATTCAGATAAGCATATGTTAGTATCTAATTAATGAGAAGCTAAGAAACCGTCGAGTTTATGGTTATGTTTAAAGAGCTTAAAATTCTGAGTAATGATTGGTTGGTAATAAGTTTCTAAGAATCTAGAAAACAACTGGATTTTTTTAGTTTCTGGATTCTAATTTATTTACTAAATTCTATAACTATATAAGAATTCAGATTGTTTTGGGAATTAGGGATTTTGAAAGAACCTGCAGCTGCTATAAACTCTCCTAAATCAGACCTTAGGCTTAAACTCAAACCAGTTTTTACCTTAAGTTATCGGCAACGCGTGAAACAAGACAAGCTATTAACGCATGATTAGTTGGGTATTAATTATTACAAACTTAAAAAGATATATTTTATTTTTTTAAAAGAAACTTCTACAAATTGTGAAGTTAGCCGAACCGAATATCCATTTAGGATGAAGCCTTAATCAATATTACTATAGGTCTCTCCTGTCAAAAAACAAGTTGCTTTTTGAATTCCATGTCAAACTTTAATAACTTCAAACATCAAATACTTTTAACTATATCCAACTTTTATATCTAAAGTACTTCACGGTGTTATAGTTCATTGGGGTTTTGAGATAATTTGCAATCGGAATTAAAGGTCAAAGTTGCATCTTGACCGAATTGTGGCCAAAGGAAGCTTTAGGGAGTGTTTGAGGAGAAGGGGATTGAGGAGATTGGGAAGATACGCAAAACGAGGTGAGCCATTAGCTCATGATTAATTAAGTATTAACTATTTTAAATTCCAAAAATAGATTAATATGATTTTTTAAAGCAACTTTCCTATTGAAATTTTTTGTAAAAAACGCACCGTTTAGTAGTTTGAAAAGCGTACGCGCGGCAAACGAGAGCCAATCTCCCCTATCACCCCTAAACGAACGATGCCTTAGTCAGAAGCAAAGTGCCCACTATAATTAATTGTGGCCAAAATGATTGTGTTCATCTCATGCTAGTAGTAGTACTTAAGTTTGACCCTTCGTTTTAGGTTGTGCTATTCCATACGGCCCATTTTCCCGAGATTCATGTGTCGAGATTTGCTTGCCTATGAATATAACTTTTACTTTCTTTTCAATTTATGAAGTAGATACATTTGGGATTATCCATGTGTCGAGATTTGCGAAATGAAGGAAGATCAAGCAAGCTGTCCATGCAAGGCAGCAGATGCAAGTAGGTAGCTTTGAGCATGATGACTCAGTCACAGCTAGAGACAGATCAAGCAAGATGCTACCACAAAGTACATTACTGCGATTGTTTTACTACACCCCCTCCTTTCCACTCCTTTCCAAAATAAGTTTATTTATGGGTTTGTCTTCAATACTTGACCATCCGTTTTATTTAAAATTTTGTTATGATCAGTATTTTTGTTGTTATTAGATGATAAAAACATGTATAATATTTTGTGTGTGAGTTATTTCTTTTAATTTTTTATATTTTTTTTAAATAAAACGGACGATCACCCGTTAAATACAGAATACATAAATAAACTTATATTTTGAGATGGAAGGTGTAGTAGAGAAGCAAAAGCCCTGTTTAGGTTTAGGAGAGATTCTGATAATTACATCTTTGTTTCCCCCAAACATGACCAAAATATATTGTGCTAGGTTCCTAGTATCAAGCTAAGCTAGGCAGCACTGACCACCCTTTTGGAATTGTTTATCAGTTATCATTGAAGATCGCAGGTTTTCTTCTACTAAGGCCCTGTTTAGTTCCTCAAATTTTTTTCCCAAAAACATCACATCAAATCTTTGGACACATGCATGAAGCATTAGATGTAGATAAATAAAAAAACTAATTACACAGTTAGGGAGGAAATCGCGAGACGAATCTTTTGAGTCTAATTAGTCCATGATTAGCTATAAGTGCTACAGTAACCCACATATACTAATGACGGGTTAATTAGGCTCAAAAGATTCGTCTCGCGGTTTCCAGCCGAGTTATGAAATTAGTTTTTTCATTTGTGTCCGAAAACTCTTTCCGACATTCGGTCAAACGTCCGATGTGACATCCAAAAATTTTCATTTCCTCAACTAAACACACCCTAACAAAGTGGATGAACTTACATGTACTTACAAGTAGTCAAATGACACTTGCTCCAGCTGTATGAAGATCCCCTCATCATTTCCCCTTTCTGCTTATCTTAAGCTGGGTAGAGCCAGGTAATCAATTCTTAAGCTGGGTAGAGCCAGGTAATCAATTATTTTTTACCAGGTTCATTGCTTGCTTATGCATATCATATAATCCCTCCAACCCAAATATAATAATCTAGGATATATAATAATCTAGATCAGATTAGATACAACCTGTGATATAAATCTGGACGGTCCCCTAATCTGTCCTAGATCGCTATATTTTAAAATAGGAGTATTATCTAGAGTCCATGCATTTCCATGTCCTGTATTTTAAAACAAAGAGTAAACAAGTACAGTAATTAAGGAGCAAATTCATACTGTCCTGATGAGGTTTAAGGCTTCAAGCTGTGAACTTGAGCCTGAATATAGTTGGGCACAGCTTCCAAGTGTTATCACCAAGCCAGTATGTTAAACAGTTTGCAGCAAATAAAGTAATATCAAATGGATGATGAACAGCACAGGCCAATAATTATTAAACATTCACAACATGCTGAAGCAACAACAATTCATAATTTAGGTCAAAAAAGTAGAAGTGACAAAGCTCAGCTCCAGATACAAATTTTCCACTAGTACAGTACAAATGGATGCCATATTTTTATACATACAAAGTGCTAAACACGCTAAGAAAACAAACCGAAGTTTTCTCATGATGCTATCTAGTAGTTTTCTGTAATTCATCCAGTCTCCTCCTACAGTTATTAACACCTGAAAAAGGCTGTGAATTTTCATTCTACACCTGCAACAGTTTTGTAGCCGAGTAGAGATCATGACAAGTCTATCCAACCATCAGCCTTTCTACTTGGAAGGAAACAATTCTATGTTATGCGAGGAAGGTGTTTGAAGGTACTAATCGAGATTGAAAATAAATACCTCCATAACACCCGCATACCGATACCGCACATACTGCCCCCTACACAATCTGGACGCAGGCTGGTGTGTCGGACCTTGGACCTGCGATCGTCCGGTAGACGTACAGTTTCTCAACAGGTGTTTCATCCGGAAGCGAATCCAAGGGGCATGACCTTCCAGGATCGTTCATGATCTCCACACTAAGGCGGGGCATCTTGCGTGCAAGCTGTCGGCATGCGCCCAGGGTCAACAAGCACGACGACATCCAAAGGGATCGCATTGTCTCCAGCTTTGCTGCGTTCGCCAGCAATGGCTTATCACCAAATGGGCAGTCCCTGATCTCCAGTTTCTTCAGGCTCTTGCAGCCTGAGAGGATGTAATGCAGGCCCAAGTCGCTGTTCCCAGCGAAGGCGATTGAAAGCATCTCAAGACGATCAGCATGTGCCCCAATGGATTTAAACACAAGATCTGTGAGAAGGCCTGAGATAGAGAGACGCCTAAGGCCCCTGCATGACTCCACAATGGCGCTGAAACCTGCATCAAGAGGCTCCCGTGTGATGTAGTCTGGAGTGTGTGGCTCAAGGATGCATAGGCGGAAGCAAGTGAAGTTGGGACGGTTCTTTGCAATGGTAATAAGTGCCTCATTTGTCATCCGTCTGCAGAAGTAGAGCACTGACTCCAACATTGGACAACTTGCAGAGACATCAACAAGACCTCTTTCAGTCAAGAATCCTGCACCAAAAGGGTCAGAAGGGAAGACCCGCAACTCTTGAAGTTTATTGCAAGATGATGCCACAACAGCTAAACCATGATCCTCAATGAGGTCCATCACCTGAAAAATTGCAGCTTAACTTTTAGAAGAAAAATATAGAGAAAAAAGATTGCATAAAGAGCTAACATGACCAGGTTAATAGCCATTGGGGTTCAGATCATAATTCAGTTTAAAATATCTGCCGTAGAGCAAGCAACTCATCTAGCAGTTAACAGTTAAAGGATGGAAACTATGAGGGTTCAGACAATAACTCAGTTTGCCAAGAAAGGCAAAGAATGCTGCCCTAGAGCAAATGGATTCATCTGGCAGTCTTTTCACAATGATTCTAATAAGGATAGGATACCATTGTCATCTATGTTTTTTCCATATAAATATCCTACTTCCCCAAAAGATAAGAGTGGTAATTTCAATCTATTCATTGGAGGCACCCAACAGCATGCCATTGAATGTAACATGCATCCTACAAAACTGTATTGACAAACATGAAAAACATATGCATGATTTAACACTCAATAGATTATTCCAAGCCACAAATTCTTGTTGTCATGGGAAAAGTGCAGTCAGTTTCATCATAAAATGCTATTGCAGCCCTATACCAATATAATTGATAAAACTACATTGTGAAAAAAGAATACATGTAGTCGGACTTTTACTAGTGACCATGATAAGTAAGAAAACATCAGGAACTTTTTTACTGGAGGTCACAGAAGAAAAGAAAAAATTTGCAAAATCCACTTGTAGGGAATCAAGTGCTTGTATTGCAAAGAGATATGCAACAGTTTTTCAAAAGTTAACAGATTCGAATGGGATGAATACATAGTAGTAAAAAAGAATTGACAAGAGTTGCATACCCATAATTGTTGCAAATTTCTGCATCTACTAATGAATTTGATGAGCTCAGGACCTCGCACAGTAGCATAACTCAGATTAAGTGATGTGAGGCCTTCACATACACAATAGAATGCTGGCAGATAATCTGGAACAGCATCCCAAGCCCCAGAAAGCCTTCTCAAGCTTTTACAACCTCCAAACGCCGCCTCCAGCTTTGCAAACAGATCGGAATGGTAATCAGCAGAGAATTTGCCAGTTCCGAGTTCAACTAGCTGAGGAGCCTT
Organism: Oryza sativa Japonica Group; assembly: GCF_034140825.1. NCBI lineage: Eukaryota > Viridiplantae > Streptophyta > Magnoliopsida > Poales > Poaceae > Oryza > Oryza sativa. The sequence goes on from NC_089039.1 coordinate 2,909,425, forward strand.
ATGAAGGAGGCTAGCAAGCTTGTCAAGGGGGATAGCATTGTTGAGCTTAAGAGTCTTCAGGTTGTGACATCTGGTCACTAACCGTTCAAGTACAGTGATATTGACCTCCCCCTCTAAGCATGAAAAGTTTAGAGTTACTAGAGAAGTGAACGATTCCGGGAAGAGGCTGAGCCAATGAATAGAACAATCCTCAATCTCGTTCTCTTGCAGGTCAAGTTCTCTTAGGTGTCTGCAATATTAGACAAAATCAGAAGTTGAAGAAATGTGCATGGTGACTCATATCTTAAAAGAAGAATGAAACTGTAAGGATAGCATATAGCCATTAACCAATGTTATCACTTGTGAAACAAAGCCCATATGAGTATATGGTGGAAAAGGCAAGGTAAATGAGAATCCACTCAAACAAACAGAAGCAAACTTTGACTACTGCATTCAACAACCATGGCAAACATAACTGGAACATATCATAAGACTAAAACAATGAACACGTAGGGTTTACTATCATTTCACAGGGACTTGATTTCATGTGTGAGCTATACTAGCATTCCCCACTTTCAATTACACTATGCGAACTCAGCTTATAATGAATGGTATTGTATTTGTTTAGTAGATAATGATTATACTCCCTTTGGTCTCAAATACTTCTCACTGTATGCTATTCACCTTTTTACCTTTGATCGCTTGTCCTTTTTACAAAAAAAGTTATGTATGCTTAAAAGTATGCCATGTTAGAAATGTGTGTCATGCCATAAATACAACCGCACAACTTTCATTAATACTAAATTAATCATATAAAAGTTAATAATGGTCAAAATTAAAACATTGATGATCAACAGTGAAGTAAATGATAGCGAGTATCATATGTTAGCAGTGAATATAAACCAATGGATAAAATCGGTGTAGGGATCAAAATCAACTAAATAAATGGAGTCCAGCAGCCTCTGAAAGTTGAAAAGACCTATTTTTTTACCACGTATCATGAATCAGCATGAGCAATATTACCTAGATAAATAGATTAATCATGGTGGTTTAAAAAATAAGGTGAAGGAAAGCAACATCAACAATTGGAAAGCAAACCATTCATGAAAATTTTCTTATACCCTATTATTCAAAAGGTATTAAGAAAGGCAACACGTGAAACACACTTTTAGTTGACACAAAATACCTGCCTACTCTAAAGCAAAAAAAGGAGATAGCAACAACAATAATTGTCAGTTGCAGATAACACAGCACATCAGTTGTCTAATGTATCACGTATGGCTAGGGCAAGTTTGAACTTTTTAAGTTGACACTTCCAGTATTTTAGACTACTCCTTGTAAAGAATCAAATCATCAAAATCTAGCATCTTGTTAAGAAGGAACCATCTAAAACAACAAGGTGTACCCTATCCATAATCAAGTCAAATTTCTGAGTGGACAGTGTAAACCGACATCCTCATAATCATTGTTTTAACAAAAAAAAAAGGTTTTATTTGCAGCTAGGGCACCAATGTGCTGCCCACTACTACATACTCTGTCCATTCAAAATTCAAAACATTTGACGTTGGGAGAAATAAACACAGTTCTCTCAAAGTCAAATAAATTTGACTGGAGAGAGAAATTCTTAAGGTAATTCAAAGCATGCTCAATCAATGGATATAAGTAGCAACAGTAACAACAAGGATAAGAATCACACAAGAAAAGTTTGTACTTAGAAGATAGTATTTCGATATAGCTAAGATTCATCAATGTTAACTACCATCTGCACCCAGAGCTACAAGTGTAGATCCTTGTAATTGAAATAAATGTAACGCTGAGTTTACATGCATAACAGTGTTAACAAAAAAGTAGCAAGAACTAAAAAATGATTCTGGCTCAATAACAGAGTAAATGTATGAAAATAGTTTTGCTAAAATCCTGCTTCCATTGTAAATTTTGAATGCTCTAAAATGTAGTCTCCAATCTAGAGTCAAAATATTTTGAATCAAAACTTAAATACATCTGGATTTATCAAACAAGTGAATGTACCAGTAGCCCTCTAGTCTAGCATAAAAACTAGTATCTATGCTAAGTTCTCAACCATCAGCAAGTACACATGTGGTGCTCAGGCTCATTTCGTCCTAATATCCAAGAATATGGCCTTATACGATCACCGAACCAAATTTAGTTATCTCACAACCTATTCTAATCTGCCTGTTTGAAGTGTACAGTAGTTAAACTTCACAGTTCAACTGTTTCGAGTTCCTCAAAATGATGCAAATGATACTGCTTTGGCATATTAAACTACTACTAATGGATGAATCAGGATCGAAACTCCCACTATTAGATCCTTCTATCTGGTTTAGGATATAAATTCCCCAATGATAGGAATCCCACACATTCCTAATTCTTTTCTGGGGGGAGTCCAGAAGATACTCGCAAGAACAAATCTGTTTGTTTTAACTGTCCATTACATGAGGACATCACAAATATTGGAGCAAAAATCACTTTCCCTCACCAAAAGCAAGATAAAAGGTAGTAGATTCTTGAGCACAAAAGGAGGGGGAGGGGATAAACTGGGAATCTACATGACAAAAACATGCTTAAAAGACCTGGTTCTTTAGAATCTGGAAGTTCAAATCAGGATAGGAACTCAACAAATTCACTTAAATATCAGGAAAATATAAAGGAAAACAGTTCAACTCAGATCTAGTAACTCATGATGGGAAGAATACATTCTTTTAAAAAAGCCCAAAATTATAAAGGCGCATCACCAGTTGTTTGTAAACTTGAAATATCCCATTCTTTTGGGTAAAAAGCACAAAAAGAAACAAAGAGATGGATCCATCATTGCTTAAACAGGTAGAAATATTTCTTCTGTCAATCACACAGATCCGTGCAAGAGAATCACATCTTCGCAAACCAGGCACTCAAATACAAGTCAAAGCTTCCTAGGAACAAATCATAGCTAAGATTTAAAGAAGACGTGAGCATCACTCAATTCACTCTGTTACTTAACTCCTAATAAAATGTACAAATCACAGCAGAATTTTCATGGGAATCATTCCTTTGACATTAACACGTTATAAGCATCTAAAATACTGTCACAAGAAGACTTCTTGGTCTTCAACTTAGGAAACACCAAAAGTAAATCCAGATCATACACAAGTAAACAGAAAAAAAAACTGTCCCTTTGCAAATTAAACACCAAGAATAGATCAAATCTTAGCAGAAAGCCACATCTACTTCCACATACTACTCAATGAAGTTCAAAACAAAGTTAATATAGGAATCATGGAAGAACAAATCACTTCAGCTAGACCATGAACTCACTAAAGAACACTGTGAAGAAAGAAATGGCACCAAGAAATCTGTCATGTTTTAGCTAAAAAGAAGACGAATCAAAGCTTGGGCCGTGAAAGATTCCTCTCAAATCCAAGAACAACCCAAAGATCCCATGCTTATTTAGCTAAAAAGATTTGACCCAAACAACACTCTCCACCTCACCTGCAACCGGCAGCAATGGCGGCGAGGCCCGCGGTGCTGAAGCCGTCGCAGGAGACGAGGCGGAGCACCTGGAAGTTCCTGAAGGACGCGGCGATCATCTCGAGGCACTCGTCGGTGACGACCATGCGCTTGAAGCTGAGCTCCTCGAGCAGCGGCCACCCGTCGGCGGCGGCGGCGATCCACGGCGCCGCGGCGGCGCCCCAGGCGGGGGGGACGAGGCCGAAGTCGGCGAAGTGGGGCTTGCCCTTGACCTCGGCGGCGCGCACGGACGGGAACCGCTCGACGGCGTCCCGCGGCGCGGCGGCGTAGCAGTTGGCGACGGCGAGGCGGCGGCGCGACCGGCGCTCGGCGCGGAGCCACGAGCTGCACGCCCCCGCCGCGGCGCCCCTGTCCGCGGCGGCGGGGAGGAAGGAGAAGGCGTGCTCCCAGACCTCGTCCGGGAGCGAGTGCCACGGCGGCGCCGCGGCGGCGCACGCCGCGCGCGAGCCGCCGCGCCCCATGCTGCAACGGATCGGGCGGGCGGGCGGCTGTGGCTTTTTTGCGCTGAGCTACCCGGCGGCGCGGCGCGGCGCGCGCGGCGGCGGCGGCGGCGGCATCTGCTCCGCTTGTGCTCGAGGTTGGGTTTGGTTGGGAAGGTGAAGCCTCCTCTTCTCCTCTCTTCTCTCTTGCTCTCACTTCTCTACTACTAGTAGTACTTCTCTTCTTCTTCTTCTCTTTCTCTTTCTCTCACTTGTTTTGTGAATAAAAATTTTGTTTTATTTTTATATTTGGTTTTTCTTGCTCATCTCATGGAGGTGATCACTCTCTGCCTGCCTCAATACTTATTCTATTTTTATTTTTATTTTTAGTGTTATTTACTTGTGCTGAAAGGCTTTTTTCAGTGGGTAAGTTTTTGGGGAGTGAGCATGATGAGGTGAAAATGTTGGGATGAATAGTGATAGGAGTGGGGGTAGGAAGGGGTGTGCCTCTTTGTTCTTAGCTTGGACCAATTGTGATGGGATTGTTTGTGGAGTGAGCTGTGTGTTTAGGTTAGGTTTATGGTGATGAGCAAGTATGCCGATATTTGATCATTGCTACTCAATTCTTAGTGTTATATGGGATTATGGATTGTAATAATGTCATTTATTTGTTTAGAGAAATTGGTTATGCCATTGTTGTTTTTCTCAATCTAATGTTATCATATGTGTTATACTATTATTGTATTTGGGGCATAATACGAGAAAAGTAGCGAGGTGTAGCATAGCTAAATATAGATAACTTTATTTTGACTTACCAAAAGAATGTTGGTTTTCACTTCTTATCCACAAAAAACAATAAAGGTAATCATGATATGGTGTATTGGCCATAAACAATATCGGTGCCCCTTTTCTTAACCTATATTTTCATACCAAGTCATGCAAGTTTCTTTTTTATTCAAGTGCATCTATGTGTTAATTCTCTATGAACATTTATCTTCATCCAATTATTGTCAATATTTTCACATGTCCGGTTGTTTGACACCAAAAATATTTATAATCATGCTTTCTTGTTACAAACCAAACAATTTCACTTGAACATCGTACATACTAAATGAAACCCCACGCATTTATGCGGAAAATTATATAATAATATGTAAACATTATGTACAATATAGAATTGATTTGTACATTGACAATTTGATTTCACATGCTTTACACAATAACATCTAAATAGAACATCCAACTGTTGAAATATAAATGATATCGCGATGTCGCTTCATAAGAGAAAAGAATGCTAAAAATGAGTTGAGGTGATTGTGCTAAAAAAAAGCTAGACAAAATGAAGATGATATGCATATGCATGGCTCATGAGATATATGGACAATTTGCACCATAGATAAATTGATCTAAATGAAAGCAATTGAGGTGATATTATTTCATAAGAAAAAAGAGAATTAGAATTAATTATATTTAGTGGTATAGGAAACACATCATCCTCTCGAGATGAAACTAATTTGGGTTTGAGAAAGATTATTCGACTAATTGACATACTCTTGGTTCTCGATTTGTTTTGATCCATTGTAGTCAATTCGTATTTTTCTTATTTTATTTCTTAAAATATTCTTGCTTATATTTTCCTGATTTCCCATCTTTGGATAGAATTTCCAATTATCGTACATGTCTATATCATTTTTGTATTATAGGTGGATCCTCATCACCATTTATATGATCTTTAACTAGCTCATCACATCACACATGAAGATAACAACTAGCATGACTTCTTTCCATCATAAGTGGTAATTACATTATATAAATGTCATTATAAATTCCAACATTTATGCATAGTAGCCCATGGTACATGAGAGACCATTGGAGCCCATTGTTTAGAGAAGATCCTGGTTTATTTTGGGGGGTGGTCCCACCACAGAGTGGGGGCAACCACGGCAGCATGTGATGGGCGCATGGGCCTCTCTACCTTTTTACTGCCCCAGTCACAGAACGGCCTGCCTCCTCCCCCAAAAATAAAATTTTAAAATACAAATTAACCAAAAGAATTTTACTTTCTCCTTTTTTGACCTGATTGCTTGCTCGCTCGTTCATTCTCTCTCAAATCCCAATCTCGAGAAGTTTTTATTCTCGCCGCCTTTTTACTGTTGCAAACCAATCTCTCTCGCTGCTACGAACAACTTTTCACGGTAAAAAGAGAGAGGGATGCAAATGTTAATCTCGGTTAACATCATTTTTTTAAAAAATATATATATACCTTAGTTAGCATCTAAAGATATTTTGACTAATGTAAGAGGAAACTTGCATTGAGATTGTATTACGGAGATTATATCGGTATATGGGTTAGTATCGTGTTTTAGGATTTTTTTTAGACTATTTACTCTGAGCCCAACGTACTTGTCAATTTTAAAATGTACTCAGTGATAATTTTTTTCAATGCACACTTGTTAGGATAAAAAGTTCTATGTTACACTTTTAACAATATTTTTTTCTAAAATGCAAAGGAAAACAATGGTTTTAAGGGCAACTATAAAGGGAACAATGCAATAAAAACTAAAAAGATTTGACATCTTAAATATAACTTCTAGACAAAGATCCAACACTTTTTGTTAGCTGCAAATTTCCCATTTATAATTAAGGAAACTGATTTTAAATATTTAAAAACAAGTCTCATTAAAACTTTTCACATTTATCTACTTTGCACTTTGCATTTCCCTCTTACTTAAGAAAATGAATTTTACATCTTAAATATAAACTGCTGTAAATTAAGAAGGTTTTTCTCCGCATAAAATAAAATATACCACTTCTTAAGTCCTAACCCCTCTAATATAGTATTCCATCAGATGATAAGCATAACCATTCTTATCTTTTAATTAATCCTGGCCCATGTCAGTGGGCAGAACTAGAATATTTACTGGTCCTGCTAATTACTCATAATTTATTTTTTTACGGTGATCTCGAAGTACGTGGTGTTTTGCAAAATCTTCGAGAGCCGTGAAAAAATACTGCAGCACGCACTGGTCCCAGCATTAAGCTAATTAATGCTTAATTAAGCCATCGAACCGCGTAATCTAACATTAAACCCGATCCAAATCAAATCGGATCAAACATTAGCAGCAGAAGCAGCCAGAGTAACTGGGAGTACTGCTGTAAATTTTCTAGGTCAGTCCGGGTTGAATTTTTTTTTACCGCGAGCTCAGAATTTGCAGGGTTTTTTTTCCCTGATCTGTTCGACTGCTCATCACCGTTAAGAGTTTAGCTTTACTGACGGGATTTGGAGATGGTCCTGAATCGTTTTTTCACTTCTCCTTTTTGCAGTTTTCAGAAGACCGGTCCAACGTGCAACCTCTTTCTCTTTTTTTTTTCACTAAAAAACTTTAGAGTATATTTAGTTTGAAATTATCGGCTTGTCATAATTTTGCTCGCCGAGATGAAACTGGTCACACGGGGTACCTCTCCCGTTAGACGATGAAGATGAAAATGTTTATAAAAATTAAGTGTTTCACGTAAAACGAGATGGTAATAACATGTGATTAATTGAGTTTTAATTATTACAAACTTAAAAAATAGATTAGTATGATATTTTAGAGCAACTTTTATATAGAAAGTTTTCGCACGAAACGCACCTTTAACCGTTTAAAAAGTGTGCCACGAGTATCCAAAATTTAATCTTCTGCTTGCAGAAGAAACGAACATGGCCCAGTGTCACCGTTTATATCTTGCCAGCGGTAAGAGTAAAGTGCATGTGTAATCTTCAAACTTGTGCATGTGTGTTATCTAAGGTCTTGTTTAGGGGAGGTTGAGATTATGAGAAACAACCAGTAAGAAGTTAGCTGGTGAAAATGTGGAGAAGCTTCTAACTTATAGTTTATTTTTTTTGAATTCTATAACTACAGCTTTTCAGAATCTAGAAAAAAAACTGGACTATTTAGGTGAGCTGATTCTATAGTTTCCAGAAGCCCCCCCTAAGGCTGATGAACTCTCAAAATGTATTTTTAGGTTTTTAAACTTTCATTGAGTGTCATTTAGATCCAAACGGACTTCAACTTGCTTTGTGTGCTTGACGTCTATGTGTTAATGGAACAAACATGTCAATCACATATAGAAAATTTAAGAACGCACATTTTCTCCTCTCTTTTTAATTTATTTTTTCAAAATTTAAATATATTTTCTCATCTCTCCTCTCTTTTTAATTTTTACTTTTTCTATGCGATTGACATGTGGATCCCACTAACACATAGGCGTCACCATGGCATGTCATGTCTGGCCTATATGACACCCATAACAAGTTTGGTATCAAAAAATACATCTTAAGAGTCTAGGGAGTTAGATAATATATCCGTACAAGTTTAAGGACCGCTCGTGCACTTCACTCCAATAATAATTTACCGCGTTATATTTTGAATGATAATATTACCGTGGTTAAAAATTTATTCCTACCCAATTTTTTTTACAATATTTATGTAGCACCTAAGCTAATAACAGGACAGGGTTTGCAAGACCGTACAATTATCGCATGGTTATCATGTGTGGTAACCTTATCAGTTTTTAAAACCATGATATACCTCGCGATAACCACAAACCGTGAGGGGGTGGTAACTCTACCCAAATCAGTTTGGTGAAAGTTTTTTTTAAAAAAACATATCATAAGCTTTAAAAGTGTGTCCACGATAATCCGTCATCTGGTAGCCTGACTATATAGCTCGGATCGGATATCTTACACTGGATGTAAGAGAGCAATTAGTCAAATGCTAACCAAGAAATCATATCCAGAGAAACCATGATGCCAAAAGTTTGAATCTCATCCAAACCCTATAAAACCCAAATGCTATTATGAAATCATACGGAGTAGTAGTAGAATCTGATGACCTTTGTAGGCAGAGATCGATGATCCTAGATGGCATCCTGCCATCTGCTCTTTTCATGGGAGCCCCTCACTTTTCCCATTTTTTTGGCCGGCAAAAGGCTACAGAGAGGCAGGCCTAGTACACTCTGCAATGCATCATCCCATCTCATGATGCCCATCATTTTCTCCTTTTTTTTAACCCCCTCCTTTTCCAACTTTTTTTTCTCCATTTTAAATCCCCTTTTCTCCACACCCCAAGTGCAATCTATCCATTTTAAAAAAGATTTAAAAAATGAGGGGAAAATAAAAAGGGAGAGGAGTGCATGATGGGAGGTAGGAGGTGGGCCCGGATGTCCAGATCCGATTGACCAAATCATTTGCACGGTAAAATTACCAAAACACCCCTGGGTGACGTCACTGCCCCAGGCTTGTGTTTCTTGCTTTTTTTTATTTTTCTCCTCTCTTTGGTCTGACACTGTGGGCCCGGCTCCTTTTTCAGGCCTGCCTTCACGAAAACATCATCGACTTGTCCAGCTTTTTTTTTTCACTTTCTTTCTTCTAAATTTCTAATTTTTTTTTGGGAACGATTAAATAAAAGGTACCGATATACGTAAGGTGGTGATGCGTGATGGCCTTTGGAGTTTGGAGAGGGTACAGTGAATTTAATAATGCTGATGCACATGCACCTTTTTTTTTCCTTTTTTTTTCCGCGTCCGTGTAGTAACGTGCTTCCAAGCAGCTAGGGGATGTGGTAGTGTCTGATTGGTTGGGTAAAAAAAAATGAACAAAGTAAAATTTTATATTGATAAATTTTTACCAAAAAGTTTAAATTTAATAATAATTTATGAATAAAGCTTTATATATGTATTATTTTCATTTTAGAAGCTAATGCAGGGATCTCAGAATCAGTTTTAACATTAAGTTTTAAAATTCAAGTTTTGGTCGTAATTGTTGTGTAAATGTATTTGACTGAGAGCTATGGATCAAATTTCGACCATGAAAGGTAAGCAAAATGCTAAACGAATGGATATAGTGAAGTGCTTTTGATTGGGAATCAAATGATAGGAGTACTACTTTCATGATTCACAATTGAGTACTCTGAAAAATAGTAGGAGTATTGGTCAAAGCTTTTATACCTCGAGATCAAAACTGGTATTGTGTAGTAAGGTGGAAGCAAATGCTTTACGTTTTTGGTTCTTCACATAAATTTAGTACAGTACATCAGTGTTAAAGACTTCTATTTTTAAACAAAGTCCATATGTCATGTAAGTTCATATTTGAACTTTACATGCAAGAATAACACTACCACGTCAAGATAAATTGCATTCCCGATAATCAACTTAGCATGTGGAAGTAATTTAATGTAAAAACTTGAGAAATGAGCATGTATAACAACTTGTTAAGCGGATGCAATCTATACAAGAACTTAATAAGTGAACGTATGGGTAAAACAATTTGAAAGGTGCGCGTAATTTTGGTACAATAACATAAGATTTTTCGGCTATACGCATTCAGTTTCTAAGTACTTGTTTTGTTAATTTACTTATACAGATTTGTATAAGCATGCTTATTTGTCAATCAAAATTTATTGTGTAGAAATTTTTTAAGTTGAGATGGTGGAAGATTAAAAAAAAAATTCAAAACCGATGGTGAAAATTGGATGAGCGACTCTAAAAATGGATGAACATAATTCTTGCAGATTAAATCAATGATAATATCCAAAACATTGCTATGTAATGACATATTGATATCGTGAAACAACTTACATAGCACTCTTAATCAAAGTAGTACATACCTATGCCAACTTATTGCACCAAAATACTAAATTATCAAATTCTTATATTGAACTGCACCCGCTTGTTAGGTTATTGCACTTAGACGTTACATTCTCAAGTTCTTGTATCAGAGCACACCCACTTGTCAAGTTATTACACTGTTTCATTCTCAGGCTTTTCATTGCACCCACCTAGTACCGTGAGTATAATTTACTCTTAGTTTAATTAGATTCTATAACAAAGCTCTACTCCTATATTCCGTATGCATCTTTAACACTGTGAGACCATACTCCGTGGCAGTGCCAATTGCCATGTCGAAAAAAGGAGAGAAAAACAAAACACCACAGTGCCAGAATCGTACTCGTGTCACTCGTCGGCAGGATTAAAAAATTGCATTACTGCCACGAGGTAGGGTTTAGCAGCTCTGCGCCAAACAATTTTTCATTTCAGGCAAGTGAACAGTATGAAAACAGTATACAACACAATCACCTTGTCAGATATATCTTCCTAACACTTGGAGTTAACTGGACCATCCATTGGGAAAAACAAGTTCCAGTTTGGCACTCCAGGATCCACACAGATCCACCTGTTGGTTGAAAAGATCACAAGTGAGAGTGAACATTGTTGACAAAACCCTACGGGGATTTGATGTGAAAACTGATGTGATGCCATCACTGTTCAGATGAATCAGCCTTGGGCAATAATATCTGGGAACGGAACTGTACCTCCTTAAAATCACATCAGGAAATTCTTGTTCAGATGGAGTGTCAATGTTCAGATGGGTAGCCAAAACAGTGCTATACAATAATCCCCATCATTTTTTTACTTCATATTGTTCCCTTGAGAAAAAAAATTCATACGCCACAAAGGAAATTGCAGCAAATAACCACAGAAGCTGTGTAAATCAAGCTAAAACCAAACAAGTAGTAACAGGCTTAGATGAATAATTTTCATCCCGCTATCCCAGCATCTCAATAGTTTCTGTATTATCTTCTGCGTTTTGAGAGTATTTCAGCTAATCTCTGTCTTGCAGTGGTGAAACCTGTAGAGTGGCTCCGAGAATGCCTCTTTCCTTTTCTTCTCCCCATTTTCTTGCCTGCTAGACGCTGGCGGCGTATCGCAGGATCTGCCCAACCCCTGCCCCACTCGGAAGATGTAGAAATAGGTTTTGGGTCATTCATTACCAATAGCATAGCAGCATTAAGGTATTCATATAAACCTTCCTCTTCTGATTGCATACTCAAAAAGTTCAGTCCGGCCTCTGTCACCTCAGGATACTGGATTAAAACACGAGGCTGAAAGCGGATCCATTAATCAGTCGGGGGATAAAACGGAAATAATATTGGAAACAAATAAGCAGTTTTTTTTTCTTAGCAACTCATTTTGTCCTGGCTCTATTCAGGATTATCTGTCCTTTTAATAAAGCAATGAGGACTCAATAATGCAGTACCGGTGTGATACACATAGATGATCCACTGATGAATTGAATTTGTTGACCATGTGATACAACCGTTATATCTAGATTGGGCTTATCCATTACAAATGAACAAAACACATGCAAGTTGGTTTTCTGAAAACTGAATGTAGTTCAGGGTTGATATTTGTGTCCATTTGATGTCAGTAACAAGCTAGTTTTGGTGATTATCAATAATCCATGATAGTTAACAGGCTACCTTTAGGATTTCAATCTCTGAACTAAAGTAGAAAAATGATGGAAGATGCAATCCTCCAAATAGTCCCTAGAGATGCATGCTATATTTTCTTTTATCAAAGCAAATCATGTAGTTCATGGGTTATCTTTTAAACATGTTAATGGTATATGGATACAATTGATTTTCACTTAATTAATCAAGGAAATTATTTAACATTACATATGTCCAACTCATGTCAGAGAAATATTCACTATCCCTACTTGGATCTCAGTATGCCCATCATTCAACTATCTGAACAATATAAACTGAGGTGTGAGGTACATCACGAGCTTCACAACAAAAAGAACTATAAATCTGCAACAAACTACTGAAGTAAATCACTTACAATTTCAGCAGCTTCTTGTATGTATCCCCTGCCTTCTAATATGCGAGCAAGGCCTTCCCACCATACCTTGTCAGTTGTGGCAAATCTAGGAAACTATAAACAATATTTAATCAAGACAACAGATTTGAGGTTTAGCATTGCTACTCAGCAGCTATGGTCGAGCAAAAGATACTTCAAATACTTGTGTTGCTATCAGCCTATCATGCAACCTTTATTAATCTATTTTGCATCCTTAAGGCAAATTCCCTGCTTATTGCTCCCGATTTCATAAATAGGAGATGGGAAATACACGAGAACACAAACCTTTTCCCTTATATAACTGACCACCCCTCTGAAATTCGGAACCTCCCCAAACCTTTGCCTTCCAGATATATAACGGGGTATATTGCTGCAACCCATATCTTCCGTTGCTTGTCCCTGGATTTATTAAGATATGCTTGAGGATGCAACAAAATAAAATGACCAATCAAAGTCACATAACTAAGGTTGTAAAGAAAAAAAAATACTTCAACTTGTAATGGGCATCACATCCATCACAGTTCAGCACAATTTAGGGTAATTTATAATTATAAACTCACGTTTTGAGCTTGGAGCACACTCATAAACATAACTGCGTCTTCCTTGAAATCATGCATTTGAGGAGGGCCATTAATACAGATGTCACACCTGAGGTGACAAGTCAGTTAGACTCATAAAATGCTTGATGAGATAAATTTGAAATAGAGCCGTTAAAAATGCAAGTTCCACAACGACCAATATTTTTTGCAGTAACGTGTGAGCCCACAGCCCCTCATGTCAATATTACAGAACATCTTTTAAATATTTGTGATACTACTGTCATACCATTAAGAAATTCGCATCACATGAAACTGGAATGAGCATGTATTATTTCATTAAAGGAGAGGAGACATGGAGAAATTAGAGAAAAGTACATGCGGCATCCATCAGGACCAAATTCCTCCCCGAAGTACTTTACTAATATTTTGGCTCTACAAATTGAAGTGTTCAAAGCATAACTGCAACATAGAAAATATAAATAAACATTAATCAAGTTTAGTTGCCAAACATTTTAGCAAATATACATATTACGACATTACCAGAATTTGAACATATGGTTACGATACATACTGAAAGCAATCACGTAGCATTCTGTATGCTACTTTTGTCTGTTCCTTGCTTCTTTTATTAGGAAGGAGTGTCGGTGCTCTCAAAAGGTTACAATATAGAGCTGCATGTAAAATGTATAGAAATCTCAAAATAAAAACAAGTGACACGTTGAATGGAAAATTAAAGCAAGGCCTAATAATTATTCATAAAAGTAGTGCATTAATACTAACATTAATACAACCTTTGGTTTGTAAGATGACTTTGAATAAGAAGACAACAACAGGAGATTTTTAGCGTGAAAAGGAATAGATGGGTGATAAGATGTCAGCAAAACTCTAAACTAACAGCACGGTCAGCTTCCTAATAAAAATAAGGCATGCGAAGCCTTTTGGATGTAAGTTGTTATTTTCTTATAACTGAAGCTTTTGGATGTAGTAGGAAAATAATTGAAGTTTTTACTTGTAACATTATGCTTGTCTGCAAGTTGTTATTTTCTTATAATACGAAACAACGTGGCTTACTTTTGGATGTAGTAAGAAAATAATTGAAGCTTCCTAATTATAGCAAGTATGAGCTATGGAGTATAACAACTCACTGCAATCCGCCAACTTCCCATCTCTACCAGCACGGCCAGCTTCTTGATAATATGCTTCCAAACTCTGCATCAATCAAGTTCTGACCAGTAAAACTCACGGAAAAGAAGCATAAACATAAATTAATCCAATTTGGGATGTATCTGGATTCTTAGAGAACAAAAGCCATATTGTTTCTGCATGTTGCAGATCAGTAATGCAACCCAACACTAAGCCTTTTGAATATTGTCTCCACCATTCAACAAGAAGAAGGAAAATGTATAATCAACTCCTACAATTTTCATACTGCACACAGTATCTCCTTCAATTGCCATCACTGTTACATTCTAGCTTGGCATCCTACAGGTTCAAGTGTGGAAATCTGTCTGCCATCATCAGAGTCAGAGCAAGTCTTTGGCAGCATTAGAGAGGCTTCTATGTATTTTCGTGAATGAAGCACTAAAGGTTAAACCAACCTGTGGGAAACCATAGTGAATAATTCTCCTGACATTTGATTTGTCAATTCCCATGCCAAATGCTATGGTAGCCACCACAACCTATATAAAGAGGATAAGGCCATTAGAGTTGGGATAAAGGCTTGAAGGGTTCACAAAGAGACGGAGATATGAAGAAAATATAGAGAACTTTTACAACCAAGAATTTGAATGGTACACAATGAATTTGTTCTACAACATTCTTCTAAAAAATCAGTCACCATAGCAGTCATCCATCCAAGATTGTATCATATTAACAAATAGAAATGTGGAAAGTTTCCTTGTTGGATTGTTGAAAAACTTTTAAGTGTCTCAAAACTCAAATACACTGGTTAACCTCTAAGCTTGTGTAACCATGGAACAGTACAACACCAGACATCAAGATTTTCAAGATCTCCTAGACAAAAATATGTTACTGTGGAAGTACATCTGACTGCCTCTACAGAGAAGTAACTTGCTCTAACATTATCACTTTTTCATGCATACTGTTTTCTCAAACTAAATTTGTATACCATCATATGAGCACATGGAAATTGCACCTAGCAGTGGCAAGATATAAGCTAGGAAGTGAAACAAGTAATTATTACCTCCAAGGCATTGCAATGAAACTGTTGATGCACCTGTCTCAAATGTGATTTAGGCATCTGAAAAAAGAGTCAAATAGCTCAAAACAAGTTACAGGACTGTGAATAGCAATTAAGAAATAAATATAATCAAATGTACTGTAAGTTACAAAAAAGCTGATTGCTTCTAGAGAATTAGCATATATCAGGAAATGGGCCCTACTGATCAAGTATCATTTGCCACACAAATCAATCAAAGAAGATTTACCTTCGCATTATATGCTGCAGCTTTGAGACCAGTTTTGCACAAATAGTTTGCTAACTCCACAGTTTGTTTCCTGGTGGGTACGTAAATAATGGTAGGACCTTGATCAGCAATTTCTGAGGAACTGGAACCAGTTTTGTTGCATTGAGAAGAAGATGCAGAGTTCTCAGGCCACGAGCACTCAAGGAACTCTCCGCATGTAACTACAAGAGAAGCATGTCAATCAGATACATACATGAAATTACAAAATGACGAAATTAAAAGCACTGCTACCACATATCCTCCAAAATTTCCAATAGCCATATTAAGCTTACATATGATTTCCATCAAAGGATCTTAAATCCCCAAAAGAATGATAATTTTTTACATAAGCATTGGCCGTGAAACATTTATGTTCGAAAATAATGTAACCAGTATTTCTTTTCAGGATCAAGCAGATAATTTCCACTCAAAAGAAAAAAGTCATATAAAATAGTCCATTACCATCAAAATCATCTACTCCTGGATATACATCCAACTCATTTTCAGCATTTTCATTTATCAAGGGCATGCCGACTTTAGTTTTTCCAAAACTATTATCTTCATGGCTCATGGAATCAACATTTGCATCTTCATCATCTGACATAGCATCATCCGGAGACTCATATGAACTGCTTTCAGAATCAGGGTTGATCTCACTAAGAGCTTTCTGTCCCTTCCCCCTAAAATTCCTTGAATCATTATATGTTACTACAAGTTCTCTGAAGTCCTTTTTGTAAGCTGAGACTGAGGTCCTACTGTGCTTTACCTGCAACCAGAAACATGAGGGAGGGGGAGGGGAGAGGGTAAGAACTAAGAAGCCCAGTTTAATACAGTGGCATAAGATAAACAGTAGGTAGTTCTATAAAACTTCTCAAATTATATCTAACTATGAATTTTTAGTAAGGCAATTCATCAGGCAATAACAAAATAGAGCAGTTTGGAAACTTGTTTGTGTAGCCCCGGACAAGATTATTTCAAATTCACATGATATACTAGTCCAAAATACAGATTCAATTCTAGCAAAGCTAACCATTCATATCTTTGATGTAGTACATCTTTTAAGTGAAATGCACACCCCAGGTGCCCATCTACTTGCAAGGAGGCATCTATTTACAAAATGTAATAAAATATTGGTCATTCAACATAATTACATGTAGCTAAACTGTTAGAAAGGCCAAATAATTTAAACTTTTTACAATTTAATGTAGCATATTATAATGTAATGTTCTCTACTTGCTTTTACACATCCTCTAGAAAGAACATAAAAATGGAAACCAGCAGAACAAATTCAGAAGTTTCAAGTTTGACTTACTCTGAATCTGAGATTAGGCCGGAAAAAAGATGTCAAGACGACCACTGTATCTTCTGACATTTTCAGCGACTTGATAATGTCTGCTCTTACGGGGATGGTAGCAGTAGCAGTCAATGCCATCAAAGGAATATCATGCTCCAAGAACTTCAATTTGCTTGCACTGAAATTTTCTCGAAGCACAGATAATCTCCTGTATGTGGAAAATAAAGTAGAGATTTAAGATGCTGCAAGAAAATATAAGGCATTCTCCTAAAAAGTATGGCAGACACATGTTAGTTTTTTAGTACCAAGAGAAAAACATCTCAGTGAAGGCTTGCACATATAAATTTACTAATTGTGGTAGAAAAAACAATGTAAACAATGACATGCACCTTCAGTAGAGGATATCGAACACAAGAGCAGACCTATAGTCCGGTCGAAAATCATGACCCCATTTAGAAACACAGTGAACCTCATCGATAGCAAAAAGTGCAATCCCTGGCTTTTCTGCAAGTTTCTTCAATGGTTCCATAAGCCTACATGTAAATAAGTTCCCAAAATAAGTGCAGCAATACGTAATTAGGAAATCATCAGTCCAAAAGCAGAGTGATTACCTTAATACTGTCTCAGGGCAAACATAAATAATCTTATACATGCCAGACATTGCTTTGCCCTCAACACGGCTATCAGGTTGCCCTGAACCAAGAAAGCATGCAGATATCCCATGCTTTGCAAGTTTTAGACATTGATCGTGCATTAGACTAATCAATGGTGAAATCACTACCACAACCTTTGCAGTCAGAAGAGCCGGGATCTGAAAACAAAGGGATTTTCCTGGCAACACAGCCACTCAACCATCACATCAAAACTGCTAGTTGCATAACAATGGAGGAAGCCCCCAAATTACTCAAAAAGATAAAGAGCAAAGCATTTATTTAAAGAATACCTGAGCCTGTTGCTGCTAGAACAAGAGAATCCTTGTGAGCAAACCAAGCATCCAAAGCTTCCTTTTGGAATCCTTTCACACAGGAAAATCCAAAGTGTTTCCGCAGAACAGCACTAATTTTGTGTCCGAGGTCAGACTCACTTCTTGAATTAGCAAGCAAAAATTGAGATTCAGGCTTCAATGCAGAACACACATCAGCACTGACTGCCACTGGCGCTCTAGGATCATCGGAAGCCGCTAAACAGGGATATGACGTGCTAGCTTTCTCACCACAAGATCCCCTTCTGCAGCCGGTATTCGATGCAAGATGATCGGTAATGCTCGATTGCTTTAATCTTTTCCTAGGATTAACCAATTTGTTCCCATCATCACTCGGGCGTGCTTCTGCATTAGATGAGACACAACTACGGCTTCGTGTTTCCCTACTCGCCTTTTTCATTTTCCCATTGCCTGAACCACCCAGCATAAACTCCAGCACATCGGCGCAGCGCGTGCCGACTGCACCGATCGCTCGGCTGATCTCGTCGAACTCGAACCCCATGTCGAGCAACTCAGCGATGACACGGTCGGCGGACACATCGCCCCCCGCGGCGCCGTCCTCCATCCCCAGAACCAACTAAACCGAGGCTCCCTCACAACGCACTATTCTGCCGTCGAGAACCCGCCGCTAGAGGAGCACCGCCACCAATAGCTAAGCACGATCCCTAGACCAAAACCATTTTGAGGGAATCAAGCACGCCGAAATGGCAGGAACACGCGGCGTCGATCGATTCAGGTCGAACGATTCTTGGGGAATTGGTCAGATCGAACCTGGCGCGGCGAGAAGGAATGGCGAGCCGACGAGGATAGACCGGCCACAATCGGTTGCCCTCCGCCGCCGCCGCCGCCGCCGCCGCTCGCCGCGAGGATTGGGATGGCCCCGGCGGCGAGGGTTTCGTTTTTGGTTTCGAATCGCGCGAGGGAAAAGGAGGAAGAAACCCCGCGATTCTGTCGCTGACATGTGGGCCCACGCTGTCAGTGGCTCAGGGTGCCCTCGAGGGATCTCGCGGATTCATCTGGGCCGTAGGCGCCTGATCGGACGGTGGACGACGTGCCACGTCGTCTCCGCCGTAGACGGCGCCGCCGCCGCCGGAGAAGGGCGGCCGCCGCTCAGCTGCGGCGAGGTGGCCTGCCGTTCTCTGCGGCGCCTCCGCTATGTGCTTCGTATCGATCCCAACTCCGGCGTTTCGGAGGTGCAGGGAGAGGCAAAGCCGCCGCCGCTCCCGCTGGTGGCGATCAGCCGGCGGCGGCGGCGGCGGCAGCTCCGGTCCGGCCGGAGGAGCAGACAAGGTAGACACCGCCGTTCTTGGATAGGAAACTCCGGTGCTTCATGGCATTGCTGAAATCCCGGCGGGGATGATGGTGTCATTGAGCATTGGGGACTCTGAACTTTCTGATTCTTCAGAATTGCAAGGTAGATGGTTTTGCATCACATCTAGTTGGAATTTGCAGAGCAGCATCAGATCTCAGCTGCAACCTGAAGATTGAGTGTCATGGTCACAATGTGTATGGTTTGTATGGATCTTCCTGAAAAAAAAACAGAGAAAAGCTCAGTGTGCCTTGAACATTCAGGCACACTCTTGACGATTGGGTTCTGAACTTCTGATTCTTCAGAACTGCAAAAGTGAGCTTTGAACAGTTCATCACCTCTCAGCTGCATTCTGAAGATTGAGTATTATGGTCATAAAACTCATTGTATGGATCTTCTTGACAGAGAGAAAAATTCAGTTTGTCATCAACATTCAGGCACAATCTGAAGAGCTCTAGGATGCATCCAATCCACTGGAACGAGCCATGCTTCAGCAGGTAAGAAAAAAGAATCTTCACAATGCAAAGAAATGTGTGTGTTTGCGCGCTTGTTTACATCAGCTATCTTGAGAGAATCATTCACTGACATGGTTTGTGCATAATTGCATATCCGTATAGATAGCAGGAGGATGTGAAGGTGATGAATATGATTCTCTTCCAGGTTTGCATACTGGAGTGGAGTACTAGCATAGAAGACAGGGGAGGGCCTTCCTCTGCTGTCTGTCTTATCATTGCCCTCAATTCCCGAGGCGATAGCAGTTCATAGTACATCCCCTTTTTTCTCATGTAGGTGTGGCAAATTATGGACTTTGCATGTGATGCTGCTGGGTTGCAAGTGCAACCCCCATGCATATACATCTTCTGTGCTTTTTCTCGATGAAAAGCATGTAGAAATTCCGTTTGATTACTCCCTTCGGACTGATAATATTAGTCGTTTTGGACAAGGGTGAAGCAAACTTTAGAATTTTTAACTATAAATATTTAAAATATTTATCTTAGAAATATGAAAACCATATGTATAGATTAGTCTTAAAAAGTACTTCAACAAAATCATATATTTGTTAATATTTCTATATAAATTATAATAGACAATAGTTGTTAAAGTTACTTTTTGGAGATTGTGTCCTTATCTATAACGACAAGTATTATCAATCCGGAGGGAATACATTTTTAGACAATAGATAAAATGGTCGCTGCATGTAGCTGTGTACTCATAGTTTCCCTCTGATCATATATATTTTAGAATTCCGACCATTAATTTTATATTAGAATAAATTTATGATATTTAAATAGTACTTTTCGAGGTAAATCTACATAAATCATTTCTTTTGTTTTCAAACTAAGCATATTTGAGAAACTATTGATGGTCAGAATTTTAAAAGGTTGATTGAATCTTTTGCTAAGCATCAAATATTTACGACCGGTTGGAGTAAGATGTGTCCTTCAGATCTATTTGAAACACATGAATTGAGAACTGTTTCCTGCGAAAATTCATGCGTTCCAAACAGGGTCGCAAAAAAGAAAATGCGAGTACCTTGAACATTCAAACAAAACCAGGAGAGTGAGAAGATAAAAGGCTAGTTATTGTTGTGAATGCATTTTCTTGGGCATCTGGAGATGTGGGGAATAAATACCTCATCAATACCATTCCCTCCTCCCAAAAAACAAAAAGAGAAAAAGAAAAGAATACAAAAGAAAACCAATAGAATTGTTCCCTTTTGCTCTCTGATGCTATTTAGTCATGTCCCTCCTCAGGGCCAAACATTGCCACTTTGTTCTGCCCCCCCCTCTCTCTCTCTCTCTCTCTCTCTCTCTCTCTCTCTCTCTCTCTCTCTCTCTTCTTGGTGACCCCTTTCACTCCCTCAAATACTTGCACCAATACTAGACACTAGCACAACATTATATTCTCTCTTCTCCTCACTTCTGTCATCATCTCTCTCAGACTTCTCTTTCTCTCTCTGTCTCCAGCCATGGCAGCTGCTGAAGAAGGTCCAGAGCCACTCAAGTATCAGGTAAGCAGTTTAGGGTTCTTGCAATCTTGTTGGCAGATATGCAGAGCTACTGGTCATTCTTCTGCTTGTAGGAAGATGCTGATGGTGTTCTTTTTGTCTTTGGTTTGTGCTCTTTTTCCTCCTTTTTTTCTCCTCCAGACTTTGGCTTTGAAGGTTAGCATCCACTGTGAGGGCTGCAAGAAGAAGGTCAAGAAGGTGCTACATAGCATAGAAGGTATAGATGGAGTAAAAACAAAACACAACTTTGAAGAAATCTTTTAGTTATTACCACATCTTATCAGAACATTTTGAAGGACATAAGAGAATGACTTCATACAACTGCATTTTTTTTGTTGATCGTCAAAAAAATGTTCTCTATTTTAGAGTTGTAGCAACAAAAAAAAAATCATGAAAGATTCCTCTCTCTCTCTTTTTTTTTTGAAGTGAGGAAATCACAGAACTGAAGTGAGAAAATTACACCTTCAAAACTTTCATTTATGCTCCTTGATAAGCATATATAGCTCCTGATGTTCCTATTATAGAGAAGTGTTTCAGTTCTTACAATTATTTTTGCATGTTTACTTTTACCCATGGACAGTACTCCTATTAAATTTCAAACAGTTCGGTTACTATCAAGCTAATGATACATGTACGGAAGAAGAATCTCATCAAGGATATCATTTTATTTGCAATCCTGCAGACCTGCACTGTTTATCTTCAGAAAATTAATTTCTTTTATGTTCATCCCCTGTTTCCTATTACAACCATACTCTGAAACTCACCACAAAACTCTGCTCCCTGTCTCAAATTTAGCTGCAACATAATGGTCATACAATGCTTACATTATCTGAATCGAAATGTTAGCACAATGCTTTTTGAGCAAATTTATATTAAAAAAACCAGTGAAATTTATACTGATTTGAAACAAATATGTACTGATTTGGTTGCACTTGTACATTTGATCGTCAACATTTTCAGGGGTGTACAAGACGGACATAGACGTGCAGCATCAGAAGGTGGTGGTCATCGGCAATGTCTCCGTCGACACGCTCGTCAAGAAGCTCGTCAAGACGGGTAAGCACGCCGAGCCATGGCCGGAGCCCGCTCCGCCGCCGCCGGCGGCAGCAGCGGCGGCCAACTCTCCCGGCGGTGGCGGCGGCGGCAAGAAGAAGAAAAAGAATAAGAACAAGAACAAGAATCCTGCGAACGGCCAGCCCGGCGAGCCGGCGCCGCCTGCTGCGACGGCGGAGGTGGCCGCCGGCGGCGGCGGTGGAGGTGGCTCTGTCCCTCCGGAGAATGACGACCATGGGGGCTCGTGTGATGAGGCGTCCGATGACGAGGGCAACAAGCAGGGCGGTGGTGGTGGATCCCCGAAGACGATGGTGGCCGGAGACGGGCAAGGCGGCGGCGCCGGTGCGGTGGCGCCGCCGTTCGCCATGACGCCGCACGGTAAGCAGCCCGTTGCACCTCCCGGCAATGGCAATGGCGGTGGAGGAGGAGGCGGCGGCGGTGGCAAGAAGAAAGGAAAGAAAGGCGGTGGCGGTGGCGGTGGCGGCAATGGCAACGGCAACGGCAATGCCGCCGCCGCCGCCGCCAATGCCACCGGAGACGGCGCCGGTGCAGTAGTGGAGGCAAGCCCGCAGGACGCGCCGACGAAACCGTCCCCCGGCAACGCGGGTCCTCTCGCCGTCGTCGACGGCGGCGTCTTCTACCCGCCGGCGACGCCGATGAGCTACCCGGCGTCCTACTACGGCGGCGGCGGCGGCGGGCACATGCCGCCGTACGTCATGAGCTACAGCACGGCGCACCCGCTCCGGAGCAGCGCCTACTACTACCCGATGGCCGGCGGTTTCGGCGGCGGCGGCGGTGGCGGCTACCTCTACTCGACGGCGGCGGCGGCGCCGCCGCCGGCGTCGTCGTACTACATGTTCAGCGAGGAGAACGCCAACGCATGCAGCGTCATGTGAGAGGGGGATCGATTAGTTGATTAATTAGTTAATTAATTACTGAGTTAATTAATGGAGTGCTTAATTGTGTTAATTAAGCAGCATTTGCTACAAATATTCTCACATTGTAGCCATCCATCCAGGGACTTATATTTATAAGCTGGAGCCTTTTTTGTATTGGACAAAAAAAAATTAATTTGGATGTCCTGATGTATATATTGTAGTGATAATGTAGCTGAAAATAATTGAGTGGTCATAGTAAGTGGAACTAAGAGTGTCAACCTTCATTGCACCATCAAATTTCGATATAATTAAGAAACCATGCTTAATTGATCACTTTGCTTTATGTTTCAGAAACCTTGTTTTGCCAAGGAAAGGAAATGTATAAACTCCAAATGAGAAAAAAAAAACTAAGGTTTTGTTTGTTTCAGCTTAAAATTATTATAAACTAGATTATTAAATCAGATTACTCTAAGCTGTATTATAATAAGTTGAAATAGAATAAGCTGCGAGCTATTTGTTTCTCTGGATTATTGGAGATATCTAAGGGTAGTGGGTCTTTAGCCACCCAATAATCTGAAAAAAGCTCCTCTAGAGAAGATTATTAGATTATAGTAATCTGGCTTATAGATTATAATAATCTATCATAATAATCTATTTGTTTGTTTCAGTTTACTTCTAATAATCCAGATTATAATAATCCTAAGCTGAATCAAACAGGGCCTAAGAGATTTTACCATTGAATGGATATGCAATTTATGCTGTTTCAATTATTGGCAACTTGTAAGAATAACTGCCTTAAATTGAAGGGAAAAAATGGTATATTCTATTTTCTAGAATATATTTTGATAGATACAACAAGAATGTCAACTGCTGCCGTCTGCTCTACTGAGAGCAGCCCCAAGAAATAATATTACATTATATTCCTCTAAAATAGAATGTCATTGCAATCAGAGGACACAAGAATTTTGATGTAAATATGTGTGCCATGTCTCAACTTGAGGGCAACTCAAAGAGGGGTATTTGACCTAACCTTGAGCACAAGCCTAAATGATCTCAATTTGAACTATATTTTGGGGCTCAATATTTCAGTCAAACTGCAAAATTCTTTTCATGTTGCAATATTTCAGTAAAGTTGGAGAACATGAAAGAATAATAAATCATCATAATTTGTGAAGCACTATTGATATGGTGGTGGTGGAGTCATGATGTATGACTCCACTCACCGGGTTTCAAATCTAGATACTCATGAATATTATCCATACATAAATAAGTTTTCAAAATGAATTTAGTAAAATGAGGGGTATGCTTGCACGTCTACCGTGCAATAAAAAAAATCATCAACTTAGATTTTAATTATATTAGCATAAAAGTGGTGGCTTGGAAAGGAACTTTTGCAACCACTAATGGACTTCGAGCAGCTAATCAAAATCACCATTTTTAATTTGGACAGAGAAACCAATACAAACCTTTTAAAGATATGCATGGATTACTTTGAGAAGAGAAAAATAAACAACATTTGTACGGGCTCAATCTACGTGATTAGAACGGACACTATAAATAAACCTTAAAAGAATGGATTGATTGGAGATGCAAATTAAACAATGTGAGAGGAACGCTAATGCAGAATCAACAGGTAGGACCTAACTCCAACTTCACTTGTTTAATCAAAATCAAAGCCCATAAGATCTTCATGGAACTAAGCTGGGGAAGAAAGCTGAATTATTGATATACCACAGTTCGAGATAGCGGCCCTCCGTCCCTGTTTGGAATGCGAGAATTTTTTGTATAATATTCTTTTATATAAAAAAATACATCGTATTATAGCTAGGGTCTAAATATGGTTAAAGCAAATTATATGTTGTTTTTCTATTTAATTTCTGTGAAAGGGGTAACTCCGTTCCAAAATATTAGTACTTATAGGTTGTTTAGTACTCCCTCCGTTTTACGATGTAAGACTTTTTAGCATTACCCACATTCATATAGATGTTAATAAATCTAGACATGTGTGTCTAGATTCATTAACATCTATATATATGAATATGGGCAATGCTAGAAATCATGTGTGTCTAGATTCATTAATATCTATATGAATGTAGACAATGCGATCCATTAATATCTATATGAATGTAGACAATGGTATAAATCATGTGAGTCTAGATTCATTAACATCTATATAAATATGACAATGCTAGAAAGTTTTACATTCTGAGACGGAGGGAGTAGAGATTAAATTGTTTAGTACAGATTAAGGTTGAAAAGAAAATACTTTAGTACTCAATAAATAAGGATGTGTGAAGGTGAGAATAATTGTGGGTAAAATAAGAGCAACTTTGAGTGGGAGGTAATTGATTTGATAAGTAATACTACGAATATTACTAGAAATTCTTATATTCTGGAACAAGATTTAAATGCTAGAAGTTTCTACATTTTGAAACGGTGGGAGTAGTTTTCATGTTTAGCAAACATACCAGCATAATAAATGCCTCTCTTTTTTTCAGAGAAAAATTAAATTTCAATGGGCTCTACTTTGAGTCCAGCTAGCTTTAACTGCACAACCCAACGTTGAGAAAGTTGGTAAGATTCCTTTAGAAGAGAAAGCAACAAGGAGAAGATTTGTCCACATCAGTTACCAATGTTCTTCCACAAGAGCAACACCAGTAACAAACAACAGAGGAAGATCACAATATAATGCCATGGTGGTACACTGGAGATCTCAAATTTTTATACCAAAGAATGGAACACTTCTCCATGAGAGGGTACACTCTCTTTGTCCTTTGTTTCTTGCTTTCCTTTGAAAGGATTCTTAACTTTAATTGTTCTCTAACCACCTACTAAATATTGTATGCTTGAACTTGACTAGCCATTTGACCAAACACAAGACAAGTAGAGGAACATGGCATTATAACAATTAGCAAAGCTCATTGCCCCAAAAAGGAGGAAATAAAATGATTAGTTGGCCAGTGATTCCATGTAAATATGATTGCATTTCCTAATATTCTTTGGAAAAATAAACGGAGAGAGCAAACCTTACTGTTACAAATCAACATCGGGATTCATATCCGCAAAAAGGAACACAAGACATAAACCTTTCCCTGCAGAAACATACCTCAACATAGGGATTTATATCTGCAAAAAGGAACACTAGGTATAAACCTTCCATGCACAAACATACCACAAGACAGGGATTTATTTTTTAAAAAAGGGAACACAATGCAAAAACATTGGGTATGCATCAGTGCCATGGGTTTTGGACCAAGAGAAAAGCTTGATCATGTTAATCTATCCTTTGCAACTTATTTTTTTTAAAAAAATATCACGATAAATAAATTATTTTGTAGAATTTATATATTCCAAATAGGTAAAAAAATACCTAGATTTGATCAAACCGTCAAGAATGTGCGGAGTAAGCATAACTCAACTAGTTAGTTTTTTAGTGGTGTAACCAATCCACCCAGGTTCAAGTTCAGACTTGACACGGGTGCTCGTATTTACGGCTAATTATTCTTTCAGTGGTAGGTGACGTATCCGTCAGCAGCGAGGCACCCGTAGTGACTTCGTCAATCTCAAGATATATCGGTCCAATTTTTCGGAGATGCTCATAGGAATAGGATGTATATGTGTGCGTTTGTACCATGCATGTTTATAATTAAATGTCGGCATTGTAGCCAGGGCACGGCACACCGAAATGCTTCCCTGCAAAAGTAGAGAATCCCCTGATTGATACAATGTATGTAACATGACACCATGACAAGCATAACTGTGCTCAAACAATGCACTGCAGGGAAAGCCATGCACAGAGCAATATTATCTGATGAGGAAACAAACTTATGCCGTCTCCTTGGATCACTCACTGATCAGAACAAGGCATGATTTGATGTCACTTATCTCCCCTCTTTTGCTCCCCCTTTTCTCTTTGCTTCTCTAGTAACTTTTTTTCAGTGAGGTTATGGATGGAGCAGCTATAGCCTGAGATTGCAAAGACTTATCTGAATAATCCTGCAGCTAGCAATTTGCTTTCAATCATATGTCATGCACATTGCCACAAATGCTCTCACCGTGCATTCTTTCATGCAATGCATTGGGTGTTTTACATGGCCAGATACATGGATGTACCTTGTTTTTGTTCCTGGCCAATTTTTTTGATGCCTAGTTGACCTCAGCCTCTTTGATGTCAATACAAGCAAAGGGAACCTTTATTTCTTTCTTTCCCTCTCAAACTTATCTCCATAGGCTGATTCTGATAGGAGAGACCCTTTTCATGCCTCCTCTTCTCTTTTATCTGAAAACTGCGGCATCTCAAGGTTCAATTATCGACATATTCTCAAGTTAAACAAAAATACAAAAGAGAGAAAAAAAAAAGGAGTATATGTGTGGGTGATATATTAGGTATTGCGCTGTCCTCTAAAAAAATATGCAAATTTATTCATGAGCGAGCTAGATCATCTTCAGTTCTTCAGCGATATTCCTCTGCAGAAATTTTAGCTCAATATTCGGGTAATAAGGAAATGAAATAATTATTAACCCCTTTCATGATCTCCACTTTAAAGAAATACTACCCCCATCACTTTATTTTGAGTGTGGAACGTCTAACAAGGTAGTAATAATCATTGATGGACCCTAGGGTTTGAAATTTCGTTTTGAAATTTCTGAAATTTCGTCTCCCACTGGCAAGCTCATATCTCACCCAAAATTTTCCCCTTTTTTTTTTGCAAATTTGGTCAAATTTTATTCAAATTCATTCAAAATCAGTCAAAATTTCAAATAATTTCAGCCAAAAAATCCAAAATTTCGGCCCCCCTCAGAAAATAAAGAAATTTCAAAATTGAAAACCCTGATGGACCCTCCTCCGGTTTTCCCTGCAGTAGTTGATTATCATAATGAAAAAGAAGTGTACCTAATCTGATCTTCATACAGGTCCAAATCTTGTGTTAGATCTCCATGTGATCCCTCTAGCACTATCTAGAAAGTGAAAAAAAACTAAAAGGCATATGGTGAAGATATATACATTGGGTGGCTTGATTCTCCATGCTATTATTCCCCCCTAACACTGGTGATGCCGAAAAATCGATCCCTCCCTAGGCAGTCTCACTGAATTTTGGTACATTTTTGTAGCATCTTCTCTCCCTCTACCCATCAACCACATAGAAGAATGAGAGAGAATCACATCCCCCTCTCTCTATTTCTCTCTCTAGAATGATCAATTGGATTGGTACATTCCAAAATATCCATTGTATCATTGCCTCTTCAGCAATGGAGATTGCAGAGGGATAGCTCCATCCATGGACCACTGTGATATGCCAAGAAGATACACTATTGCTAGCCATCTGATGTGACAACATGATGAAAAAGAGTTGAGACTTGAGATCTACACAATTGGGATATAGCTTCCACTCACCTTTTTTAAGATAAAAAAGCATTGGCTAGCAATAAGTAACATGACTTCTTTTACGATCTTGGGAGGTACAAGATATAAAGGTATATTTTAGTGTTAATCAGAAGTTATTTTTCTGTACCTCATCCCAAACAGCGATATAACTCTACTTCTTGATATCAATCAACATCGATACATATCGTATCACAATATAATGAACTGTGGTAATGATGCTCTGAAATGTTGGATCAAATTGGTTAGGTGCTGGTCGACGTAGGGGAACCGAATAATTCTTTCTGAATTGTTGTTGTGTCATCTTGCAACAAAGTGACAAAAAATATACCAAAATATAGATGGATTAACTATACATAGGAATTAGGTTTCTTTGGTTGTGTACATCCACTTTAGATATAGAAGGGCTTCTATTCTACAGGTTAAGTTAAGAGTTAGTGTTCTCATGTATCCTTTTTTTTTAAAAAAAAAGTTTCAAGGGAAGGGAATTTTAGGTTCTTAACAGGTTGCAGACCCACCATTGATTAATTATATCATCACACATGCATCCAACATAAGTCTTATTTTTCAGATAATGGATTAAAAACCTGACCTCAAAAGGATGTACATAAGAGCCTAGAACTATGTAAAAGAAATCCAGCTGCTAGTGCAAGATTAAGCATATAGCCGGGACCAGTGGGTTGCAGGCCGGTTTAAGCCGGCAGTGGCCGGTTGCTCGAGACAAGAAATCCATGGTCATCAACAATGGCCAAGTGTTCAGTTGCTTCTGTTCACTGCTCAATGCTAGTGCTCAGTAGGGAAATGTCTGACCAAAACTTGAAAAAGTTGATACCAATTAAACACTCTGTCCATTATTTGTAGCTGTCAGCTGTGGCAACGCAACTACCTTTTTTTTTTTTTTAAGAAAATGGATTAAAATCCGGCCTCTACATCCACAATGGATATACATAGCCCGGCAGCGCAACTACCTAGTTAACATTGATAAGAATGATCTAATGAGTTATGAGTTTAATAAAACCTCTTTAGTAGAAAGATGTATATTCCTTGTTCATCACTTATTCCCAAACCTCGTATGGGGCTACTCGTTTTCATCTACAATCTCAGATAAAATCCTTTTCATTCCGCTTAGCCTTATCGGGTATTTTAGTGATAAGCTCTATAGAAATTGGACGATCCTATTTGGTCAAATATCTAAAGAAAAAAATTCCAATTTTTCCTCAATTAAGGTACGAAGGCTTCTTATCCACAAGAAAAGAATAACTTTATTCTTTCATACACTCTCTCTAGTTATTTTAGATTTGTACTAAGTCAAACTTATCTAAGTTCAACTAACTCTGTAGGAAAAAGTATTCCCTCTAATTTTAATGTTTGGTGTCACTGACTTTGGGACTTATTGATTTCTTTTATCATTAAAGACACTTTAAGCATGACATATATATTTGCTTGCATAGAATTTCTAATAAATTGGATGACCAAAAGTCAACAGCATCAAATATTTTAAACCAAAGGGCTACAATATATCCAACACAATATATATATATATATATATATATATATATATATATATATATATATATATATACTATAAAAATATATTCAAAAGCTTATTTAATGTTGTAAATGTCACTACATTTTTCTACAAACTTAATCAAACCTATTTTTTTTTTAACTTAGAACAAATCCAAAATAACTTATATATAGAACTTAGGGATTACTCACCGAGTTATTAAGGACCGGGTATAATAAAAAAGATTCACAAATTTGGTGAAAAGAAAACAAAAGGCTCACAAACTTATATTCAATGGAACTCAACCCTCCAAATTTTATCAAAGGTCTTTGAAAAAAAATTCTCCAATTTGAAAGCATGAAAAAACAAACTAAATTCCAGAATCTTGACTACGAATCTAAATATAGATTATGCCTAAATACATTGTCAGAAGTAAAGCTTTTACATCAGCTGTAAACCAAAACTATCGGAAAAGCGGTCCGGCCCATAAATTCATCCACCTATTCGGCTATTCCTCCACAAATCCCATCCAGCCCAAGGCCCAAAACCTTTCCGTCCCCCACCCAAGTGGGACCCATACGGCCCAAGGCTTACACCCTTCCCATCCCCACCCAAGTAGGGCCCATCAGGCCCAAGTCCCAAACGCTCCCCCACCCCATTCCCTAAGTAGGGCCCGTCCGGCCCAAGGCCCAAAACGCTCCCCGTCCCCACCCAAGTGGGGCCCATGAGCCCAGTCACCTAACCCACATCCGCCGCTTCCCCTCCAATCCACCCACCTCGCCGCCCGTCGCCGTCGCCTCGTCGCCGCCACTCACCTCTCACCAACAATCGCGACGACGAAAAGAAAAAAAAAAAAAGAATCTCGTCTCACCCCCAATGGCGCAGATCATCGACGGGAAGGCGGTCGCCGCCGACATCCGCCGCGAGGTCGCCGCCGACGTCGCCGCCCTCTCCTCCGCCCACAACCTCGTAAGTCACCCACTCACTCACTCACTCGCCGGCTGCGGCGGCGGATAGGTTGGAGATGATGAGAGCTTGAGTGTTTCTTGGCAGGTGCCCGGGCTGGCGGTGGTGATCGTGGGGAGCAGGAAGGACTCGCAGACGTACGTGCAGATGAAGCGCAAGGCGTGCGCCGAGGTCGGCATCCGCTCCGTCGACGTCGACCTCGCCGAGGACATCTCCGAGGCGGCGCTCGTCGCCGAGGTCCACCGCCTCAACGCCGACCCAGCCGTCCATGGTATATCTAATCCATCCGTTCTTACTACAAGAACAATAATCCCCATTCATTCTAGTGTAATTAGTACTACCTGGTTAGTGGGATAGATGTGGAGATGATTTTAGATTAGGCTTAGGTGGAATCTAAGGTAATCATAGTGATGCTGTAATGATTTGGGGTACCTTGGCATGAGCTCTACGGTGGAGTTGACTTGATCTTGTCTTCGAATCGGAACATCGGTAGTCAGGGTGATATGTGTTTGGGGGTTATTGAAGGATTTAAGGTATGTGTTTATATTCACTATTTGGATCTGAAACTGAAAAGGCTATTTAAGGATATCTCCAATCTCTACAATGTGGGGTTGGTACTTAATCGTGAGATTCACACTGCAATTCCAGTCCTCTGTTGCTTGACATCTGGACTGAAAAATTTGTGTGATCTTTTGAAGTCTGCTCTTGAATGGATATCGGGATACAGGCATTTGAAGTTGAAAGATTACATAAGATATGTTGCCTAGTTGATTACAGGAGCTTGTCCTTTTGATCTATATCTGCTAAACTTGTAATTATCTCCTCATGCTATTCGAACAAAGTAGTTCCTATTTTTCTTGCTCATGCTTAAGGACTGACTTTATCTGTTTCATATGCAAGATGGATGTTGTAGTAAAAAAATTGGGGCTTAGAAGTGGCTTAGATATAATCTATTAGCTTGTCTACAAAAAGTGTGATTTATATTTTCCTAACCACGTGGATGTCAGGTAAACACAATTAACTCTAGATTTAATGTCCATTTAATAATGTACAAGCTAGAGTTAGTCTGAAACAGCACTGTAACTTCAGATTTTGCCTCTGCCTAATGTTGAGGTATTGATTGGAGGTATATGACTACATCTATATGGATCTGAATTCTGATGCAATCACAAGTATTTGACAATGAACTTGTGCTGTCATAACAGGCATACTTGTCCAGCTTCCATTGCCAAAGCATATTAATGAGGAAAAGATATTGAACGAGATCAGCTTAGAGAAAGATGTTGATGGGTTCCATCCTCTGAATATTGGCAAGCTTGCAATGAAAGGCAGAGACCCACTGTTCCTACCATGCACGCCGAAGGTATGGAAACACTACAACAGAATGCTAGAATATGACTGCTGCTGCAGTTTTCGTTTGCAGTTTTGATGTTTTGATTTTCATTGAAGGGATGCATGGAGCTCCTAACACGGAGCGGAGTTACCATCAATGGGAAGCGAGCGGTCGTGGTTGGCCGCAGCAACATTGTCGGGCTACCTGTATCCCTGCTTCTTCTGAAGGCGGATGCGACCGTATCCATTGTTCACTCCCGGACCCCAAACCCTGAAAGTATTGTCCGTGAAGCAGACATTGTCATTGCAGCGGCTGGCCAGGCTATGATGGTACATTGTTCTACCACCAAATTATGACATGGTTCATCACAATCCACTGCCCAGTTCTAACTGCAGATTTCTTGGTTGCCAGATCAAAGGAGACTGGATCAAACCAGGCGCTGCTGTCATCGACGTTGGGACGAACTCCATCAGTGACCCAACCAGGAAATCGGGGTACAGACTCGTCGGCGATGTGGATTTCGCAGAGGTGAGCAAGGTTGCTGGTCACCTGACTCCAGTCCCAGGTGGCGTTGGCCCCATGACGGTGGCGATGTTGCTGAAGAACACGGTGGATGGAGCGAAACGTGGTATAGTTCAGTAAAGTTTCCATCTTGTATGCTGTAACTGCAAGGATGATGTTGTAATTGAGTGCATTTCTGGACAAATTCGTTCTCATTTTTGTTGTGTGACGGTTATTTCGAGAATAATAAGAATAAGTTTGTCTGTCATCAATCAGTAGGTAGTAGCTGATGTTTGTCTGATAAATGCGAAAATAATGTGCATGGTCACTATGAGTTGGTCACCAATCAGTAGAGTAATGTTTTGAATTTGGTAATTTGATTCAATTACACCAAGCGCTTTAACATGTAAACCAATTCAAACAGCCAGTATAAATCAAAACGCCGAACGGAATTTTCCAGGAACTCACACAGGCAAGTATGATGCATCACAAGTTGAAACATGAACTACAAAATTATATTCTAAAAATCTTCTCTATGGGTTTCTCAATTTCTGTTTCAACACCTGAGCAAACTCTGTCCTGTCAACCTCCTCTTCCTGGCTGGCTGCCAAGTTCTTCAGCTTCACCTTTCCACTGCTTATTTCAGACTCACCAACCAGCACCATCCACGGAATGCCAGATTGCGTCGCGTACTTCAAGTGGTTCTGTATCCTAGTAGTGAGTTTGAACTCTGCCTTTATCCCAGCATTCCACAGTTCACTAACAAGCTCAGCGGCCAATATGAGGTCCTTGCCGATAATCGACACCAATACCTCCGTCTCGGTGGCCCGGATCTGCAACTCAGGAACGATTTTGTTATGTTATTGCAACTCATTCAAAGAATGAATAGGTGATAGGAGCATTAGGTACCTGATTCTTTTCCATCTCCTGTTGCTCCATGATTGCGAAAACTCTTTCTATTCCAAGGCTAACACCAACGGCAGGGACTTGCTTCCCACTAAACATACCAACAAGGTTGTCATACCTGCCTCCAGCAGCAATGGAGCCAACCTGTTGGGAAATAGGGTTAGTTCAGGAAGCAGGAAGCAACTATAATTCAATCGGTCAGAGAAAGGTGTTAAATAAGTTCAGATGACAAATAAAGTGGAAGATTTTCAGATATAAACCAGTGCCTGGTAAATTGTAATCAACTACTAAAGACTACGCAATTAGAAAAAAAAAAGGTAATCGAGGACATCCTTTCCAATTATAAGAATGATAAGAACAGAAGGGATATAGAACGATTTCCAGTTTATCAAGTGTGCAATTGAATAAACAAAATGATGGGCTAACTGAAAACACTAACCAGTTTAAAAATGAGGTGCAGAGATGAATAAAAATTATCTAACCTGAGTGGTGCCCTTGAACACAGCTTCATATATCACACCAGTGTAGTAATCAAGGCCTCTAGCAAGGCTTAAATCAAAAACAATCTTGCCTATTGCATTTGCTTTATCTAGAGCTTTGAATAGTATCTCCAGCTCATTTAGTGCAGTAACAGACCCAGCGTTCCCCATAAACTTGCTACCTTCCTTTCTCAATTCCAGCAAAACTTCCAGCGGTGGTCCCCTAGTTTTCACTAAATCACCAATCTTATCCGCAGTTTCATTAGATATGCCCTTCTCGTCCACCTAAGTCAACACGACAAACAGTTAGGGCCATGATCAAGTCAGTAACATCAAATAAACGAACCATAACATGTTAGTTTGGATACTTACCAGTTCCTTTTTCACTTGTTCAAATGTTTGCTTGTCTAGCTTGTCAATGCTTGAGCAAACCGTTCTGAACTTTTCAGGAGGCACACCACAGATCTCTAACATTCCATCAAGCAACTTTCTGTGGTTTAGTTTTATCTCATACGTGCCTATATCCAACTGATCCAACAACTCAGTTAAAACTTTGATAACTTCAAAATCTGGTTCCATTGTTTCATATACTCCAGCTATGTCAAAGTCGCATTGGTAGAATTCTCGATATCTTCCCTTGGACGGGTTATCTCTCCTGTATACTTTAGCTATCTGGTATCTCTTCAATGAACTTATGTTATTCATAGCAACATATCGGGCAAATGGAACAGTCAGATCATACCGCAAAGAGCAAAGCTCTCCACCCTGCAGATTATTTGGTGTAAAGATCAAATCATGACTGTGAGCACACAAGCTATGGAAAATAATGCAAAGAAATGAATAATCGAGCAGCTGAATGTAGCATGCCCACAAATACTGATCAAATCAAGAATGTTATGAAAATAAGTCAAAAACCAGCATAAATTGAGGCTCAGTGCAAAATTTAACCCACCTACCGACCTAAAGTGTACAGCGGGACTGAAAATAATACCTGATCAGCAAGGTCATAAATCAACTTTGAGTCTTCACCATATTTGCCCATAAGTGTTTCTCTCAGCTCAAATACAGGTGTATCAAGTGAAACGGCACCGTGCATCTTGAATACACCTGTTATTATTGAGAAGGCATGCTCCCTTATGGCCATTTGCTCTTTCCCAAAGTCACGTGTTCCCTAACAAGATTAAAGAAAAGCATCAGGCATCGTAAAAGGGTGAAATCATACCAGTCTGGCACTCTGGCTAAAAAGATGCTTCTGAAACCTTATTTCAAGCAATTGGAGCATAGAGATTAAGCCAAACAAGGAAATGTAAATGGAACACCTTATGCAAATTACATAATTCTTACCTTGGGAATTTTAGGCAATCTCCTCACTTCATTGGTCTCAACAATCTCCTTCACCTTGTCCACAAGGGACACCAATCTGGGACACTTTGGATCAAACAACAGTGAGAGCTCGGTTCCCCACTCTGCAAGTAGTGCAGAATTCACCGAAAGAACCTCCTTTCCGTTGGTCACAAGGTCCCTAAGCAACATCAGTACAGCAGAAGTACCCTTCCCCAAAGTTTTCTTCTTCTTGCTCTTCTTGTCACCTTTTGGTTTCTCTCCACTAGCATGCGGATTTTCAGTTGAACTGCCCGCCTCATTCTCCTCACAAGCTTGTGGCTTCTCAATTGAACTATCCATTTCGATCACCGCCATGGCAACAGCTGCTTCCCATGCAAGGATATCCCTGAACTTGAGCAGGGAGTTGTACACACCCCGCAAAACAGATACAGCATCCGAATCAATCGTGACCTTGCCAAGCATCCCCTTCAAATCATCGATTTCAACACCATCAGTAAGCTTCTTCCGGAGCTCAGCATCATCAATTCTCGCAACACAAAGCCTTGCCCGCGCAACGCTAAGCTTGAGCATTGCCTGTACCGGCCTCGCGAGTTGCGTTGCCAGAGCAACCAATGCCTCCTCCTTTCCCTCACCGGTTTGGACAGCGTCCCTCTTTCCCAACTTCACTGGAGCGTTGAGCTCGATACGCACCCTCGCGTGCAGCGCGCGCACTGCCTCGCGGAAGATTCCATTCACGGTGGGCACCTTAGTGAAAGACGCGGCATCGGCGCCACCGGCTGCGCCGACGAGCTTGGACCCGAAGAGGAGCATCTTGACATCGGCGGCGACATCAGCCTCGTCCTTGGCGGAGAGACCATCACCAGAGGTCGGCACATCAAAGGCCGCGACGTCCCCGCGCGCGGCCTCGCAGGAGAGCGCGGCGACGGCGTCGGCGACGCGGACGAGCGGGGACGCGCAGCAGTCGATCGCGGCGGCGAGCGCGACGGCCACGGGCGCGGAGGCGGCAGCGACTGCGGCCTCGTCGCGGGAGGCCGGGGGCAGCGCGGCGGCGAGGTCGAGCGACCCAGCGAGGCCGGTGGCCGTCGCGGCGGTCACGAGGGCAGAGGAGTCCCCCGCGGTGACCAGGAGCTTGTTGAGCAGCACCGCCGCGGCGGCGCGTGACTCCGGCGGCGACAAGGCGAGGCCGCGGAGCGACGCGGGGGTGTCCTGCGGCGAGGGGCCGCGCGTGGAGAGCCTCTGGAGCGCGGATGGGTCGATGGCGGGGTCGGCGAGGCCGTGGGAGAGGGCGTAGACGGCGGCGGGGGTGAGCGCGGCGCCCTTGCCACCGAGCGTCACGGCGGCGGCGGCGGCGGGAGGCGCCATTGGTGAGATCTCCGGCGCGAGACGCAAAACCCTAGAGCAGGAGGAAAGCAAAGGCGTCTGCTTCAGATGGATGAATGGACGGTGTGGATTC
Source organism: Oryza sativa Japonica Group (assembly GCF_034140825.1). Lineage (NCBI taxonomy): Eukaryota > Viridiplantae > Streptophyta > Magnoliopsida > Poales > Poaceae > Oryza > Oryza sativa. The sequence continues at coordinate 2,946,430 of NC_089039.1, forward strand.
GCCTATGGGTTTTTGGGATTGATGGGGGGATACTTTCGATGGAAATGTGTGAACGAGAGATGATTATTACAAATTGAACTGAGCAAACTTTAAAAAAACTCGTCATGTCAAAACGCCGTAGTATTACATGAAACTTTATGGTTTTAATAAGATAAAATGTTTCCTAAACCCCCAGGTATATAAGCTTATATTGTTGATTTGTTGGGGAATAAGTTCACTTAAAGGTCCCTTAATTTGTTATCGATTCTAAAGTTTGTCCCTGAACCACAAGACGTGTTCCTCAACTTTTAAAATAATACAAATAAGGTTTGTGATTTGAAAGACAATTTTGACTGACGCGACATTTAAAGTAAAAAACCATGGGACCCAAATGTCAGCAAGTGTTTGGTGAACAAAAAAAATACAATCGGACTCACATCATCAACCTCTATCTTTCTTCTATTCTCACTTAGAGCATCTCCAACAGCCTCTCTAAATCGGACTCTCCAAACACCCATATAGCCAACTCTCCATCTGATTTAGCTAGTCAAACTAGATGCTTACTCTAACAGACTCTCTATTAATCCTCTCCAAAATAACAATGGGCCCACATGTCAGCTTCTACTATCTTCTTCTTCCTTCTCTTCCCTTCTTTTCCCCTTTCCTTCCTTCCCGTCAACCATCCCAATCACAGCGGCGGCCGATGAAGGAAATCGCGGTGGGTCGGCGCTGGAAGCCGGCGGCGCGGGGAGGCAGGAAGGCAGTGTCCTGCTCCACCAACACCGACGCTCGCGAGGTGCTCTTCCTTTCCCCGCCGAGGACGACGCGTCTCCATCTCTGCGTCTACTTCCGCTTCACCGCGCATCGCCGGGTTAGGGAGGGTGATGTCAGCGGCGGCAGCGTACTTGTTGCGGTGGCAGGTGTTCGTCTGCAGCGCCCTCATCATGTTGCCAACGGCCGCGGCGGCGGCGCTGCTCCTGCGGCTGCGCAGGGCGGCCGCGGCGCCTTCGCCCTCGCCGCCGCCAAGGTGCTCTTCCTCTCGAGCTTTCTTCTTCCTTCCCCTCTCTCCAATCCTCTCCCTCGTTGAGGCCAGTGGTGGACGGAGTGATGATGCGATGCGAGGCTGGTGGCAGATGATGTGGACGGCGTCGGCACTCCTTGGCTCGGGGGATGGCGGCCGTGGTGGGAGGGGGGAAGATGACGGCGCTCCTCCCTGTGGATGGTGGCCGCGGCGCAAGGAGACGACGATGACGCTCCTCCCATGGGCGACGATGATAAGGTAGCTGAGGGGAGGAGGAGGAAATCGACGGCAGCGAAGAGAGACGGTGCAGCGGCGACGGGGAGAGGCAGCGACGCCGCAGCCGAAGAGGTGGCACGGCGGCGACCCGACGACAAAGAGGGGCGTGGCAACGGAGCTAGAGGGAAAGGAGAAGCACGGGTTGAGTTGAGGAGAGCTGGAGAGGGGATAGCCAGCCTAGGAGGCTGGCCAATGTTGGCCAGTGTATGGGCTTGGATGGAGAGGTATTTGGCTTGGAGAGTTGAATGGAGAGTCTGTTGGAGGAGTGTTTTTGGTTCATTTGCCAAATTTTTAGCTTGGAGAACTGAGTAGAGAGGCTGTTGGAGATGCTCTTACTCCTCTCTCGCGGGCGAAGAGGAAGGGAAGGCGACAAGGCGCTTGACGCCATCACCGTTGGCTATGGCGCCTTCTTCTCCCCTTGGGTACCGATGAACAAGGAAAGAGGAAGAGAGAGAGCAGGGGGAGAGAGGGGGAGGAGAGGGAATAGGGAGGGATTGGTGATGTGGATCGATCCCACCGTAATTTTTTAATTTTTAACCAAACAGTGACCAACATGTGGGTCCTATGTTTTTTATTTACTTAAAAAGTGTCACGTCAAAGCCACATAGGTGTCATGTCAGTCGAAACCACCATCCAAACCGTCTCAGGACATTATTTGCAGTGGTTTTGACACTTGAGGCGCGTGTATATTGCAGTTTAGGGATGAATTTCAGATGTGACAAACTGAGGGACCTAAAATAAACTTATTCCTTTATTTGGCTCGTCACCAACTTCTCTTTCCCAAGAGTTCAATTCTGAGCGAATGGATAGTGATGGGCCTCTGTATAATCAGGATTTGAAATAGGCCTGTACATACTTAGGGTTTGTTCAGAAGAACTGGCTGCTACTGAACAGGCTGCTGCAGCGACAGCTGCGGAAACGGGCTACCGAACAAGTCCTTAGATAGCGAGTCCAATTCTAATGATTTCCTAATCGTTTATTTATTATTTCGTTTTTTCAATTTTATTTTTGCTGAGCTCTCCTTTAATGATTTATACTCTTCCGTTTTGCGGACGACGATTCGTAGGCCATGTTTAGATCCAAAGTTTTTCTTCAAACCTTCAACTTTTCCATCACATCCAAACTTTCTTACACACACAAACTTCCAACTTTTCCGTCACATCGTTCCAATTAAATCAAATTTCCAATTTTGACATGAAACTAAACACAGCCGTACTAGAGAATCCACAAGATATCGACCTCATGCGATTTGCCGTGTGAGTACTTACTCGAGCATCTACAGCACGTTATTCATCTGAAAGTTGCATGATAGATCTACTGCAACAATGCACAATGGCAGATCAACAAACATACATATATAGCTGATGGCTCTCAACGCAGCGAGCAACAACCACGTGGTAAAAAATAAACTTGCCAAAGTAGCAATGGCAGCACACGGTTGAAGAACCAGCTACACGAAGACCATACATCATGCACAAGCTTGCAAGCAAAACAGAGGAAAATTCCTAACTACTTAGGTCAGTGGAAGCAATCTCCATCGCCTAGATCGCCTCATCTTTTTGGCTCTTCCTCTTCAGCCTCCTCATGCGCTTCTTCTTCCACTCGACTGAATACAACACAAACAGAATTATTAGTTCAGAGTAAGCTAGCTAGCTAGCTAGAAGAAAATTAGAGAAACAAGCACGGCTGCATAGCTAAAAAAACTGCAAAAGCGAACAATATGCAGGAAGCCGTTTTTTTTTTTAATTCCCTGAGGAAAAGAAACCAGGGTGAACTGAAAGGAAGACATCATCGAAACTTGGAGCTTGTGTGGTGCCAAAGATTTAGCGGCATTATTGCCATGATGTAATACAGTGAGGCTCTTTCTAATTAATATTATAACACCAGCATTGCTGGCTTCGGTTAAAAAGGAAAGAAAGACAGCATCAGAACAAACTTAGTTGATTCATACACGACAACCATCTTTCAATGCCTAACTTAGATGTTAACAGTGTTGGGGGATTCAAGTTTGCTCTCTAGCATAGAGATGGTTGAACAAGCTAACAAAACTAGGAAATCCTAGATGGCAAATTTAACAATGCATATTACAGAAATTGAACATACAGATATGTAACTGAATTTCATGTTGATAGGGAATTGAAAACATTCACAATGTCACGTTGTAACTGAATTTCCCACTGAAACTACAAAAGAACTATCATATATAAAGTGAGCACCACAGAATTGCTGATCACCTATAATAGCTACAACTAGTAGATAAACATAGTTTCCTACTGACACTACAACAGAAGTAGCATCCTTAGAGAAATTTTAGTCCTTGAGAAAGTAACTTGAGGTACCTAAATTTTAAATTAAATTTTGGGTAATTTTACCATCCTTGAGAAGGTACTAGAGGTACCATATTTTTCTAGTGTAAAATTTGGCACCTTGTTACCTTTTCAAGGATGATAAAATTACATGCATCCTTAATGATCAGGTAGAATCCTAATATTCTAATTATGTTTCATTTGGTTATCACTAAACTGACCTACATGATATTTGTTGACTGGATATATACAAGTATAATCCAAATTTTGTGGCCTTATAGAAAATCCTAGTTCTTTTGTATATGAGGCATTGTGTTTTTATTTTACATGTAGCTGTCTTGAAAAGAGGATAGATGTTTGATTGTGGTCAGAGTAATGCTAAGGGCTCCTTTGAATCATAGGGATGAAAAAAAATAGAGGAATAGAAAAACACAAGATTCTGACAGGAATTGAAGTGTAAAACAGAGGATTGCAAAACACAAGAATGATTGAAGCGCAGGGAAAATGCATGAATCCAATGAGAGATAGACTCATAGGAAATTTTCCAAGAGGTTGGAGCTCTTGCTAAATTTCCTCTAAAATCCGCATGCAATATGTTATTCCATAGGAATTTCATAGGATTTGGAAAGCTTCAATCCTTTGAATCAAAGGGGCAAATAGAAAAATTTCCTATAGGATTTAAATCCTATGAAATTTCTATATAAATCTTTTGATTCAAAGGGGGCCTAAATTGGTAATATACAATGGCCAGCAGTAAACTGGCAAATGAAATTACTACACCCATCTAGAACCTTCCGTGACTGCTGTGGACATGCAAGATGTTTGCGAGGAGACCAATAAGTCTCCTGCTTTCACACAATTTATGTTTTTTTTTAACAGAAACTTTCACACGATTTATGTACTTGCATTTCAACAATATGTTGGTAAAGTATCTATAGGTTTTAGTATAGTTTCTAAATTTTGAAGTAATTATGCGATTCTTATGATCATTGCTGCAAAAAAAGGCATTGCATGTGCACAATTACTAGTAGTACTGAAATAGACCCTTTTTTGATAGTCCGAGGATGCAAAACATATTATGAAATCTGACCTTGTTGGGCTGTATGACGGGCTTGGTTGCGAGTATGATGGTGAGGTAGGTGAGTATGTCGGCGATGTTGAGCTGAGGAACAAAAACATAAGCAAAATAAGCAAGGGTGCGTATACGAAGACACAACAACTGAGCAGTCTGCCAAAGCCTCTCTAGTCCATATGACAACAATTCAGTACCTGTAGTAATTTGGGCTGCTTGGAGAGTATGCATGTGAAGGCGTGTACTTGACCGAAGAAGGATTGTAGCTTGGCGAAGATGGGCTGTAGCTTGGAGATGTTGGGCTGTAGCCAGGAGATGTTGGGCTGTATGCAGGCGAAGTAGGGCTGTATGCAGACGATGTCGGACTATATGAGGGTGACGTCGGACTGTAAGACGGCGATGTTGGGCTGTATGATGGTGATGTGGGGCTGTAAGACGGCGATGTTGGGCTATATGACGGTGATGTGGGGCTGTAATTGTAAGACGGCGATGTGGGGCTATAAGATGGTGATGTGGGGCTGTAACTGTAAGACGGCGATGTGGGGCTATAAGATGGTGATGTGGGGCTGTAACTGTAAGACGGCGATGTAGGGTTATAAGATGGTGATGTGGGGCTGTATGCAGAAGAAGTTGGGTTATATACAGGAGAAGTCGGACTATAAACTGGTGATGTGGGACTGTAACTTAGTGATGTAGGGCTGTAGATAGGAGATGAAGGGCTGTAGATAGGAGATGTAGCGCTGTATATTGGAGATGTTGGTGAGTGTGGTAGACTGGTAGGCACATATGACGGACTGGTAAGTGGGCATGATAATGGACTGGCAGGCGAGTAAAAAGGAGAGACAGGATTATATGGTGATGAAGAGGTGAAGCTTCCTGGCCCTGGAGTACATACGGGAGGAGATGGACTGTAACCACCCCCTGACGAAGGAGTGTAGTTGCCTGGTGAAGATACGGGTGAGAAAGCCATTCCTCCAACATACGGCGAGAACTGAGCATCTGCTGCAGTGGGGGAAGCCCTGATGTCTGGACTCAGCAGGTAACTTGGCGACATCATCCCTTGATGATATGGTGTCCCAGAGATGGGCGAGCATGCTGATGTCATCATGCCAAAGTCCAGGCCTTCAACATAGCTTGGGAGTTGAAGCTCGATGGCCTGCTTCAGCATCTGATCGTTCAGATACAGATCACAGCCTCCTGTACCTATAGGAGCAAGCTGGCCAAGCATAATGTTCTCGCTGACACCTCTCAGGGGGTCAGATTCAGCATATACAGCAGCATCAAGCAAGATGTCCACAGTCTCTTCAAAAGAACATCTCATAAGAGGCCCTGTGTCATTACGGTTGATACCATGCCTTGTAATAGCCATCAGATGTCCCCTGTATGTCATTGTATCACAAAGAACGGCCAGATGCCTGTAGTTGACATAAGATCCATCAAAAGATATGACAACCCTCAGCTCATCCAAGAGAGCTCGGCGGACAGCCTCGATTCCAAGAACCTCAATTACTTCAATCAAATGGTTACTTGTTGTCCTAGTAGCATCAACATCTTCATGGCACATGACAGCCAAGAGATTAACACCTTCTGTATCAAGCATCCACCCCTTCTCTGTTTTGAAGCCATCATTGTCCTCAAATTTATTGACGTTCCCCTCTTTGATAAACACTTTGTTAATACCTGGAATTCCACGAAGGGCCATCTCTGTCAACATGTTACTCTCAATCTTCTTGAGGAAGACATCATCCTCACCATATTCATCCTGTATTTCTCCCTTTTGAGCTTCATCATTTGTGATCCGGACACGAAGGATCAGTTTATCTGCATTATCATCATTAAATATACATGACAAGTCATCATCGAATTCATGATTGATCTTCTCTGCAATATCAGCCATGCTCAATTTCTTATCAACCATCATCTCACGATTCAGCTCAATACGCAGCAGCCATGGAGAAATTTTATCAGGGTCAATGTCCTCATCAGGCATTTCATAGTAGGACTGGACAAATTCAGCATCTTCTTCAATAATGGTTCCCAGAGGATCAGGATCATACCATATCTCAGTAGCATGAGTCACACTCCGCAGAGTAGTGTACTCTAAGGCACATTGGACATTCTTCGCCAATTCCTTCTTCTTGTTCACCTCAGGCTTTAGGTGAACTGACAATGATGGAGTTTTTATATTCTTAGCAACATTAATGATTTCTCTCAGCCTGGGAACACCAAGGGTAACGTTCTTGGCACTGACACCAGCATAATGGAAAGTATTCAGGGTCATCTGAGTTGCTGGTTCTCCGATGGACTGTGCAGCTACACATCCGATCATTTCACCTGGAGCCACTAAAGATTGAAGGAATCTCGATTCAATCTCACCAATAACCCATTCAAAAGCTTCCTTTGTAAGCCTGTACTCCTTCAAGACCCTCTTGCTAGCAAATGTGCTTCGAAGCAGGATATTGAAGAACAAAGTTGCATTCTTCTGAGCCTCAATACTGATATCATCGTCACCAGGGACAACCTTAAGTCTTTCTTGCAGCTTATCTATTGCATCCACAATTTCCATTGGGTGCATGTCAGAAGGCCTTCTCAGATCAATCTTGAATGTCTTCTGAGCATTCCAGATAAGCCGCTTGAGATTGACAGGCATAGGCCATGTATTATCACCAGTTGTAGCAATCTCAGTGCCAAGCTGGAACCGGTCAGCTTCTAGCTTCTGAACCTCTGCCTCAAACACATTTCTAATCTCACTGATGGTCTTCAAATCCTCAGCATGTTGAGTCGACAAGTAGTTTGGCTTCCAGTTCTCATCATCCAGTTCATAACGAAATACATTATCAAACTCAGCCTTTTTCATCTTCAAGGAGTCCAACTTCTGTGACTCAATCCAAATAGCATCCATGCCATCTTCTCCATATAAGAACTGAATGACATCTCCCAAAGAATTTCTAACAGTACCATCATACTTCACCATGATATCTTCCATAGCCTTCACAAGTCGTCGCTGGATATATCCAGTTTCCGAGGTCTTCACAGCAGTATCAATCAGACCTTCTCTACCACCCATAGCATGAAAGAAAAATTCTTGTGGTGTCAGGCCTCGAAGGTAAGAGTTCTCCACAAACCCACGACTTTCAGGACCATAGTCATTTTTCGTGAAGTGGGGCAATGTTCGATTGGTGAAGCCAAATGGGATCCGCTTGCCCTCAACATTCTGCTGTCCGACACAAGCAGTCATCTGTGAAATATTGATGAAAGTTCCTTTTGAGCCTGCGGTGGCCATAGCCTTCAGATTGTTACTTTCAGACAAACTCTTCTCGGCACTACTTCCAGCAACATCACGAGCCTTGTTAAGAACCTAACATAGAGAAAGGTAGGTAAGCAAGTTGCAAGTCTATCAAATGAATGGTTCATTCTTTTTTCAATTGAAAGAGCGGAGCATAAACAGTCAAGCAGTACCTCATTTACTCTATTTTCAAATGATTCCATCGTGGTGCGTCCTGCCTCAGCTTCCAATTGGTTATCACGAAATTGCTTAATAAGTTTCTTCACATCATTTTTAGCTTTTGAGATTGTCTCATTAATATTCTCCATGGTGGCTGCATCTGCAATTGTATCCCCAATTCCAATACTGAAACCATTTTGCAGAAGCCAGTAGTTGACTAGCCACTGTGTATGACCTAAGAACTTGCGAGCAGCATCTGGACCAACCTCTTCCCTGCAAAGAACAATATATAACTTGCTAAGCAAAATTCCAAACTGCAACTGGATTTCAACATTAAAAGTTAATTACAGCATACTTACCAAATAACATGAATAAGACTTCCAGTTGATGTTCCAAGTGTCTTTTTGCAAAGTGTACCAGATAGAAGCTCTCCCTTCTCTATCCGGACCATAGTATCACCAGGAGTAATAAATCTTGTTTCAGCTTCAGAATGCCAGCCAGAAAATCTAATCAAATTGATTTGCTTGGGAATAATTAAGTTGAAAACTTGTTTCCCAGTCCAAATAGGCCTTGGTTTCAAAATGGCGGGGGCAGGGACCTTTCCATCAAAATCTTCCCACCACATTAAGATGTTCATAAATACATCCTGGAAAAAAAACAGAAAGATGAGCATAACTGCGCAGAAAAGAACTAATTAAGGTATCATGTGCAGACTTGCTAACCTTTTCAATAAGAGTATCTCTTTTAGTAATTTTGCGACACCCAAGAAGCGTGTCCTGGACAATACCCATAACAGGCCTGTTCGATTGAGGAGACACAATACATTTTGGAACCATCATCAACTCTAGAACTTCAGCTCTGGTCTCAAATGACTGAGGAACATGCATATTCATTTCATCCCCATCAAAATCTGCATTGTACGGCGAAGTGACGGACAAGTTTAAGCGGAAAGTTGAATAGGGCATGATTTTAATGCGATGCCCCATGATAGACATTTTGTGAAGACTGGGTTGCCGATTGAAAAGAACAAAATCCCCATCATTGAGGTGCCTTTCCACCTGAAATGAAAAAATAAAACGCCAAATAAGGAAACTAATATAGAAGAAAATACTGTAATGTGACTATCAGTAAAGTAAATTCTACAACAAAGTTGGTACGCACCTTGTAACCCAGCTCCAGATGCTGATCACTACTTTTCTTCACATAACGAAGATCAAGCCTCTGACCGTCTTCCCTGATAATGTATTTTGCACCTGTCTTCCCAGGGGGAGGGTGGGGCCCATATTCTACAAGTTCTTTCAACCTGAGATCATTGAATAGGTGTAAGTGATCATTAAAGAACTGTGATCGTGCCTTGATAACAGTAAATGATTTACCTCTCGATGTTATATGGAGTAACAGTTTCTGGGTATGTCAGGTTCAAAGCAATACTCCATGGCACTCCCAATTCATCAATGTTAATATTCGGGTCTGGTGTGATGACAGTACGAGCTGAGAAATCAACACGCTTCCCCATCAAGTTTCCTCTAATGCGGCCTTCCTTTGCTTTCAGTCTGCTGCAAATTGATTTAATAGGCCTTCCAGATCGCTGTGTGGCCTAAAAATTCCAACAAAAGAAAGTCAGGATAAACTTATCATTGTTAACTAAAATGGCAAAATGACTTTGTAATCTGCTCACCCTTGGCTGGCCAGGAAGTTCATTGTCAAAGTATGTTGCAATGTGGAATTGCAATAACTGAGCAAACTCTGTTATTATGTGAGCTGGGGCTCCATTTCTCTCTTGCCTCCTCAAGTTCTCATTGTGTCGAATTATCATTGCTAATTGATGAGTCAAATCATCCTGTAAAGAAAAGCAGTGAGTTAATGAAGGTGCATCCTTTTAAAAACAGCCTAGGTTAAAAGGTATCTCTGCTCACCTCACTTCTGGAAGAAGTATCCATCATTACAGATGGTCTCACAGGGGGTGGAGGAATCGGAAGGACTTGCAAAATCATCCAATCAGGACGGGCAAATTTGGGGTTCAGACCCAATAGAAGACAGTCCTCGTCACTTATATGTTTAAGAACATTAAGGACCTGAGAACACAGGAACCACATGGTTAAATGAATATTCTTAAAAAATAATGTATTGAATTGAGTAATTAATGATTGTGTACATACCCTCTCAGCAGAGAGGATTTGCTTCCGGTCCACAGGTTCAGGGAGTTGCTCTTGGTCATCGTTTTTCTTCTTTGGTGCTTTATACTCTGCAACCATCTTCATACCGTCAACAGTGATATTCGGCTGCTGAGCACCACAGCCACCCCTTTTCTTCACTGGATCATCAGTACCTTGTTGCTCCTGAACATCAAGATTGTCACCGCCTGCACAGATCTTTCTGTTCTTGCAAGCATCATATATTCTTTTTAGTTTATTTTTTGGATTCCTGATTTTAAGAGCCTGCTTGAACTTGATATCATCCTGCAACAAAAGCATCCGGCCATTGTTAAACAAACCCAAAGCTGAGCAACAAAAAGGTTCATATGATTAGGATGGATATTAGTTAACATGCATCATCTTTCTCAGAATTTACCAAAAAGCTGCAAAATTAGTTCAGTTAGTGAGGCTTCATGGTTTGGACTGTTTTACACAACATTACAAGAATGTACATTTGTACAACCACAGGGATTTGCCATCTATGCAAATAATTAGGGTGAGAAAGATTGAAAACATACAAGTATATTGACCATGCCACGAATAGCCAGAATAGAAACTATTATGGTTTCAGTTTTGCATGTCTAGCATTAGACCAAAAGCACCTTCTAGCTTTTGCCAGGCAAAAACAGGATGAGCAACAGAAGAAATAAGGCGTAAAATGATTGCATTGTACATGTTAGGCATATGTAACACAGAAAACAAATGACAACATTAAGCATGCTGAGTGACAACAGGAGAAACAGAACAAAGTTTCAAACATGGTAATAAAGACATATATGTATATTTGCGTTTGCAAGTATAGTTGTGTTTACATGAATAGTCAGAACAAATAGCATTATGGTTCCAGTTTATCAAGTATAGCATAAAATCAATGGTCCTTCCTACTTTATTTGGATATGTTGCAAAACATCCAAACCACAGAAGAGCAGTCCATGTACCTCATCTGCAAGGATCTTGGAGCAATTGAAGCAGACGCAGCGCATTATGGAGAGTACAGTCTTGATGAAGCCGATGTGGAACATTGGCTTAGCAAGCTCAAGGTGGCCAAAGTGGCCTGGGCACTCTGCCATCCCAGCCATGCATGTCTCACACTTGATCTTCCGGTCAATTGTCCCCATCCGAGGGTCACTCAAGCCACCAGGCTTGGGCTTCCCCTTTTCCATAGTCTCTGCATGCTCTATATGCACCACCGACATTTGTCTCTACAAAGCAGCAACGCAGAAATTACATCAAATACCATCCCAAAAATCGTGTTCCTTACACATTCCACATGCAGCTTCTGAGTTCTTGCATTTAATGAAGCACTCAACCTATTAAACCGGATGACTCGAAATATTATTAAACCCATCTAATTAATCCATGTTAATATTATGTTATTAACTGCATCTCAAGTGTGACTGTTATTTTAAAATTCACTTTAAATATGCGAAATTCATCCAACTTTTCAGACTATACAGAGCTGCTCAACTCAATAGGTACACCACACAATTGCAAACAAATTAAAGACTGCGAAGTATACAAACTTAATTGAACACCTCACAGCTTATGACAGAGAGTAAATGTTTCGTCAACTGCTTGTTTGTTTCAAGTACAATGCACAATGCACACACACAACAGCTAGCAAGTTGAACCCTAACTGCTTCAATCAGGTTCCAACATCCATTGTTACAGTGCTCAAATTTTAGTTTAATTCGCTCTCACAATGGTACGAGCAAACTCCCCCAAATTCAAACCAATCCAAGTCCACCCAAACTCAAACAATTGGAGCTCATGGTCAACATTCACTTGGAATTTTTCCCCCTTCTCATAGCATCAAAAGTTCAAAACTCGTCCAACAGCAGCAATCAGCAAGCGAGCACCAAAACTCTCATCCATCCACCCACCCACCCACCCACCCGAACCCGCCCCAACTCCGATCGAATTCCGACTCCGCGCGCACGCGCGCACAGAGAGAAACGGAGAGGGGGAAGGAAGCGAAGCGAGGAGTAAGCAACTCAGTGCATTACGATCTCGTCGGGGCTGAGGACGCCGAACTGCACCGCCTCCACCTTGGCCACCTCGGCCGGCGAGTACGGGAACCTCGCAGCATCCATGTCTCCCAATCACCCCCACACACACCCCTCCCCGCCGCCGCCGCCGCGCACCACCACCACCACCTACCCAGTCACCAGTGCGTGTGCTTTTGGCGGTTAAGCCGGGGGCGGAATCGAATCGAGACGAATCGGCGAAAAATCGCCGCCGCCTCCGCCGCGAGATGGGAGGGGAAAACGCGGGGGTTCGACAGAGGAGGAGAGGTGGGGGGTAGGGCTCTATTTATAGCCGTATCGTGCGCCGGCTCGGCTATTGTGAGCTATAGGTCGGTTTACGGGTGGGCCGGGTTGGAAGGATTCGATTTTTTTTCCCTATATTCCCTTTCAGTTTGGATTTATCCCAAGTCAAAAATTATTCCACCGACATAGTGATGGCCGCGATTTATTTTGGCACTTGGATCCTGTTAAAAGAGCAGCTAAGAATCCGTATACAATTCAGATATTACGGCTCGTTTAGTATTTTGCTGCACAAGGAATATACGGAGTTGTTAATATCAACCGCTCAAGTAAGTGGCATAGCCAGGATTTTATACCTGTGAGGTCAATTACTAATGGTTTATATTTAAGTGGGGCTATTTCTCTAATTTTTTTATCTATACATGAAAATCGAGGTTTATAGGGTGTTTTTCAAAAAACTGTGGGGTCAGCCGACACTACAGAAATGACCTAAATCCGCCACTGGCTTAAGTAACACATAGTGGCGTTTGTTCAAAGGGATCATCCATGCAAAAAGTATTGGAAAAGATGGTGCGGCACAGTAACGGAGCCAACACCACCATGACCGACTAAATTTTATATTTGTTGACGGTTAACGACAATGGATATGGCAGCGACGAAGCTCGGGCAGCCACCCAACCTTTCCTGCCGCTGGTGCATAGCACGGTACATTCTACGTTAATCTTTCGCCATCACCACCATCCATCCTCAAATGTGACCATATTGTTGTGTTTTAGACGCCCTTGTCGACGGCTTGAGGAGAGAACCATTAGCCGGTGGATGACGGTGAGTAGCGGTGTCGAAACTAGATTTCGGCAATAATCAAAGGGGGTAGCGCACGAGACCTAAAAGTGGATGGATGCGGAGACAAAGGATTTAGACAGGTTCAGGCCCTCTCAATGAGAGGTAATACCCTACTCCTGTTTGGGGATTTGAATCCGCCGGGTGTGTATTGATCTGACGATCAGGTTGTCTCATGCCCCCTAGAGGGCCTCCTGCCCACCTTATATAGGGTGGGGGGCAGGATTACAAGATAGAAACCTTAACCAATACGGTATCGGTTTCCTAAATCTACTTTACAATATTATCAAACCAGGACTTTAGGCCGTTCCGTAACATACAAGGAAACGTAATACCCAAGTCATGATCTGTTACATATTACATATATATAAGTTATCCCCTATAACTAGTCGGATAACCATGCCGTGTGGGTATGGGGTACCCATAATCTCCACAGTAGCCCCTGAGACCTTCGCAGTCGAAAAGATAATCTTCTCTCGAACCAGATTACTCCAAAGCCGAGTGCTTCAATCATCTTTGCCATGGTCTCCCGAGTACTTTTACCAAATCTGAAGACTGTGGAGGGCTGGAAAATAAAGTCAGGTGCACCGACTAGATGCACCTAATAGGTGTAGCCCCCGACAATGTGGTTAATTGAACAAACCAAGCATATAGTCAAGGAATAAATAATTCAACCAACCAAGTGGTTTTGATAATCGTAATCAACCAAGTGACTTGATATCAATATATAGCATATGCGGTGTGAATCCTCCAAATAACATGATCCGAGTGATATACCAACTGCTTTGTAAAATATGATGAGTGATATAGAAAAATAGCTATAAAGAAGCTTGTATATTGTGAATAAAGAAATTTCCAAAGTATTGGGCATACGCCATGCGCACACTGCTTTAACAGATGTGCTTAAGTCCCTAGAAGACACATGGTTCCACCATACCTGGAAATATATGGCATATGTGGTATAAAATCCGAGTAAATAAACTCATAAAGGATTTACCAACCGCCTGAAAAATGACCACAATATATAATCAGCCTAAGCCATAATATTGGTCAATAAAAATGCACACTTACGTGGCAAAAAGCAACGATATTGTATCCAATCAATTGCTTAAAAATCCAAACAGCACCATGACTATATTAAAAAGTCAGCGGGGCAGCTATATAAAGCTTTTACTGTTTGACACCTTTTAAGATGCATTGTACCAACTCCTAAAAAGTTGAGTAACTGCGGTATAAAAGGATTTTAAGGTATTGGGCACTTGATCACGCGCACTTTGGCCTAAGCAAAAAGTGCCTAAGTCCCTAAAAGAACGTGACAGGCCACACCTGAAAATATGGGCTGCAGACATATTAGGCCTAGGCCAAAAAATATGCCTTCGATACCCTTTAAAGGATGACGCATATAACATGCTCCCGAGTAATAAATCTTCCGGGTAATATAGACCAAGTGTAGCTCATATGAATAGCTTCTGATCTGAATGATTATCCCTTATGGGATACTCCAAAATAAATATAATAATTGAATCCCGACTGGCGCAAGTATTCGGTTAATAGCCCTTACGGGGAATAATAATTGGTCCAGTCTTTGAACATAGAAAATAAACTCATGACTATGAATACATGTGGAATGTATCCGGAACAAGTCCAAATTGGAGATATAATCCTCACGCTTGAGTTGATGAGCCCCTGAGCATATAGCTTGTCCTTCTGTCATAGTCAAAATTGTCTATTGGCAATAGCTGACGCAGTCGGCATGAAGATGAAATGACCAACATGAAGACGAAATTGCTCATCAGAAGTAACGGAAGATGTCAGTGGTAGTAAAAACAATGACACCAATCAAAGGTAATGAAGTTGCATAACCATGGAGGCGAAGAAACCAGTCGGCTACAGTCAGGTCAGCTAGCAGTGAAGATGTAGGCGCCCAACAACAACGAAAGAACAGTCGGTGGTGACAAAAGCAAACCGACGATGAAGACGTAGACGCGCATCAACGGTGATGGCGAAATCTACCAATCATGAAGATGAAGAAAATACTTGACGACGACAAACGCAACCGACATGATGAAGATGACGATGTCGGTGATCCAGCCAATAGCAGTGTAGCAACCAATGATAATGACAAAGACGCTCATCAGCATTTGCATAGTAGGTCAACCGTGAAGGTGAAATAATAAGTCGGCGAAAACATAATCATCCATTAGCAACAGCAGAGATGTCAGGGCCGATGAAGCAGAGGTGCTGGTGATGATGTCAGTGACAATAATCCATCAAATTAATGTTATAACTGTTGTAGATGCTTCACTTGGAGGAGAGTTGATGTTGTTGCCCAACTCGTCTAAACCGAAATATTTGAAGTTGTTGAAGTAGAATGTCTGCTCCGAAGCAAAGATGAAGATAATGACTCCTGGAGTTGACTCGTGGGTTGATGAATTGATTTCTTCAGCTTGACATAAAATTTGTCAAATTTTGAGCCTTGTATTTGTGTAGCCCCCGACTCTTTGGTTAGTTGGGAAACAACTGAACATAGAGTCGAGAATTATAGCTTCTTGTCGTCGAGTAGTCATTGCTTGATTGAAGATATGCGTTGAAGGTGTCCAAGTAGAAATCCTGAATATTGGAGAGTCACTTGTTGTAGTAAAATATCATGGCATTGCATGCCGAGATGTCGAGGTTCACAAAGACGTCGTGGTTGGTGAAGTAGTAAAACTTGCGGAGTAGCAGCAATAGAGTTTGCCAGTGCCGAAGATAATAAAGATGAAGTCGCTCCACCATGATGACAAAGTTGCATCGCCGTGATGAAGTGAACACGAGTCGGCGGCAACAGAAGCAAACTGGTAGCGAAGACGCGCAGTTGTGAAGATAAAAGCACTAGTCGGCGGCGGCATAACCAGTCGGCAACGGAAGACGATGATGTCCATCAGTAGTGGTAGCTGTATAAACCAGACGTAGAGGTGAGGGCACTAGTCAGCAGCAGACGAGACGACCGGCGGTGAAGAAGATAAGGCCAATCAACACTGGCAGAATCATGCAGCCATGGAAGTGAAGAAACCAGTCGGCAGCCATGGCAAACGTAGGCAGCTTGTGTTGAAGATACTGATGCCTATTAGTAGTGACAGCGATGTAGCCAGCCGTGAAGAAGGTAGCATCAGTTGGCGTTATAACAGGCCAGCCGTGCAGGCAGTGACACCAGTCAGCGGCGGATGCGGCGGCCGGTCGGTGAAGACGTAGACGCCCAACAACGGCAGCATAATAGGCCAGCCGTGCAGGCGGAAACACCAGTCGGCGGCGGACGAGGCGGCCGGTCGGTGAAGACGTAGACGCCCAACAACGGCGGCATAAAGGCCAGCCGTGCAGGCGGAAACACCAGTCGGCAGCGGACGAGGCGGCCGGTCGGTGAAGACGTAGACGCCCAACAACGGCAGCATAATAGGCCAGCCGTGCAGGCGGAAACACCAGTCGGCGGCGGTCGAGACGGCCGGTCGGTGAAGACGTAGACGCCCAACAACGGCGGCATAATAAGTCAGCCGTGCAGGCGGAAGCACCAGTCGGCGGCGGACGAGGCGGCCGGTCGGTGAAGACGTAGACGCCCAACAACGGCAGCATAATAGGCCAGCCGTGCAGGCGGAAACACCAGTCGGCGGCGGTCGAGGCGGCCGGTCGGTGAAGACGTAGACGCCCAACAACGGCGGCATAAAGGCCAGCCGTGCAGGCGGAAACACCAGTCGGCAGCGGACGAGGCGGCCGGTCGGTGAAGACGTAGACGCCCAACAACGGCGGCATAAAGGCCAGCCGTGCAGGCGGAAGCACCAGTCGGCGGCGGACGAGGCGGCCGGTCGGTGAAGACGTAGACGCCCAACAACGGCGGCATAAAGGCCAGCCGTGCAGGCGGAAGCACCAGTCGGCGCCGGACGAGGCGGCCGGTCGGTGAAGACGTAGACGCCCAACAACGGCAGCATAATAGGCCAGCCGTGCAGGCGGAAGCACCAGTCGGCGGCGGACGAGGCGGCCGGTCGGTGAAGACGTAGACGCCCAACAACGGCAGCATAATAAGTCTGCCGTGCAGGCGGAAGCACCAATCGGTAGCGGCGAAGGCAAGCCGGTCGGTGAAGACGTAGACGCCCAACAACGGCGGCATAAAGGCCAGCCGTGCAGGCGGAAACACCAGTCGGCGGCGGCGAAGGCAAGCCGGTCGGTGAAGACGTAGGCGCCCAACAACGGCGGCATAATAGGCCAGCCGTGCAGGCGAGGACACCAGTCGGTGGCAGCGAAGGCAAGCCGGTCGGTGAAGACGTAGGCGCCCAACAACGGCGGCATAATAGGCCAGCCGTGCAGGCGAGGACACCAGTCGGCGGCGGCGAAGGCGAGCCGGTCGGTGAAGACGTAGGCGCCCAACAACGGCGGCATAATAGGCCAGCCGTGCAGGCGAGGACACCAGTCGGCGGCGACGAAGGCGAGCCGGTCGGTGAAGACGTAGGCGCCCAACAACGGCGGCATAAAGGCCAGCCGTGCAGGCGGAAGCACCAGTCGGCGGCGGACGAGGCGGCCGGTCGGTGAAGACGTAGACGCCCAACAACGGCGGCATAAAGGCCAGCCGTGCAGGCGGAAACACCAGTCGGCAGCGGACGAGGCGGCCGGTCGGTGAAGACGTAGACGCCCAACAACGGCGGCATAAAGGCCAGCCGTGCAGGCGGAAACACCAGTCGGCGGCGGCGAAGGCGAGCCGGTCGGTGAAGACGTAGGCGCCCAACAACGGCGGCATAATAGGCCAGCCGTGCAGGCGAGGACACCAGTCGGCGGCGACGAAGGCGAGCCGGTCGGTGAAGACGTAGGCGCCCAACAACGGCGGCATAAAGGCCAGCCGTGCAGGCGGAAGCACCAGTCGGCGGCGGACGAGGCGGCCGGTCGGTGAAGACGTAGACGCCCAACAACGGCGGCATAAAGGCCAGCCGTGCAGGCGGAAACACCAGTCGGCAGCGGCGAAGGCAAGCCGGTCGGTGAAGACGTAGACGCCCAACAACGGCAGCATAATAGGCCAGCCGTGCAGGCGGAAGCACCAGTCGGCGCCGGACGAGGCGGCCGGTCGGTGAAGACGTAGACGCCCAACAACGGCAGCATAATAGGCCAGCCGTGCAGGCGGAAACACCAGTCGGCGGCGGTCGAGGCGGCCGGTCGGTGAAGACGTAGACGCCCAACAACGGCGGCATAAAGGCCAGCCGTGCAGGCGGAAACACCAGTCGGCAGCGGACGAGGCGGCCGGTCGGTGAAGACGTAGACGCCCAACAACGGCGGCATAAAGGCCAGCCGTGCAGGCGGAAGCACCAGTCGGCGGCGGACGAGGCGGCCGGTCGGTGAAGACGTAGACGCCCAACAACGGCGGCATAAAGGCCAGCCGTGCAGGCGGAAACACCAGTCGGCAGCGGACGAGGCGGCCGGTCGGTGAAGACGTAGACGCCCAACAACGGCGGCATAAAGGCCAGCCGTGCAGGCGGAAGCACCAGTCGGCGGCGGACGAGGCGGCCGGTCGGTGAAGACGTAGACGCCCAACAACGGCGGCATAAAGGCCAGCCGTGCAGGCGGAAGCACCAGTCGGCGCCGGACGAGGCGGCCGGTCGGTGAAGACGTAGACGCCCAACAACGGCAGCATAATAGGCCAGCCGTGCAGGCGGAAACACCAGTCAGCGGCGGTCGAGGCGGCCGGTCGGTGAAGACGTAGACGCCCAACAACGGCGGCATAAAGGCCAGCCGTGCAGGCGGAAACACCAGTCGGCAGCGGACGAGGCGGCCGGTCGGTGAAGACGTAGACGCCCAACAACAGCGGCATAAAGGCCAGCCGTGCAGGCGGAAGCACCAGTCGGCGGCGGACGAGGCGGCCGGTCGGTGAAGACGTAGACGCCCAACAACGGCGGCATAAAGGCCAGCCGTGCAGGCGGAAGCACCAGTCGGCGCCGGACGAGGCGGCCGGTCGGTGAAGACGTAGACGCCCAACAACGGCAGCATAATAGGCCAGCCGTGCAGGCGGAAGCACCAGTCGGCGGCGGACGAGGCGGCCGGTCGGTGAAGACGTAGACGCCCAACAACGGCAGCATAATAAGTCTGCCGTGCAGGCGGAAGCACCAATCGGTAGCGGCGAAGGCAAGCCGGTCGGTGAAGACGTAGACGCCCAACAACGGCGGCATAAAGGCCAGCCGTGCAGGCGGAAACACCAGTCGGCGGCGGCGAAGGCAAGCCGGTCGGTGAAGACGTAGGCGCCCAACAACGGCGGCATAATAGGCCAGCCGTGCAGGCGAGGACACCAGTCGGTGGCAGCGAAGGCAAGCCGGTCGGTGAAGACGTAGGCGCCCAACAACGGCGGCATAATAGGCCAGCCGTGCAGGCGAGGACACCAGTCGGCGGCGGCGAAGGCGAGCCGGTCGGTGAAGACGTAGGCGCCCAACAACGGCGGCATAATAGGCCAGCCGTGCAGGCGAGGACACCAGTCGGCGGCGACGAAGGCGAGCCGGTCGGTGAAGACGTAGGCGCCCAACAACGGCGGCATAATAGGCCAGCCGTGCAGGCGAGGACACCAGTCGGCGGCGACGAAGGCGAGCCGGTCGGTGAAGACGTAGGCGCCCAACAACGGCGGCATAATAGGCCAGCCGTGCAGGCGAGGACACCAGTCGGCGGCGACGAAGGCGAGCCGGTCGGTGAAGACGTAGGCGCCCAACAACGGCGGCATAATAGGCCAGCCGTGCAGGCGAGGACCCCAGTCGGCGGCGACGAAGGCGAGCCGGTCGGTGAAGACGTAGACGCCCAACAACGGCGGCATAAAGGCCAGCCGTGCAGGCGGAAACACCAGTCGGCGGCGGCGAAGGCAAGCCGGTCGGTGAAGACGTAGGCGCCCAACAACGGCGGCATAATAGGCCAGCCGTGCAGGCGAGGACACCAGTCGGCGGCAGCGAAGGCAAGCCGGTCGGTGAAGACGTAGACGCCCAACAACGGCGGCATAAAGGCCAGCCGTGCAGGCGAGGACACCAGTCGGCGGCGACGAAGGCAAGCCGGTCGGTGAAGACGTAGGCGCCCAACAACGGCGGCATAATAGGCCAGCCGTGCAGGCGGAAACACCAGTCGGCGGCGGCCGAGGCGAGCCGGTGGTGATGTTCTGACTGATCCATTCCTGGAGCGTAAGAGATAAGCCTAAAGCCATGAATCCCTTTTATGCATATCTGGATTTGGATCCTGCAGAGCAAACATATAGGATGAGTAGTATCTGATATAAATATAATACTCGAGAAAAAATCAAGTATTTTAAAATATTTATAAACATGTATTTCTCCTCTTGTCAATTTTGATTTCCCCGAGTAGATGACTCATTACGTTTAAACACTCTGCCCGACTAGTCATAGCCACCAAGCACTGGGAGTCGGCCTAAGCACTTCCCAAACATGCATATGAGTGACATGAGTTCGTCATTAATGGAACAAAGTTTCACGGATCGGAGTTTACTACTCGGGTACTTTTGCAATTATTAAGAGCAGAAAATAAATTTATCTCATCTCTATGCTTTTGATTTATTCCGAATAATACTTAGCACCTTGCGTTACTCGGTCCATCCAACGAGCCCCCGGGTGCTAGGAATCGGCCCAAAGGCAACCATCCATTGGCAAACCAAGCGGAAAGCATAGGAAGATAGAACTCCATAACTCGATAGGTACTTTTGTACTCAGATTATGTCGCAAGCAATCAAGATAAATATTATGAAAATTGTTTAAAAAATACGATATAACATCTATAGCCCCCGACTCACTAGTCAACGGCGAACCAGTTGATGTAGTGAGGCAAAGGAAAAGACAAAATATCATATAGAGAATAAAATAAATGATGACTTAGCTTTGTAATATTCCCCTTGGTGATGGCAGAAGTGGCCAATGTGGGAACAAAGTCGTCCATCAATGACAATGAAGACACCAGTCGGCGGCGACGAAGGCGGTCGACGGTGAAAGCGAAGATGCCCACTAACGGCGGCATAATAGGCCAGCCGTGTAAGCGGAAACACCAGTCGACGGCAACGAAGGTGAGCCAACGGTGAAGATGTGGACGCCCAACAGCGGCGGCATAATAGGCCAGCCGTGTAGGCGGAGGCACCACTCGGCGGCGACGGAGGCAGGCCGGCGGTGAAGTCGTAGACGCTCAACAGCGGCGGCATAATAGGCCAGCCATGTAGGCGGAGGCACCACTCGGCGGCGACGGAGGCAGGCCGGCGGTGAAGTCGTAGACGCCCAACAGCGGCGGCATAATAGGCCAGCCGTGTAGGCGGAGGCATGGACGCCCATGAACGGTGGTGTGACCAACCAACCGTATAGGCGAGGACACCAGTCGGCGGCGACGGAGGCAGGCCGGCGGTGAAGTCGTAGACGCCCAACAGCGGCGGCATAATAGGCCAGCCGTGTAGGCGGAGGCACCACTCGGCGGCGACGGAGGCAGGCCGGCGGTGAAGTCGTAGACGCCCAACAGCGGCGGCATAATAGGCCAGCCGTGTAGGCGGAGGCACCACTCGGCGGCGACGGAGGCAGGCCGGCGGTGAAGTCGTAGACGCCCAACAGCGGCGGCATAATAGGCCAGCCGTGTAGGCGGAGGCACCAATCGGCGGCGACGGAGGCAGGCCGGCGGTGAAGTCGTAGACGCCCAACAGCGGCGGCATAATAGGCCAGCCGTGTAGGCGGAGGCACCACTCGGCGGCGACGGAGGCAAGCCGGCGGTGAAGTCATAGACGCCCAACAGCGGCGGCATAATAGGCCAGCCGTGTAGGCGGAGGCACCACTCGGCGGCGACGGAGGCAGGCCGGCGGTGAAGTCGTAGACGCCCAACAGCGGCGGCATAATAGGCCAGCCGTGTAGGCGGAGGCACCAATCGGCGGCGACGGAGGCAAGCCGGCGGTGAAGTCATAGACGCCCAACAGCGGCGGCATAATAGGCCAGCCGTGTAGGCGGAGGCACCAATCGGCGGCGACGGAGGCAGGCCGGTGGTGAAGTCGTAGACGCCCAACAGCGGCGGCATAATAGGCCAGCCGTGTAGGCGGAGGCACCACTCGGCGGCGACGGAGGCAGGCCGGCGGTGAAGTCGTAGACGCCCAACAGCGGCGGCATAATAGGCCAGCCGTGTAGGCGGAGGCACCACTCGGCGGCGACGGAGGCAGGCCGGCGGTGAAGTCGTAGACGCCCAACAGCGGCGGCATAATAGGCCAGCCGTGTAGGCGGAGGCACCACTCGGCGGCGACGGAGGCAGGCCGGCGGTGAAGTCGTAGACGCCCAACAGCGGCGGCATAATAGGCCAGCCGTGTAGGCGGAGGCACCACTCGGCGGCGACGGAGGCAGGCCGGCGGTGAAGTCGTAGACGCCCAACAGCGGCGGCATAATAGGCCAGCCGTGTAGGCGGAGGCACCAGTCGGCGGCGACGGAGGCAGGCCGGCGGTGAAGTCGTTGTTGTTATCAGCAATGGCGGTGGCGAAGACAAGCCGGCGGCCGATCGACCGGAAAGCTGAGACGCCTCGAGTCTATGACCAGCATCAATCGCCTCAATAGTGCCGCATAATTATATACGAACAACAACAAAAAATAGCAAGAGATTAATCTGAGATTAAAAATCAATATGATAAATAATGATAAAAATCAGATTGAGTTTCCCCCTGACTGATTTGGATCAAGTCAGAGAAGAAGAGCTTGAAGAAGTGGTCGACGGAAAGGAAGTGAAAACTCCCGAAGCGAAAACGAAATCGGCGACCCATGAAATTGATTCCATCGCGCTCGTTGATAGGAAACTCGACGCAACCCCTACCTGGCGCGCCAACTGTCGAAACTAGATTTCGGCAATAATCAAAGGGGGTAGCGCACGAGACCTAAAAGTGGATGGATGCGGAGACAAAGGATTTAGACAGGTTCAGGCCCTCTCAATGAGAGGTAATACCCTACTCCTGTTTGGGGATTTGAATCCGCCGGGTGTGTATTGATCTGACGATCAGGTTGTCTCATGCCCCCTAGAGGGCCTCCTGCCCACCTTATATAGGGTGGGGGGCAGGATTACAAGATAGAAACCTTAACCAATACGGTATCGGTTTCCTAAATCTACTTTACAATATTATCAAACCAGGACTTTAGGCCGTTCCGTAACATACAAGGAAACGTAATACCCAAGTCATGATCTGTTACATATTACATATATATAAGTTATCCCCTATAACTAGTCGGATAACCATGCCGTGTGGGTATGGGGTACCCATAATCTCCACAAGCGGGGAAAGGATGGTGGTGATGGCTGTTGAGAAACAATGAATATGCGATGAGGCGTACCGCCTTTTCAGCTTTTCAATGATTGCTACAAGAAAATGGACGTTGACACGTGTGCTATATGAAGGTTGACAATGCACACTGTCACGGCATCGTCATCGTCATCTCCTGTTCCTCATCAGACAAGCGATGTAGCTTCTCCGTCGGACCAAGATGGGCTCAGAAAGTCGCATCGTGAACGACGGCCCAATCCGGCCTATCACGGGAGTGAGTGGACCCAGTAGTGACTGGCTGGGCCACATGTAAGGGAGAGAGATCCAATGGCTCATTGCTATATAAGGATCGGCAGAGAAGAGATGTGATTTGAACAATGTAAAAACAGAATTCCCCATCTAAATCAATCCTTCTCTGTTCTATCTCTGCTTCTCTGAGTTCTTCCTTCTTCCTTCCAATTTCTTCCAAAATCCTCACGAATCCTCCATTGTTGCGGTACAAAGCTAGGGTGTCGTGACAAATTGATATCAGAGCAGTTAATCCTGGAGAAGCCACGCTATACCTCTCGTTTGCAGCTTCAGGTGGAGGCTATGGAGAAGCAAAATATTGATTTCGGCAAGGTGCTGGGTGAGATCCAGGAGTCCTTGGTGTTGCTGAATCGAGCTCAAGTGGATACGCAGGCCTCCATCGTCAAGCTGGATCAAGGCGTGAGTGCTTGGAGACCACAAGTGGAGGCGGCTGTGCAGGATCTGCGTGACGAAGTTGGTGACCTTCGTCAGCAGGTGGATCTTCTGAACAAGGCGAAACAAGCTCCACCGGCGGCGTCTTCCCCTTGGGTCCTGTTGACGGGCAAGGAAAGGAAGGCCCCGTTGCTGCCTACGCCGACGGCTACCTCACCAGCAGCTGTGGCGGAGGGTGCAGAGAAATGGGCCAACGGCCACCGTCTTCATCAAAATTTCTGGGGAAAGGCATCGGGTGTAGTTACTACCCTGATCCATTCTCCGGGCAAGGGTACGTCTGATTCCAACCGAATTCCCTTTCGATCCTTGGAGAATTTCGATTTGGATGGGGGGGCGAGTGATTTTGACCAGGGAAATCGGCAGTACAATCATAGAGTTCCTAAACTTGATTTCCCTAAGTTTGATGGATCAGACCCGCAGGATTGGCTTATGAGATGTGAGCATTACTTTGATGTGAACAACACTTATCCAGGGTTATGGGTGCGGGTTTCAACTATCTATTTCATTGGTAGAGCAGCTTCCTGGCTTAGGTCTTCTAGGGCTCATGTTCGTTTCCCTATTTGGGAGGATTTCTGTGTGGCAGTAGCTAACAAATTTGATAGGGATCAACATGATGAATTGATTAGACAAATGGATACAATTAGGCAGACAGGGACTGTGTGGGAGTTTTATGAGAAATTTGATGAGTTGATGAATCACCTGTTAGCTTATGACCCAGCAGTGAGTATGAGATATCTTATCCATAGGTTTACTGAGGGTTTAAGACGGGATATTCGTAATGCTGTCCTCCTGCAACGACCTCGAGACCTCGAAACTGCTCTTGCTATTGCTACTTTATAGGAAGAAGTGGCGGAATCGTCGGGTGGACATTCAACTCGTGAATTGAAGAAATTTGATGGCCAAGTGAATAATAGATCTTCTCTGAAAGGGGCTTGGCCATTACCTCAACCTCCTGGACGAGTAGTTGGGGGTAATCGCACTGAAGATCGTCTGGGTACTGAACCACATCGCTCGACCTCTTCTTCGTCAGACAAAATTTCAGCTCTCAAGGCACAACGGCGTGCACAAGGACTTTGTTATATCTGTGCTGAAAAATGGTCTCCTACACATAAATGCTCTACTTCAGTGCAACTGCATGCAGTTCAAGTGCTTTTCAGTATTTTACATGAAACTGACAGTACTCTTGATGATGAGCCAGCAGTTTCTCCCACTGGTACATTGATGGCAATATCTCTTCAAGCAGTATTGGGTTCAGAAACTGATGGCACCATGTGAATGGTAGGTCAGATTCAAGGGCTGGAGATTCTCATCTTGGTAGATTCGGGCAGTTCTGTGAGTTTTCTGAATTCTACCATTGCTGACAATCTAAAGAATGTTCAGAGAAAACCTCAACAAATTTCGGTTCAAGTGGCTAATGGAAATATCTTGCATTGTACTTCTGCCATTACTAATTGTCAATGGAGCACTCAGGGGTATGTGTTTAATACAACTCTCAGGGTTCTTTCTCTTAACAGTTATGACTTGATTTTGGGCATGGACTGGTTGACAGAGCATAGTCCCATGACAGTGAACTGGGCCACCAAACAGCTTACTGTCTCACTGAAAGGACAATTTATTCTGTTACAAGGAATTAATTCCCAGGTTTCTCAGTGTAACTTACTGCTTGGCCATCAAATGAAACAGCTGCAAGCTAGACAGGCAGTGGCTCATCTTGTTCAGTTATGTGTCTCTCATAGTAATATAGAGCAGGAGTTTATTCCAGACAGTGTGCAGCAAGTGCTTCAGGAATTCTCTGGTATCTTTGATGAACCATCTGGTTTACCTCCTTCCCGATCATTTGATCACACTATTCCTCTGCTGCCTGGGGCTCAACCTGTTAGTGTGCGACCCTATCGTTACACCCCTGCCCAAAAGGATGAGATAGAATCAGAGGTTACTGAGATGTTGGATAAGGGAATAATTCAGCCTAGCGCAAGCCCATTCTCTTCTCCAGTGCTGTTAGTTAAGAAAAAAGATGGCACGTGGCGGTTTTGTGTGGACTACCGTCATTTGAATGCAATTACTGTCAAGAATAAGTATCCCCTCCCTATTATCGATGAATTGCTTGATGAGTTATCGGGTGCACAGTGGTTTACCAAGCTTGATCTTCGATCGGGTTATCATCAAATACGAATGAATTCTGCCGATGAGCATAAGACTGCTTTCCGTACTCACCATGGTCACTTTGAATTCAAAGTGATTCCCTTTGGTCTTACTAGTGCTCCAGCCACCTTTCAAGGGGTGATGAATAGCATTTTGTCCTCGCTCTTGCGGCGCTGCGTCTTGGTTTTCATCGACAATATTCTGATCTATAGCCGCTCGTTGGAGGAACATGTTAAGCATTTGAGGGCTGTTTTTCAGATTCTCGCTCGGCATCAGCTCAAAGTCAAGAAGAGTAAATGCTCATTTGCACAACAGCGGTTATCGTATCTGGGTCATGTCATTAGTCCAAATGGAGTGGCCACGGATGAGGAGAAAATTCAGGCTGTGCAAATGTGGCCCACACCTACCTCTATGTCACGCCCAGAAATTCCCGAATAGAATTCCAAGCAGAATGTGCATTAAAATCCCCGTCCAGGACCGGCCGGGGTACACAAACGACAATGTTGACATTTAGATCTACGTCTTACAAACATCATAAAAGACTTACATAAATGCAGCGGAAAAAGGAAGACAACAGGAGCTAAGCCTTGACTAGAACTGTAGCGGGAACACCACTCCACAGGCACCCTCGATGGCACGGACGAAGCCTACTCCTCGGAGAAACCTCCATCTGACACATACCCGAACTCTGGGGTTGGGAAAAAAAAAGAGCAAGACTGAGTACTACCCACTGTACTCAGCAAGTCATACCGGAATAGGGGTATGATGCAGGGAATTATCAAAGGAGAGCTAGAGTGGTTCAGTTGCATAAAGCGAGCATTTATAAACAGAAGTTGAAAGATTTAAACAGTTGTAATAATTAATTATTATTAACTATCCACTGTCCAACGCTATCCCACGTTGCGACAGGCCCAACCATCCACCTAAACTATCCAAATTCAAAAGATTACACTAGGGTGAGACTAATCACGGTGAATCTGGTTGACCGCCCATAACCGCGGGCACGGCTACTCGAATAGTTTTACTCTGATCAGAGGTGTACAACTGTACCCACAAGACACAGCCCCACGACACGTTTTCGTGCGCCGACATGCCACCACGACATACCGGAAAGAGGCCGTGACAGGACCCTTCGCATAACCCCCTCTAACCAAGCACACCACACCTCAGGTTTCACCCCCACTCCTCGCAAGGCAGCGGGCAGTCCCCTCTCGTGCCTAGGTGAATCCGGAAGCCGCATAGGCCGTCGCAGGGCCCATCCAAACTCCATCACGCCCACCCTTGCCTGGATGCGTCGGCTAGAGGAAAGCTACACTACAAGCCGAGCCGTTGCCCACGCTGGCTTGTGGTAAGTACGATAAGTTCTTCCAGGGCATCCCGCGAACCGGTCCTTAACTGCCATGGGTGCGACCAGCAAAACCATGCACCCACAGCCCACTATGTGATTTATTTTAATTAACCAACACCAAAGCGGTGGCACTAATCCAACAGTACCATTAGAACCAACAGTCTAAACATTAATAGGATTCTCCCCATTGTGCACTAGTTGAACTAAGCATGGCTAAGCAATCCCTAGTCCAATCTCTAGTCATGTTATAACCCCAAGCTGACAAAGGGACATGGTACAACAATAGCATGGCTATGACAATAGGTAAACACCCCATAGTAACATTATAAAACAATGCAATTTTTGAAGGAAAACAATAGAGCATTTGCAATATAGGATCAACATGTTCAAGTGACAAGCATGACTTGCCTTGCTCTGCTGCTGGAGGAACCTCGGCGACTATTTCCAAGTACACCGGAGCGTCGGAAGAACCGGAATCTAGCGACATACAAGGCAAACATTGCAAACAGGCTATAAGACTACTGAAACAGAGAACAAAACCATTTTTAATGGATTCTACACATTTTTCTTGATTTACTGAGACTTGAATGGGCTTAAACGGAGCTCGGATGAATTAGATATGAATTTTAGAAGATTCACTGTGTTTATTACTATAACAAAAAGTCCTTAAATCATTTATTGCGCAATAAATCCTAGGGCTGGCGTCAGCACGGGGGGAGGAGGCGCGGCGCCGACATGCGGGGCCCACCGGTCAGCGGCTCGGGAGAGGGAGGAAAGGGGCGCCGGCGAGCGGGCCCACTCGGCAGCGACTCAAGGGGGGGGGACGGTTCACTGTGGACCGGGACCACGCGGGTGGTCCACCGCCGGTCCACAGGACCGACGGCCCAGATCGCCCCCGGGGTTGATCGGACGGGCGGCAGCGACCCGGCTCGGCTTGGCTCAAGGCCGGCCCGCCGGCCACGGCGATGGCGACGGCGCGCGCGTGCGAACGCGTTGCCGGCGACGGCAACCGGCGGCGGAGGCGACGGCGCAAAGGCGACGCGAAGGCGGCGGCGCTAAGCGGCGGCTAGGAAGGAGAGGGAGGGGAATAGATGGGAGAGGAAGCCTCACCGAGGGTGGCCGGCGCGGAGGAAGATGACGGCGAACGGCGACGGCAAGCCACGGGAGGACGACGGCAACCGGCGGACGGGCTTCGGGGTGCCCGGAGCGCGAGGGAATGCGAATTCCGGCGACGAAACTTAACGGGGAAGGGGCGGCCGGGGTGGAGCTTAGCCTCGCGAACCCGATGGCGGTGACGGCGCGGTGCGGCGGCGAGCCTAGCGGCGGCTAGCGGCGGCCGGAGTGACGGGAAAGGCGGCGGCGGGTGGATGCACGGTGCGGGAGTGATGGAGAGCTCGGGAGAGTTCGGCGAAATGGGAAAAAAGAGAGAGGGGGTGGCGTCGGAGCTTAAATAGGGAGAGAGAGGGCCGGACGTGGCCGGGAGAGGCGGGAATCGCCGGCCAACGTGGGGAAGTGGGGGAGGAGAGAGAGGCGGGATTCGAAAATCGAATCCCGGCCATCTCGGGCGCGGGCGCGGGCGGGAGAGAGAGGGGAGTGGGCGCGAGGGACGCGGCGCACGCGCGGGCGTGGCCGACGTGGCCCGGAGGAGGCGGAGGCATGGGCGCGGCGGCGGTTGCGGGCGCGGCGGCGCGGCGCGAGGTGGGAGACGGGTCCGACAGGTGGGCCCCACCTGTCGGTGACCCCGGGAGAGAGGAGGGGGCGCGGGCTGAGCTAGGGCGTGGCCTCCGGCCGGCCCAGCAAGGCGCGAGGAGAGAGGAGGGGAAGTGGGCCGGCGGCCCACTAAGGGAAAAGGAAAAAGAAAAAAAAAAGAAAAAGGAAGAAAGGAATTTCCAGGGATTTAAATATTGCTTGTGCTCAATTTTAATTGGTCAAAATTATTTCTAGGGCTCTGAAAATTCCACTAAAAATCCTGTTAGTGAATTTCGACATGTAGAACTCAAGAAAAATTCCACATGTCAGATTCGATTATTATTTGTATTACTTCCTTAGGGTTTTCTCTTGATTTGCACCGGCATTTTCTTAGGGTCATTTATAAATTAAATTTTAGGCTTGGGAGGAAAACTTCGGGGTGTGACAAACCTACCCCCCTTAAACGGAATCTCGGTCCCGAGATTCGGAGGAGCTGGCGAAGAGGTGCGGATGGGCGGCTTTCAACTCATCTTCCCTTTCCCAGGTTGCTTCCTCCTCTGAATGGTGACTCCACTGAACTCGGCAAAACCTGGTGACCTTGTTTCTGGTTCTTCTTTCGCTGGTATCAAGTATACGAACCGGCTTCTCCACATATGTCAGGTCCTCCTGGATATCAATATGCTCCGAATCAGCTTGTTCTTCGGGTACTCTTAAGCACTTCTTTAATTGGGACACGTGGAACACGTCATGGATGCCGATCATATTGGATGGAAGTTCTAGCTGATAAGCAACTTCCCCCCTTCGTTCCAAGATTTTGTATGGTCCCACGAAGCGTGGTGCCAACTTGCCTTTCGTCTGAAAACGGTGTACTCCCCGGAGCGGAGTGACACGAAGATACACGTAATCTCCTGCCTCAAAAGTGAGCTCCCTTCGGCGGTTATCCGCGTAGCTCTTCTGTCGAGACTGGGCAATCCTCAACCTTTCCCTGATGGTTCTGACTTTCTCTTCTGCTTCCGCTAATACCTCTGTCCCGAACAGTTGACGCTCACCTGTCTGATCCTAGAAGAGAGGGGTGCGGCACTTCCGGCCGTATAAAGCTTCAAACGGTGCCATCTGTAGACTGGCTTGGTAGCTGTTGTTGTACGAGAATTCCGCATATGGCAAGTTTTTGTCCCAAGCTCCACCAAAATCAAGAGTGCAAGCTCTCAACATATCTTCCAAGATTTGATTGACTCGCTCGGTCTGACCATCAGTTTGTGGGTGATAGGCCGTGCTGAAATTTAATCGGGTCCCCAATTCTTCCTGCAGTTTCTACCAGAATTTTGAGGTGAACTGACTCCCTCGGTCAGATACAATCTTTTTGGGTACTCCATGTAGACACATGATTCTCGAGAGGTAGAGCTCCGCCAACCTTTTGCCCGTATACGTGGTATGTACTGGTATGAAGTGAGCAACCTTAGTGAGTCGATCCACGACTACCCAGATTGAATCGTGACCCGATGATGTCCGGGGCAGACCTGTTATAAAGTCCATTCTGATCTCCTCCCATTTCCATTCCGGGATTTGAAGAGGTTGGAGTAAACCTGCTGGTCTTTGGTGCTCTGCCTTCACTCGTTGGCAAACATCGTAGAGTGCGACGAATTCAGCTATTTCTCTCCTCATGCTGACCCACCAAAACTTTTCTTTGAGGTCTTGATACATTTTGGTGCTGCCTGGATGAATGGAGTACTGGGTCTGATGAGCCTCGGTGAGTATCAGATTCTTCAGTTCCTTGTCGTCAGGTACACACAATCTTTCTCCCAACCAGATTGTGCCGTGTTCATCCTCAAGGAAATCCCGAGCCTTTCCGACTCTCATGTTCTTTTTCAGCTCTGCTATTTCGGGATCATTCACTTGAGCGGCTCTAACTTGATCGACGAGCGTAGGCCGTGCTTCCAGAGCGGCTACGAACCCGTGTTCAACAATTCCCACGTTGAGACGCTCCAACTCCTGCTACAATTTCTCACACATGCCCTCGATGCATAGGGCAGTGCAGTAACTTTTCCTGCTTAATGCGTCTGCCACCACATTGGCTTTGCCCGGGTGGTAGTGAATGCTCATGTCATAGTCTTTGATTAGTTCCAACCATCTTCGTTGTCGCAGATTTAGGTCCGGTTGGGTGAAGATGTATTTCAGACTCTTATGGTCCGTATATACTTCGCAGCGGTTGCCAATCAGATAGTGCCTCCAGATCTTCAAAGCATGAACCACTGCTGCCAATTCCAGGTCATGAGTTGGATAATTCCCTTCGTGTGGACGCAACTGCCACGAGGCATACGCGACCACTCTGCCCTGTTGCATTAGGACACATCCAAGTCCGTGACGGGATGCATCGCAATAGACTTGGAAGTCTTTCATCTGGTCGGGCAGAATCAAAACTGGTGCGGATACTAATTTCTTCTTGAGCTCCTCAAAACTCTTATCGCACTCAGCTGTCCATTTAAACTTCTCATCTTTCTTAAGCAACTGAGTCATGGGACGGGCGATCCTGGAGAAGTTTTCAATGAATCGGCGGTAATAACCCGCAAGTACAAGAAAACTCCGAATCTGCGACACGGTCTTAGGTGGGGTCCATTTGATAACTGACTCCACGTTCGATGGATCAACTGCCACACCCTGAGCTGTAATGACATGGCCCAGAAATTTGACTTCCGTCAACCAGAAGTCACACTTGCTGAACTTGGCGTATAGCTGGTGCTCCTTCAACTTCTCGAGTACCAGACGGAGATGTTGCTCATGTTCTTCTTCGGACTTTGAATAGATAAGTATGTCGTCGATGAATACCACAACAAACTTGTCCAGAAATTCCATGAACACTTTGTTCATCAGATTCATGAAGAATGCGGGTGCGTTGGTAAGTCCGAAAGATATAACCGTGCACTCATATAGCCCATACCGAGTGGTGAAGGCCGTCTTTGGAATATCCTCTTCCCGAATTCTCAACTGGTGGTAGCCTGATCGCAGGTCTATCTTAGAAAACACTTTAGCTCCTTTCAGTTGATCAAACAAATCATCGATTCGCGGCAAGGGATATTTGTTCTTGATTGTGACCTCGTTGAGTGCGCGATAATCAACGCACATCCTCTTCGTCTTATCCTTTTTCTCCACAAAAATGACCGGAGCACCCCAAGGTGAAGTACTTGGTCGAATGTACCCTTTCTGCAGCTGCTCATCAACCTGCTTCTTGACCTTTGCTAGTTCGTTGGCCGCCATTCTGTACGGTCTCTTGTAAATTGGAGCGGTTCCCGGTGCCAAGTCAATCCGGAATTCAATCTCTCTCTTGGGTGGCATGGTAGTGAGGTCTTCGGGGAACACTTCTGGATACTCGCAGACTATGGGTATATCTTCCAATTTCCTCAAATTCTTCTCCACGGTGTCCACTGGGATTTCCGCCTCAATCTGATTCAAGGAGACCCCTTGCTTTGGTGAGACTAGTGATTTGTACACCACGGTTTCTCCCTTCTCGTTGGTCAAGGTGACTGTGCGATTCGCACAATCGATGACTCCCTTAAACTTGGTCAGCCAATCCATCCCAAGAATGACATCTAGGTCTTTAGATTCGAGAAGAATGAGGTTGGCTAGAAATGGTGATCTTTGGATTTCTATTAGCACTGAAGGGCTAAAACTGACTGAGGTTGAACTATTTCCCGGGGTATGAACCCTCATTGGTGTGCTAAGCTCTTCTTTCCTTAACCCATGCATCCCCACAAATTTCTTTGAAATGAAAGAATGCGTTGCACCAGAATCAAAAAGTACTGTTGCAGGGATTGAGTTAACAGGGAACGTACCCAGTACGACCTCTGGTGCTGCTTGCGCCTCCTCTACAGACGCGTGGTTGACACGAGCCTGGACAAACCTTGGCCCGGCACACCTGGGCTTCGGGCATTTGTCGGCGAAATGGCCAAGCTCGCCACAGTTGAAGCAGGACCCTGGTTTCGTTCCAGTCTCCTTCTTGGCTTGCGCGGACGGGCCTGACTGTGCTGGTGCCACTGGTGGGCGTGGAGCTGCACCGCGGTTGGGCTGACCTCCATGGTGGTTCTGACTGCCACTGGCGCCCTGGGGAAAGTTGCTAGGGTTGAACGGGCGGTACTGGCGGACGATCATGGTGGTAGGTCCACCCTGCTGCCCGGGAGTGAAGCGCGGCCTCTGGTGACTTCCCTGATGTGCCCTCACTTGGGCTAGCGTCGGATTCTCGGGAAGTGGTGGCGGACCATTGCCGGAATTGCTATTGGGATGCACACCATCAGTGCGCTCTTCGCCGTTGCTGCCCTCGCCTGTTGCGCGACTACCATTCCTGGTGTAGACCATCTGGAGGAAGAGCATACGGGGGAAAAGAAGGAAAACAGATGCTCAGGAACTGAGCTTTATTATATAGGAATTTAAACTGCAATTATTCTGATCTGAATTAAAACACTTAAAAAGCAAGCAAAAAAATCCTTATTAAGACAGCCATATCATAGGCACATGATATCGACCGTCGACTGACCCACAAGCAAGCAACCTAAACACACAAACTAACAAACAAATGCTAGACAGTCGATAAACTAATGGAAAATGAGCCTAATGCTCGGAACGGCTCCTGCGGTCGGTGGAGTCGAAGGCGTCCTCCTGCTCATCACCAGGTCCCTCTGAGTGACTCCTGGAGCCTGGCAGATAAGTCTCGCCGCTGCCCGGCTCTGAGCCACTGGAGCTACTGCTGCTGAGATCGCGGCTGCCACTGGGAGTAGCAGACAACCAACCTCCATTGCCACTGGCTGAACCCCTGGCGGCTGATGCTGGAGCGAAGGAGAGAGCGGACGCGGGAGCTGACACGAGAACGGGAGCTGGAGCTGGTGCTGGAGCTGCAGGAACTACCGGAGCTGCGGGCGGAACTGGAGGTGCTGCGGGAGCTGCTGATGGAGGTGGGTTCCTGGGCGCAAGCTGGATGCGCACGGGTGCAGTCGTCGTCTTGCGGGGCGTAGTGCGGATCCGGACTCCTCCTGGCGCGGGAAGACCCTTTAACTGAGCATTCTCCCTCTTCAGGCGCGCTATCTCGTCCTTCAGAGCGACGATCCTCATGAGCTTCCCATCATTCAAGGCCTTGAACGCCTTGTGCAGGTCCGA
This sequence comes from Oryza sativa Japonica Group, assembly GCF_034140825.1. Taxonomy (NCBI): domain Eukaryota; kingdom Viridiplantae; phylum Streptophyta; class Magnoliopsida; order Poales; family Poaceae; genus Oryza; species Oryza sativa. Next base: position 2,981,148 of record NC_089039.1, read on the forward strand.
GTGCATCCTATCCAATCCCCTCATCACAGCACACATGTGACCAAAGGTAGTGTCGTTCTCGCCGGCTGTCGGACGGAAAGTACTGACATCATCACCGCTGGCTCGACGAGGGTGAAATCGGTACGCCGTGTCGTGGAAGATGTAGTTGTGGCGCTCCCGTAGTCTGGCCATCATCAGGTATGCTGCCTCCTGACAGGCGTGATCTGCTGTGCCTCCGGATGCCTCAACCACCATATTAGCTAGGCAGGTACCCACGTAGCCATGGACCTCCAGGCGAACACGGTGAGGAAGCTCGCCACTGAGCGGTGGAATAGTCGTGTACTCTGGCACGTGGCCGGGAGAGGCGGGAATCGCCGGCCAACGTGGGGAAGTGGGGGAGGAGAGAGAGGCGGGATTCAAAAATCGAATCCCGGCCATCTCGGGCGCGGGCGCGGGCGGGAGAGAGAGGGGAGTGGGCGCGAGGGACGCGGCGCACGCGCGGGCGTGGCCGACGTGGCCCGGAGGAGGCGGAGGCATGGGCGCGGCGGCGGTTGCGGGCGCGGTGGCGCGGCGCGAGGTGGGAGACGGGTCCGACAGGTGGGCCCCACCTGTCGGTGACCCCGGGAGAGAGGAGGGGGCGCGGGCTGAGCTGGGGCGTGGCCTCCGCCGGCCCAGCAAGGCGCGAGGAGAGAGGAGGGGAAGTGGGCCGGCGGCCCACTAAGGGAAAAGGAAAAAGAAAAAAAAAAGAAAAAGGAAGAAAGGAATTTCCAGGGATTTAAATATTGCTTGTGCTCAATTTTAATTGGTCAAAATTATTTCTAGGGCTCTGAAAATTCCACTAAAAATCCTGTTAGTGAATTTCGACATGTAGAACTCAAGAAAAATTCCACATGTCAGATTCGATTATTATTTGTATTACTTCCTTAGGGTTTTCTCTTGATTTGCACCGGCATTTTCTTAGGGTCATTTATAAATTAAATTTTAGGCTTGGGAGGAGAACTTCGGGGTGTGACACTCTATCAAGGAATTGCGCAGTTTTTTGGGTTTGGCGGGATATTATCGAAAATTTGTTCGACATTTTGGTATTCTCAGTAAGCCACTCACTAATATGTTGCGCAAGGGTCAGATTTTCATCTGGACGTCAGTGGCTGAAGAATCCTTTCAAGCTCTCAAACAAGCTCTCATTTCTGCCCCTGTTTTGGCGATGCCCAACTTTGCTCTTCCTTTCACAGTTGAGACCGACGCCTCTGATAAAGGAATCGGGGTTGTTCTGCTACAAAATGATCATCCCATAGCTTTTTTGTCTCGTGCTTTGGGTCCTCGCCATCACGGATTATCTACTTACGAAAAGGAAAGTTTAGCTATTATGCTTGCTGTAGAGCATTGGCGCCCATATCTTCAGCATGCAGAGTTTTGCATACGTACTGACCACCGTAGTTTGTCCTTCTTGACTGACCAGCGTTTGTCTACTCCTTGGCAACAGAAGGCAGTCACTAAGCTTCTTGGGTTGCGTTATCGCATTGTGTATAGGAAGGGCACTGAGAATGGGGCGGCTGACGCATTGTCTCGTGTTTCTGATCCTTTCCTGGTTATGTTGTTGGCTTTGTCAATTTGCATTCCGGAATGGATGCAAGAAATTATTAATGGTTATCAACAGGATCCGGATGCTTGCAGTAAGGTTCAGGCTCTTTGCATCAATAATGCTGCAGTTCCTCAGTTTACTTTGAAGAATGGAATTTTATATTTTCAAGATTGCATTTGGATTGGTCAGAATAGCTCTGTTCAGCAGAAGATCTTAGCTAACCTTCATACAGCGGCCATTGGTGGCCACTCTGGTATTCAGGTGACTTACCAACGCATCAAGCAGCTCTTTGCGTGGCCTGGATTGCGTGCAGATGTGGTCCGATTTGTGCAAAGTTGCGATATCTGTCAGCACGCCAAATCAGAACATGTGCGGTATCCAGGGTTTTTGCAACCATTGCCGGTTCCTGATCAGTCTTGGCCAGTGGTTTCTTTGGATTTCATCGAAGGCCTTCCCCGTTCCGCATCATTTAATTGCATCTTAGTTGTGGTTGACAAGTTCTCTAAGTATGCACACTTTGTGGCCTTGGCGCATCCTTTCACAGCTTTTGAAGTGGCTGAATCTTATATGCAAAATATACATCGGTTGCATGGATTACCTTAAGCTCTCATCTCTGATCGGGATCGCATTTTCACTAGCACATTGTGGACAACTCTCTTTCGATTGGCTGGTACTCAATTAAGGATGAGCTCTTCTTATCACCCCTAGACAGATGGACAAACCGAACAAGTTAATCAGTGTTTGGAAACGTTTTTGCGTTGCTTTGTGCATGCTTGTCCTTCCAAATGGAGCCGCTGGCTGACCCTCGCTGAGTACTGGTATAATACCTCCTTTCACTCTTCGTTGGGTACCACACCTTTTGAGGTTCTCTATGGCCACAAACCGCGCTACTTTGGTTTAACAGCAGCTGCAGCTTGTCCATCTTCGGACCTTGCTAATTGGCTAACAGAACGTGACCACATGCTATCCTTGATTCGGGAGCATTTGCAGCGGGCTCAACTACGAATGAAGTCTCAGGCTGATGCTAAGCGCTCTGAAAGAGAGTTTGCTGTGGGCGATTGGGTGTATATGAAGCTGCAGCCCTTTGTCCAGCAATCAGTTGTCACTCGCACTAATCGCAAGCTTTCTTTCCGGTTCTATGGTCCATTTCAGGTGCTTGCGCGCGTCGGCCAGGTGGCTTATCGTCTGGCGCTTCCTGCATCTAGTTTGATTCATTCTGTGGTGCATGTTTCTCAACTCAAGAAGGCATTGGCTCCTACTGAAACAGTTCAATCTCAATTGCCGGTTTTCCTTGCTGATCAAGATGCTTCTCCAACTCCTCTTCGCATTTTGGATCGGCGTTTTGTTCGTAAGGGAGCCAAACTGGTGGAATTTGTTCAGGTTACTTGGTCTGGACCAGATGCTGAGGTGATCACCTGGGAGAATGCTCAAGAATTGCGGCATCGCTTTCCATCGGCTGAAGCTTGGGGACAAGCTTCGTCTCAATGGGGGGAGAATGTCACGGCATCGTCATCGTCATCTCCTGTTCCTCATCAGACAAGCGATGCAGCTTCTCCGTCGGACCAAGATGGGCTCAGAAAGTCGCATTGTGAACGACGGCCCAATGCGGCCTATAACAGGAGTGAGTGGACCCAGTAGTGACTGGCTGGGCCACATGTAAGGGAGAGAGATCCAATGGCTCATTGCTATATAAGGATCGGCAGAGAAGAGATGTGATTTGAACAATGTAAAAACAGAATTCCCCATCTAAATCAATCCTTCTCTGTTCTATCTCTGCTTCTCTGAGTTCTTCCTTCTTCCTTCCAATTTCTTCCAAAATCCTCACGAATCCTCCATTGTTGCGGTACAAAGCTAGGGTGCCGTGACACACACGTGCACAGGATAAGTAATAACAGGATGCAGAATACACTTTCTCTACTGCGTAGGTACAGTAGGCAGTATAATGGCCACACATATACTAGTTCGAGCAAGGAGATGCTTACATACCTCATTGTCACGGGCTCACATTGATTGGTGCTCACCACGCTACTATGGGTTAGGTCATGTACAATGTGTCCTCGGGATTATGGGTCTCATCTTCCACCTAGATTCGGATGCCACGTTAGATTCTCGAAGGTTGCCTCACGGGCGTTAAAGTAGCTCCTGTAATACCTGGTTGCTATATTTTGGAAAATGGGAGTAGTTATTACGCAAAACCCTTTACTTGAAAAATGTACTATAAAAACAATGATTCCACATAAATACATTAGTAAACTAATGAAACGGTTGGTACAATCTTTTCTTTTTTGTTATTTTGTTATTATCTATTACCATTTTCATGTGGTCCGGTCAGTAAAACATAAAAAAATGAGCATGCGTCTGTCGGTCGGTTGGGAATTTCTGCAAACGTTTTCATCCCAAGCTATTTTTTTACCCTACATAATCAGTTGATCACTACAGATGAAGATTTTTTTTCCTTTTAATCTTAGAATGAAGAAATTGAAGATGAATTTGGCCCTATGACCAAAACCTTACCGGCCTCCAACGCACGCATTTTGTACAACCTCCGCAGCCCAACCTAAAACCGCGCTAACCGAACCCAAACCAACCGCCCAAATACACGCGCGCGCCCGCGCAAACGCTCTCGCACTCACCCACCCCACTCACCTCTCTCTCGGTCTCGCCTCGCCGCCATGGCGGCTCGCGCGCGCCGCGCCGTCGCCGTCGCCGTCGCCGTCCTCCACCTGCTGCTTCTCACGGCCTCCCAGCTCGCCGCTCCTGCCTTGTCGGCCATGGCGCCGCCGGCCGCGCCACTGCCAGGCAGCGCCGACCCGCGGTGCCACGCGAGCCCGCCGCGGCGCGGCGCTGTGGCGGTGTACCCGAGCGACATGGCGCACATCCAGTTCCTCCTCAACGCCAAGTTCGTGGAGGCGGAGTGGTTCCTCCACGGCGCGCTCGGCCGGGGCATCGACTTCATCGACGGCGCCCTCTCCGGCGGCGGGCCGCCCCCCACCGGCGCGCGCAAGGCCACCCTCGACTTCCGCGCCACCGAGGTCGCCGCCGAGCTCGGGTACCAGGAGGTGGGTCACATCAGGGCGATCACCCAGTCCATGGGCGGGTTCCCCCGCCCCGCGATCGACCTCAGCGACGCCGTGTTCGCCGCGGTGATGGACGACGCCATGGCCACCCGCCTCGACCCCCCCTTCGACCCCTACGCCAGCAGCGTCAACTTCCTCCTCGCCTCCTACATCCTCCCCCACATCACCGCCTCCGCCGCCGTCGGCATCAGCTCCTCCCTCATGGGCTTCTCCTCCAAGCGGGCAAGCCAGCCAAGAAACCTCACCGAATTCGCTTCTTGTCCGGCCATGGCGGCGGCGAGACGACTGAATCCGTTGCCGATGTGCAGCTGCAGGCGAGCATGCTGGCGGTGGAGGCGGGGCAGGACGCGGTGATAAGGATGATGCTGTACGAGCGCGCCGACGAGGTGGTGGCGCCGTACAAGGGGAGGACGGTGGCGGAGTTCACGCGGCGGATCTCCGAGTGGAGGAACGCGGCTTCGAGGTGCGGCGCCAAGGACGAGGGGGTGAAGGTGCTCGACCGGAGGCAGGGCGCGGAGCGGCGCACCGTCAGCAACATCCTCGGCGCCGGCGACGACTCGCTCGGGTTCGCGCGCACGCCGGCGGAGGTGCTCCGCATCCTCTACGGCTCGGGCAACGAGCAGGTCCCCGGCGGCTTCCTCCCCCGCGGCGGCAATGGCACCATTGCCAAAGGATTCTTCCAGCTCGCCTAAATGATCGACCATTGTTGCTGCGAAAAAAATGATGGTTACAAACTTACAATTCATCACAAAATAAAATCTTAGTTCAAACATATTTCATCCCAACTACTCCCTCCGTTTCAAGTGAATATGCTTTCCGAAGAAGACTAAATATGCTTTTTTTTAAGTACAGTACAAACATGTACGCTCACATACACACGTACATACACACCCTATAGACGGACATTGTACCTTTATAAATAACTTTGAAGATTGAATCGACATATCATACGATAATTCAACGGGAATACTCTGCTGAACACTAATTTCACGGCCTTGCAGTACTCCCGCCATACATGAAAAGGGGGCATGCAAATATAACAAGCTAATATTTAACCAAGTTTATAAAAATATTCATACTAATAATTTTAATACCAAACAAACATATCATCAAAATATATTTAATATTATAAACATTGTTATATTTCTCAATAAACTTAGTCAGATTTATGAAATTTTTAACATAAAAAAATCAGAATGAGTTATTAAATTATACTAATATGAAACGTTTGGGGGTAATAAATAACTGTTTTATGAAAAAATGGTGCAGAAAATATGATTCATGCAGAAATTCACGAGTATAGCGACAGAGAAAACCATTCTTCACTTGACTCGTCTTCATCCATCCGACGCCGCACGGGGGGCAGGTGTCCTCGTCACCTCTGCTCCAGAAGCTCCCCGCTCACCTGGCCATGGCTGACGATTTGATTAACCCAACCCGCTCCGACACGTGCCACCCCTTCCCGCCACCTCGTCTCCACACGTGTCCCCGCGCGAGCTCATCTCGCGCGCATTTTTAACCCCCTCTTCTTCCTCAATTCCCCCATCGGATCATCGATCGCAAGAACCATCGCCACGCGCGCGCGAGAGAAATCTGTGTCTGCTCGATCGGATCAGAGCACAGCAGTAGCCATGGCCTCCGCCGCCGCCGCCGCCGCCGCCGCGCAGGAAGGGATCACTCACCGCGCCGTGAGAGGGGATGGCGGCGATGCTGCGGCGACGGCGGGTGGTGGCGAGGCGGCGAGCCGGGATCCGAGGAAGGCGGGGCGCGCCAAGCGCGGGCTGCGGTCGCTCGCCGCCGCCGTGTCCGTGTCGGTTGCGCTGATGGCCGCCTCGTTCTACGGCTCCGGGTCGGCGTCGGCGTCGGCGTCGGCGGCGAGGGTGACGGTCGCGCGGGCGGGGTCGGTGGCGGCGGAGGCGGTGATGGCGCTGGCGGCGTGGATGGTGTGGGCGGAGGGCGGGCTCCACCGCCGCCCCGGCGCGACGCTGGCGCCGTTCGTGGCGCAGCTGGTCGCCGCGCTGGCGTGGGCGCCGCTCGCGCTGGGGCTCGCCGCGCCCGCGGCCGGGCTGGCGTGCTGCGCGGCGATGGCCGCCGGCGCCGCGGCGTGCGCGCGCGGGTTCGGCGGCGTCAACCCCGTCGCCGGCGACCTCGCCAAGCCGTGCGTCGCCTGGGCCGTCCTCCTCGCAGTCATCAACTACAAGATGATGAACTGATCGATCAAAAGCTTGTGTCTTTTACGACGACATGTGTGTGCAGTGTTTGCTATGTTTGATCTCCTCCTGTGAATGTAATGGAACACTGCCTGCAGTGGCAGCCACAGCTTCCTGAATGTTTTGCTACATTATATAAATACAACTTCAGCTGCTTGTATGTAATGTACACTTGCTACTGGTTTTCCCTTCCCCTTTCTTCTTCAAGATTCTTCTGGTTTTTCTTTCCCTTCCTTCCTCAAGATTTTCCCCCTTTCTTCCTCAAGATTTAAGAGTGTGCTTTGCTTCTATGGCAATGCCAACATTTATTTCCTCAAGATTTAGGATGTGCTTTGCTTCTATTGCAATGCCAACATCATAAAAATGTTGGCATTATGAGATTTGGTATTTTACCAAAATCTTGAAAAGATCTGAAGATTTAGGGTGCATCCGATTCTTTGCAAATGGCAACGTTATTAAAATGTTGGCACTGCAAGATTTGTTATTACCAAAATCTTGATGAATGATGAAGGGTGTTCATTTCGCAAGGTTAACTACTCTGCTTTGCTACCAAAGAGGCACGGAAATTTTGGCAAAAACTATCTGTTGTATATTTGTACCAAATATTTGGTGATGCCAATTTTCTTGGCAATAAACCAAATGGATACTAGTTCTCTTGACATTGCCAATTCACAAACCAAACAGTTCCTTGATCAGAAACATCTTCAGATCGAATATGTTGAAAATTCCCAAACTTCAACATTTTCTTTTTTTTAACGAAACATTATGGGTCGAACTGGAATAGTACCAAATACACATATGGTTGTTCACATAACACAAGGATTACACGACCAATTTGCAGCAATTAACAAGACCCAACAAGGCGATCACACATTACTAATAGTACAAGATAATAATAATTCCATAATTCATCCAAAGCTAAGTTCTAAGTAGTATTTTGGCCACCCACACGGTGAAGAATACGTGTGGGGTGGGCTTACTGCGACGGGATGGGCTGCATCTCCGGCGCCGGCGAGGTGGCGGCGTCGGCGAGCGGGTAGCCGAACACCCTGGAGAGGCGCTCGGTGGGGACGAGCGGGAGGTAGGTGGCGACGGCGCTGCCGCGCTTGGCGCCGTCGGCCACTGCCGTGTTGTACCTCGCCGAGAGGCTCGCGGCGGCGGGGAGCACGGCGCGGGTCACCGACGGCACGAGCGGGAGGCGGTTCAGCGCCGCCCACGCCTCCGCCGCCTTGCGCTCCGCCACGGGCTCGTACCGGGTGTAGAGGTCCCGCGCCCTGGGCTCGGCGCGGGCGATCGCCGACTTGGCCAGCCCCGTCGCCGTGCCGACGAGCCCCGCCTGCCGCACCTCCGCCGCCGCCGAGCGGGCCAGGCCCGGCGCCTCCTTCACCACCGGCGGCACGCGGCGGTCCAGCTCCTGGACGGACTCACCAACCTGTCGAACAGAAACAGTTCATGAAAAAACCATCAGTTCCTGCAACAACATAAAAAAAAAAGGTTCCAAATGTAGTTCATTCAAACAGCTAGGAAAATTAGTTTAAACCCAACTGATTTTCATCTTATCTTAAGACTTAAAGAGCAAGAATGCATCATTTGATCCATCATAGAGAACTAAAAAGATGATTTAATTTTTAAAATGGTACTAATCAAGATGAATTGAACATGATCGATCAGTAAGATGAACAGGCTGAGATCAATTTCATAAAATTAGTTTGATTTCAACTGATTAAGTTGTACTTGTGCTATCTTAAAACCATCAAAACTAACTCGTTCACTCAAACAGCTATAAAATTATTTCATCCCAACTGATTTTAATCCCATTTTAAGAGCGAAAACTCATCATCTGATCCTCTTTTTTTCTCTCTTTCTCAAGATAAGCCAAGATGAATTGAACATGACCAACCAATAATACCAAGATGAACATGCTGAGATTAGTCCCATATGCAAATTTGTCTTCAATTTGGAAAATTCGACGGGCGAATTTAATGATGCCCTAAATTAAATTTAACTACCTTGCGGTCGAGGAACTTGAGGAGGTCGAGGGGGACGCCATGGAAGCGGTCGTAGACGGGGCCGACGACGGCCTTGACGGTGCCCTCGACGTGGTCGACGCCGGGGCGGAGCGGGCCGGCGCCCTGCTTGGCGTACGCGTACGCCGCCGCCGCCAGCACCAGCACCTGCGCCGCCGCCTGCTGCACGAACTCCAGATACCTCAGCCTCTCCTCCTCCGCCGCCGCCTCCATCTCCGGCGTCTTCTCCACCGTCACCTCCTCCTCCTGCTCAACCAAACCAAACCACACAAATCAATCAACCACCACCACCAAGAACTCAAAAGAGAGAGAGAGAGAGAGAGAGAGAGAGAGAGAGAGAGAGAAATTGGAGCAGATTCTTACGGGGCGGTTGCTGATCGGGGCGTCGCTGCCTGAATCGGCCATGGATATTGGATGTTGTGTTAGATTGGTGGATCGAAATCGAAGGTGTTCTTGTTGGAATTTGGGGATTCTTTTGCTTGGGTTTTTGGGCGTGGGGAATTCGGGGATTTTATAGGAAGGCGAAGACTTAATTGAGGCGTCAAGTTTTTTCTCGCCGTTTTTTTTTAGTTTTTTTTCTTAAGTGTTAAGGGTTCGATGACGCGTCTCTCTGTTTGGGCGGTTTGGTTCGCGTCGAAGAGACGAGGGGCTTCTAGAAGGAGGGGCGCTTCACGTGTCACTGACATGTGGGCCCTGTGGCTTGTGGGTCCCACGCGTCGGTGGGTAGACGTGACGTGCGGGCCGCTCGGGTTCACGTGTGAACGCCATCCGCGGATTTTTGTGGGGTTTTTTTTATATTTTTATTTTTTAAAAAAATTTGGACGACTCGGGAGCTGTGGGCTTTGCGTTGACCACCTGTATATGACTTGAATTTTGAATCTCTTCTGATAATGAGAGAAAAAAGATCTGAATTGCAGCAAGGAAAAAAATACTACTAGCAGATATGAACAATCATATTTTTCAAATTTAAAGATGAATTATGAAAAAATCTCATTGGTCTTAGACCAAATGTACATCAACGGACCTGGGTTCAAATGCAATTACACTGCTACTACCATTGAGAAAGCAAGAAGCAATGAAGCTGAATGGTACCCTCAATTCATTTCAACATATGTTCAGATGAATTCATATGCTATCATTCCTATCAGAACTCAGAAAGAAGTTCACAATCAGCCGAATGCCAGAAAGAACATGCTAGTATCTTCTTTTCCAGGACATCACATTGCAGAAAGTAGTGCAAATTCAAAACAAGCTGCTGCAAGAAAATGCACTCCAACAACGATGCGTATGCTTCCAATCTCTCAAAGATCTGAAGTGACAGATATTTCACAGAAACACCTGCATCTCAACAAAAATCATCAGCAGAGGCTCAAGACATGCTTATCAGCAGCTTGTAAAGACCACTTCCAGGCTCCAGCAAAAAGCATAATTACTAGGATAAAAGCATTAAATTCAGAGCAACAATGGTACTGTAATAGAAAAACGGATGGTATATAGATCTAACAACATTATTCAGTTGAAGTTCCACATTAAATTTCACAACCCTCTTCAGCCAAAATTATGATAGGAACGATCTTCGGAGTACACTGGTAAAAGCAAAAACAGACAGAAAATTATGGTTCATATAAGATAGGAAAATTGCTAAGACGAAAGGAGGCGCAGCCGACATGAGTAAATTGTTCATCTTGATGCGAAGCTAATAGGCGAAGGAGGGTTCGCTGGGCCTGAAGCTCCTGTAAATGGAGGCTGCAACTGGGATAAGACCCAACAGCGCGATCTGGACCTGCTCCGAGGTGCTTGTCCTGACAGTGATCTGGCCACTTAGTTTGTTATTCAATCCAAGACGAACCACCATCTTCGAGCCCCTTCCAATCGAGAACTGGGACTGCAAATTCGCACCGAGAGCAAGGTCTCGGCGCCACTTCATCAAAGAAAGACCCAGGGTTGACAGGGACTGGCCAATCGGATAATCTTTGTCTTTCAGGCGTGCCTCCAAGTTAGCTCCATAAGCGGTGTCGCCTTGAGCTCGCATTGCACCTGTGCTCGCCACCAGTGCCAACCTCTTCCCAAGAGAGAGCTGGTCCTCAACCTTCAGCCCAGTCGCCACAATGTCGCCCAAGAAAGTCACTGAAAATCCTCCAGTAGTCTTGTTCTTCTTGATATTCTTGAACTTGGTTTCACCACGGAGAATGTACGCAAGCTGCCGCCCAACAGTCTGGATATCAAAACCAGCAAGCGACGATGCATCCTCCCCAAGCTTTGCTGAGATGGAAGAGTCCAAATGGATGCTAAATTCCTTCTTGTCCTTGGTGACCTGAACCGCCATATTAGCTGGAAACTTGTTAAGGAGAGCAAGCGTCTCCTCAACACTTACTCCGTCATAACCACAGTCATGATCCCACCCGTGTGCATCTAACACAGGCCTTGCAAGAACAGTCGAAGTTGGCTCCAGAAAGCGGTACCGGTATGTGGGATTGTCACAGTCAAATGAAGGGGGCAGCACCATATCAGGTAAGGGAACTGATACGTTCTCTGGAGGAGGATCCAGATCATTTTCTCCTGCGATGTTAGCATACCCATAAGCATCCATATCAGTTTTACCTCTCTTCTTCATCTCCTTCAACCTGCGGATCTCATCCTTCCACTGTTTCTTCTGGAGAAGCTTGACCCTGTAGTCGTACTCATCAAAATAAGCATTCTTCTGCTCCTTTGTCAGCCTCGCAAGCTGAGATTTGGTCAATGGCTTGAAGGGAGGAAGCTGGTCATATTCCTCTTCATCTTCATCCTGCTCTATATCAGAGTAATCATCCAAATCGATGTCAGAATCTCCTTCATTGCCACCCTGATCTGGTGAAAGCTTCGGGTGAGCTCTTGACTGCAACAGGGAGGAGAGCAGGAAGGGCAGAGGCGGAGAGCGGAAACGGAACCCAAAAAGCTTTCCAGGATTTGGATCCTGAAGTTTCAGAAGTGAGTTTGCTTCAGACAATATCTTTGAAGAGTAGCACAAAAGCAGCATCTGATGCCTCCAGCTCTGGCCATTTGGAAGTACTTTCTGACCCTCGCGGTTTCTCCTGCAAGAAGGATGGTTCTCAACAAGAGCTACTGGATTCATCAACCGCATATCTCCTGCAGCTTGCCTGATGGATTGCTGGATAATGTGAGACCTCTGAGCCATTAGCACCTCATATGTCATAGGGGCACCATTTAGACCTTCAGGAGGGGCGGAAGCAGCATGAGTGAGAGCAACAATGGCATTGAACCATATAGATGAGCCCAGAACAGAAGTAATGGTCTTTAGAAGAGGCAAATCATTGAGATCACGGCTCAGACTATCCAGGCGGTCCACATACAGAACAATATCTGGGGGGCATCTCTTGGTATATTTCTTGACAGAAGCGAGGATTTTTCTGTTGGATCCTTGGTCCATCACATTGGGTCGAAGGCCTGGAGTATCAATGATCCGTATCTGGACACCATCGACATTACCAACAATCTCCCGTACACTGTTGGTGGCTGAACTGAAAGCATCAGTTTTGGACTTCTCTTCACCAAAAATTGAATTTATAGTTGCACTTTTTCCGACCCCTATCTTCCCCAAAACAAGTATGTTGCATGAGAAGTTCAACTCCTCTTTTCCCTCCGCTTCAAGCAGCATGGCCTTCTTCCGTGCATTGTCAAGGCTGAAAGCTCGGTTTGTCTGCCTTCCGTGTCGAATACCCTCAGCAAGGCTCAGACGGTACAACACCTGTGCTGCAACTGTTTCTTCAGGAGTAGCCCCCAATCTATAGACAAGGCGCAGAAACTTTACTCGGATCAACTCAACCTTGTCATGCAGCTTCTTCTCTTCCTCCGTCATCTCCTCAGTAGGCTCAGCAGTCACTGCTAGCTCAGAGGGGCTGAATAGGTTTGACCGTGCAACTGGGCGTGGGACTGTTGGCCTGAGAGATGGGGCTGATGAGCCCAGGCCAGCTGGCCGATCCATGGAGAAGATTCTAGAGCCATCTTGGGAAGAAACTGTGACATTCCCGTCTGCAGATGCACCAGTTGCTGCTTTCAGCAGGGCAGCCAAGGCAGCAGAATCAAACCCCTTCTCATCGTCATCTTCATTATCGTCATCATCCCCATCCTCCTCAGAATCATCAAGGACAATCTGCCCATCCATGCTATTAGTGTACTCTCTCGAGCTGCTCAAGCCAGATACAGGACTAACACTAGCAGAACCTTCCCCAAGCTCCTTCATGATCTGCTTCGCAGCTTCTGAACTCTCTATAATAGCAACTCGTGCAGGCCCCCTGTCAGAGCTCACTCCATCTTCATCGTCATCAGCCTCGTTAGTACCATCATCTTCATCATCAGCTGCAGCTAAAACTATCTCTTCATCATCATCAGCGTCTTCTTCACGGTCAATAACCTCAGCAACACCTTCATCCTCCTGACCAACATTATTTTCCTTGGTTTCCTCTGGAGCCAATTCTCGAGACACAACAGAACTAGCACCGCCATCAACATTACTCTCATCCTCAGTAGGCTTCTCAACACCAACAATCTCCACAGATTCACTGGCCTCGCTTTCAACAGTTTGCTCCTTCTCAGTACTCTCTTCAACTGCACTTTCGGCACTCACATGCGCAATCATCTCGGAGCTAGTGTCGTCAACAGTTTGCTCCTTCTCAGTACTCTCTTCAACTGCACTTTCGGCACTCACAGGCGCAATCATCTCGGAGCTAGTGTCGTCAACAACCTGGATTCGGTCATACGAATAATTCAACATCCTTGTATGTATCAAAACTATTTAGAAACAAAAAAAACTACACTGAGCAAGATCAATTACCACTGGAATCACCCCGCTTACTGGCTCAGGCTTCGCCTCCATTTCTTCCTCCTCTCCCTTGTTATCCTCTAGCTTCTCCTCCACAGCCAATTCGACGGCGGCAGCCACGCCATTTGCCTCCGAAACCACAGCCTTCTCCAACAATTCTTCTGGAGCATTGCTCTCCTCCACCACCTCCACCGCCGCCGAAGCACTCGCTTCCTCCTCCGCCTTGTCGCCCAAATCTCCATTAGCTTCAGCTTCAGGAGCTACCTTATCCTCCGGCTGCGGCGCCTCCGCGGCCCCAGCAGAAACATCAACCTCTTTCTCCATTCCCAATTCACCATCATCCCCACCCCCAGTAGCCACCTCCTCCCCCTCGTTATCCTCCTCCGGCTTCTCCTCCACATCCGATTCGGCGGCGCCATTCGCCTCCGGAGCCAGAGCCGGAGCCTTCTCCTCCGGCTCCTCGCCCAATTCGCCCTTCTCCTCACCTACCGCGGCATCGGAGGAAGCCGGATAAGCATCCTCCTCACCCAATTCGCCGTTGCTCGCCTCCTCCTCCTCCTCCTCCTCCGCCGCCGCCGCCAACAACGAGGAGGCAGCTTTCGCATCTCCCCCGGCGAACTCCCCGCCGCCTCCCTCATCCTTAGCCTCCGCCACCTCCACCTCGCCGCCATCTTCCCCGTCTCCGGCCACCTCCACCTCCTGGCCACCGAACCCCCCACCTTTCCCCTCCAATCTCACCTCCTCCTCCTCGACTACCTTGGGTTGCTCCGCCGCCGCCGCCGCCGCAGGAGCAGAAGGGACCTCGTCGCCGTCAGGCGGCGGGGTGGGGGGCTTCTCCTCGAGCACGGGGGCGACCGGAGCGGCGTCGGCGTCGGTGGTGGAGGCCATGGCCGGGGCTGTTGCTCCGGCCACCACAAGCAAAGCGAAGGCGAAGCAAAGAAGAGAAGCAGGAGGAGGAGGAATCGGAGGAGAGGATAAGGTGAGGGTTTTAGGTTGGGCTCAAAATTAGTACTTTGTATCAAATCCCAAATTCCCAATCTATATATAGCTGGATGGGATGGGATGCTCTTCGATTTTTCTTTTCACCCTTTGCTTTTCCTACAAAAGAAAATGTTCTTCTTCTGAAGAAAATAAAATAGTTATATCTAATCTCACCAGTATATGCTCTTCGATTTTTTTCTCCTTTGCTAAAAGAATAAAAATATTTTTTTGTGTGTTCTTTATATATATATATATATATATATATATATATATATATATATATATATATAGCTGTCTGCTCTTCGATTTCTTACCCTCGACTTCTCCTCAAAATTGAAACAAAGTTTTTCTTTTGTTGTGAAGAAAAAGATTTGGTTTTCTTCTCCTCAAAATTGAAAAAGGTTTTTTTTTTATTGTGAAGACAAATATTTGGTTTTCTGTTTTGGCGTGCGGTTTTGGAACGGCGGACACGCCGGGGGTGTGGTGGTGAGACGAGAGAGGAAGCAAAGAAAAGGGGAAAAAAAATAGGGAGAGCGTGACGATAAGGTGAAATTTTTTTGATTTTTTTTTGCGTTTACGTTTACCTTTGTTTGTATGTTTGTGTGGTTCTTTGTTTCTTTTTTTTTTTGATTTCGTGCTAGGGTGGGGCTTTGGTTTGGTTTGTCTTGTAGTTGAAGGGAAGGAGTGTCAAAAATATCTTCTCTAGATTTTTTTTTTTGCCTGTTCCAACTTCCAACTGGTTTTCGATTTTGATGGTTTTGGTGTTGCCTAGAAGACTTTGCTTTTACTGATAATTGGAAGTTTGAAACACATTATCTCTTCTATAAATGATCGAAATGTGCACTTCTCTTTTTACTAATCTTGTGGTAGTGTTCATCTCTCTTTTGCTATCACAGATTCACAGTCAAGGGTGGTAGCTAACTTTTAAGCAAAGACCAGTATTCCCTTGAAGTAAAAAGTGTACAAAATTTTGAAATCAATAAAACCAATGAATTTTTATGGGTAAAACCAATGATTTTGAAACTATGTTTTCTTGGGTAAAATTTGATTGTACCTTCATTTATCTTGAAATTAAGAATTTACACTCCTAGCCCACATGTCAAACCCTACATGTCATGGGCAAATGAGAATATATCCTTATTTTTTGTCTAAAGGGAAGGTATATAATCAAATATTAAAAATGTAAGATTGTAATAAGTTGCAATAAGGACCTTATCATGGATATTAATTTATTGAGTCCATAGATCTATAACGAGAATAAGATTGCAATAAGTTGAGAAATGACCTTTATAGGGTTATTAATTTTTATTGAGTCCATAAATCTATAGTTCTATACCAATGAGATATATATAGATTTTGGTTCATATTGTGCAAAACATGTGCAAAATAGAAATATTGGTCAGGGCTAACTCTTAGCAATATAATCCCTTCATACTCGTATAGGAAGTCGTTTTGGACAGTGACACATTCTCCAAAACACAACTTTGACTTCTTGTTTTTATAAAAATATTTATTGAAAAGTGATATATGTATAATTTTATGAAAATAGTTTTCAAAACAAATATATTTATATAATTTTTACATTTTCAAACTCAACAACTTAATAATTATTCATGATTTATATTCTCAAGGTTTGACTTAAACATTGTTCTAAACGACTTATAATACGAGTATAGAGGAAGTATGAATTAGATGATCCAGAAAGAGCTAGCCTTTTTATACATCAATTTGCTATACCTTCTAAACAGATATATACACCAGTTTGAAATTCCTACTAAAATTCGTTTGTTCCAATCAAGCCCTAGCTAGGTTACAGTACATCTCTGTTGTACAGTCCCCTCTGATACACATGTGTCGAGATGCCTTCCCATTGGATCAAGCAAAGCTTGTTCGAGGATTACACAGTTATTAAAATAATAATGATGACTCCAAAGCTGATAAAAACTAATGATGACCCTAAAGCAAGCTGTCCATGTTTCCAGCATTGCAAGAAGGCAAGAAGCATCAGGGCATCCTCAGGCAAACATCAATTAAGCTGAATTAATCGCCCATCTCCAAACATGTGTCAGGAGTAGCATGAAACATATATATATTGATTATGGCTATCAATATATGCATTCCTGAAGGCTAATTTCGTTATTAGCGGACACTTCAACCACTTGCGATAATTGATTATGGCTATCAGTTTAAACCCCTTTGTAGTGGTGTGGGCAGGGTTCAAAATTCCAGTTCTTTTGGACCCCCCCACTTCGCCCCCCCCCCCCCCCCAAATACGAAATTATTTCACCCAAATTTTTAGATTTTCTCAAACATTTGTGTATTTTACAAAAATATTCGAATCTGGCCATTTTGTTTTTGAAAAAATAAAATTATTTTGGATCGAAATAACCGAAATTTCGGCCGTATGGGTGCCCCTGATAGAACTATCGAAATTGAAACTTTGAACCCTGAGTGCGGGTGGTTCGGGCGTATATCGAAACCGTCAACCAACTGAACTCAGTTTCTTTTCAAGAGACCCAAGAATATCATCCTTGCTGCAAAAACAGATTAGTTGAATATTATATCCATGTTCTTACACTGCATATTCTGGAAATGCCCACAAACTTGACATATATGTCGTTGATTATTGGGAATCCCAATTAGAATCCATATCTCATTTGATATATATACATATACTTTTCACCTAAGAATTAATATATAATTAATAAAGAGAGTGGACATCTGAGAATCGGTGGAAATTTAAAAGATACTGTTTTCAGCTTATGGAGCACCCAATGTTCAGAGTTCATAGACCCAAGAATACCATCCAAGCTGAAAAAGAAAGGACAGAATTGCTGTCCATGTTCTTATGCATATTCTGAAATTAACTGTGTTCATAACCATGACTGATATCTCGGTGCTGACTGAGCACACCAATTAGAATCCTTCTTTCCTTTGATATATATACCTTCCATCTAATAATAACACCAAAAGATATAGATTCAAATTCCAAGCCTGAAGATCAGTGGGAAGAAAGAAAAAATAACAGTTCCCAGCCAATGATGCTGTTTTTTTGTCTTGTCCGTTTTGGCATTGAAAGGGCAAAAACACAGCACTAGCAACAGCTGAATAGCTGCCCCATCAGAGAAAAGTTCAGAGGGGATGCATCTGGCAGCCAAGCCTGAAGCCCTGAACAACTGGACTCCAGGCCTCCAGGGCCTAAGCCAATTAACTGTGTCAGCACACATAAAATATGCAGCGAATTAGTAATGGATAAAGCCATCAACTAGCTCTAGTGCTTGGCGTGTTCTTCTGCAGCAGCTGCACTGCAGGGAACAAGGCCAATTATCGGTAACAATGTATACAGGGCAAAACTGGACAAGTTCAGGGCACAGGGGAGAAAGCTGAAGCCAGGAGTGTCATTCGATGTGTGCTGCCATTGTGTTCTCATGATTTCACCGCGTTTGGTTTTACTTTTCCTTATAAAAACTAAAGCTGATTTTGAATTTTAGAAATTGATTTGTACCTTAGGGTTCCTTGCGCCTCTTTGATTAGTTGGCCAACTCACAAGTAAGAAAACTATCCAAAATCATTCTTAAAATCAAAATTGGTTTTACTTCTAGCTTTTAAGAAATAGTTGTGCAGTTTGTCTCGAATAATATTCTTAATACAAGCTTTTAAGTGCCACTACTGATCTTTTACACATATTTTGGATGAAGTAAAAAGAGATGTATTTATTTTCTTAAAAGATGATGAGGGATGAGGCTTTCAAATTTTAAACAGCACAAAAGTTTTTAGATAGCTTTTAAGAAATAGTTGTGCAGATTGTCTAGAATAATATTCTTAATACAGGCCTTTAAGTGCCACTACTGATCTGTTACACATATTTTGGATGAAGCGAAAAAAAAATCATCCAGACTCTTGGTACCAAAAAATTAGTATGTTCTTGTTTCTTCGGTCTTAATTTATGAAATTTTTGTCATGAAAAACTCAAGACCAATCGGTTCTGAGCAAAACAAGACCTAAAACTTTGGGCTTTGGTGGAGTCTATCAAACCGCGACTGTGATCACAATCTTTCTCGGACCCTTTACATAATTGGCTTCTCAGCTCAAGACACTCATCGGTAGCTAAAGCTCATCTCAGCTAGGGATTAAAACGGTCGGAAACGGTCGGAAAAACCCTCTACCATTTCCATTTTCATTTTATTTTCTCGAAAATGGAATCGGAACGGTATACTCGGAAACGGTAACGATATCGGTTATATCGGTATCTCGGAAACGGAACCGTCGGAACGGGAATATACCGATATCGGACGGAAGTCGAAAATTCATGTCGGAAACAGCGAACTGTGGTATCATCCCGCATTTAACTATGTATGAAGATGACCTTATAATTTCACCCTTGCATCATTACGCTGCCACACAACACCGTTATATGATGATTAATAAGTTGACAATAAGATTGATAAATAATATAAATAAAGTTCAATGATACTTCAACATCAATGTGGCTAAAGCATACAATGTGGCTTACATAATAGGATTACAGCATAACTAATATTGTCCGACTTTTTTTAGGATATAGATTTGAAGTCTTCGAGAACACCAAGCTCACAAGCTGGCATGGCTTCAGCTGATCAGCTCCTTGTCAAACATCATTCATTATTTCATCATCAATTGACATAGCTATATCGTCGTCCTACAGTGGCACATTGCATAAGAACTTTTATGTTGACACTGTATAACTACTGTTGTAATTAAGTTTCATGCTAAACTAGACTTTTTGGTATTTCCAGGTCGATCACAGAGAGGAGTCAAGATGGTGGGGCCCGCCAGTGGATCCCACAGTCTTTCTTTTCCTCTCTTTCTTTTATTTTTTCTCTCTCTCTTATCCTTCCCTTCTCTCGGTTCCTTTTCCTGCTCTCTCGATTTCTTCTCTGTTTTCTCTCTCGTTCTCTTCTCTGCCTTTGGCTCCTTCACGCGCGCCCGAGAGGAGAGAGGCGCCGGAGATGGCGGCCTGGCGCAGGGCGGCGGTGGGGGAAGGAGAGAGGAGAAAGGGGCGGCATCGGTGGGGAGGAGGAGGCTGGGGCGGTGCGGCGGCGCTCGGCGCTTGGCTCGGTGGCACGGAAGCCGGCGGTGGAGCATGGGGGAGGGAAGGTGGCCGGCTGCGACGGAGGCCGTCGGGGCGAAGGAGGTTGCGGCCGGCGTCGGCGACCTGGTGGCGGCGCCCAACATGGCGCGGCGGTGCCCCAGCGCCGATGAAGACGACGATGCGGTCAGGCCTAGTTGGCTTCTTTATTCGGAATGGACTGCTCCTTAATGCCTAATGGGCTCCTCCTCCTGCTAGCCAGGCCCAGCCGACTTCCTTCTTCGGAATTTTGTCGGAAATTTGACGGAAATTACCGATAAAAAACGGTTACCGACAAAACGGTCGGAAAAAACCCCATATCATTTCCGCTACCATTTCCGAAAGAGATTACCGTTTCCATTTCCGATACCGACAATTACCGATACCGATTGAAACGGTCGGTGCAAACCGGAAACGGTAGCCGGAATTCTCGGAAATTTCCGTACCGTTTTCACCCCTAATCTCAGCTCATCATCTCACTATACTCTCTTTAAGAAAAGTGATGATATAATTGGTATCCATTTCCATTTTCCCAATATAGAAAAGCTGCACCTCCATTCCTGCATTGGCGACTGAAATTTCAGTCCCGGTGTGTGCTGCCAGTCTGTTCTCGCTATTTCTCCGTGCTTGGTTAGGCTTTTGTCCTGAAAATTAACTACAATGATTTTAAATCTTTGGAATTTGATTTTAGGATATCCCAAGGTTTACAATTTCGGATATGAATTTATGAGATTATGTGAGATCTACTGGTGTGTGCCGGTAGAATGTTCTTCCGCTGATTTTTTTATTTTTTTTTAATTTAGCAAAAGTTCTTCAAATTTTCAAGACTATTCATTCAAAATTTCCAAAAAAATAAAATATTTTTTTTTGCAAATATCAGAATTTTGGCCCTCAGTCTATGCATATTTATGCATTCTGAAATAGCAAACCCAGATTAATTCAACACAATTTTAATTTGTTCATCACTTAATTTCATTGCCCCAGTTCACATGTTAAAAATATATCTAATATAATTTTAATTAAAAGATCAACTTTAAAATTAGCTTTTGCTAGCTTTTCAGAAAAAAAAAACTGCATTATGCAGTCTAGTGTCCCTGGAATATTTTTAACGCCGTTAGAAAACGATAAGCAAATAAACGATAAATAACAATAGATCAATCACAAAAGACATGAGATTTAACATGGAAAACCCTCCTAAAGCAGGAGAGAAAAAACCACAAGCGACAGCCAGCAAAATATCTTCACTACATCAGGGTGAGGTTAAAACGCCGAACGACGGTTTACCAGAGGTATATATGAAGGTGAAACCCTAAAGGATAACGATCCGGCATCTACGGGCATCCACTTTGCTCCGGCAGAAGTTGGCCTTTATTATGTGCAAATGAATTTAGATCACAACTCAACAAACGCTGTAGTATATGTTTCACAGATCACTACCCTTTCCCAGCCCTTTATATAATTGGCCAACTCAGTTAGCTCAAGACACACTCAGAGCTAGTTTATTAGCTCAGCTCACTATCCTTAGAGAAAAGCAGTTGATATATATCCAGCATTTCCATTTTATTTTCAGATATAGGAAAGCTAGCTTCATCTTCATTCTTGGTCGCAGATATTAACTATTTTGCAATATATTCGGTATGTTTATTTGATATTAATTCGGAGCACTAAAGTATCATGCATGTTTTCACTTCCATATATATTCTATGCATGTTCAGGCATTCGGTCCAAGAAATTTATTTTTTATTGATTTCAAACGATTTACATCAAATTGATATATATAATCATATTCAAATTGATATAGGTATGCTTGATAAGTAGGGTTTGGTCTATTTGTAGCAAGAGCTAGCATATGGAGTCAACGGCGGAGCAGCAGAAGGTGGTGGTGGACATGTCGTCGCCGGCGAGCGGCGGCGGCGGGCGGCGGCTGTTCCCGTGCCTCTTCTGCGAGAAGAAGTTCGTCAAGTCGCAGGCGCTCGGTGGGCACCAGAACGCGCACAGGAAGGAGCGCGGCGCCGCCGCCGCCGCCGGCTGCCTGAACCCCTACGTCTTCTACGGCGCCGGCGCCGGCGCCGCCCCCGCCCCGGCGACGCTGTCGTTGTTGCTGCAGGTGGACAACTCGTACACCACCACCAGCTACATCGACGAACACGGCCGAGCAGCAGCGCCGCCGCCGCCGAATTCCGACCACTTCTTCTGGACGACGGCCGGCGCCGCCTCACGTGGTGGCGCCGGCGCCGGCGGCGAGGTCGACCTCGAGCTGAGGCTCTTCTGATCGAGACGGCGACGACGACGAACATGACGACCATGGCTGTGTTACTCCTCTACTTGTTCTACATACGAGTATACGACAAGAAATCGACACACTGAATTACTATGCCATCAACGTGTTCAATTGTAGCATGCATGAACACTAGAAATTAGAGAGAAAAATGATCAAATATAGGAGTATTGTTAAGATATATACTCCATCTAATTTGCATATGGATGTACATTGTCACGAAGTGGCATGCAGTGGTGTATTTAGTGCTTATTAATAATTACAAGTGCAGGCCGGCCCTAGGTGGGTCAGGCCGTGCGGCGCCCGAGGCCCCCAAAATCTAGGGGGCCCTATACACATATAGTATATATATACTACGTATTATATAATTTTAATTCATAGGCCATGGGACTATATTAAGTTAGACAGTTGAATAGTCCAATTCAGAAAATGAATTTTTAGTCTCTCGTGAGGCATGTTTCAGCAAAGCCGAAGCGATATTCATCTGACTCTCGTCGCTTCGCCTTGATCACATCACGCCACTCGCGTCGTGCCGCCTTGATCATATCACGCCACTCGTTGCTCCTGCGCTCGCGGCGACTTCTCGGTGTCTCGTAAATAGAAACGGCAAGTGGACACGGCAAATCACGGCTCGCCAGTAGCCACGCTCATGTCAGTAAGGGTCTCCATATAAGTTTTTGTCCTAGGGCCTCAAAATCCCAGGACCGGCCCTGTACAAGTGTAATGCCCATGTGTGTTGCATTGGGTAAATAGCAGGGTGCGTGGCTGATGTTTGATCTTAATGATTTATCATAGCACTCTACCCAGGCATGATCATAAGCATCAACGATATGTGCAGTGATAAAAAGTTTTGTTGTTCTTGGACAGTTAATCTTCTTTATATTTGCGGGATGTGGATGATGATGCTTTCTGACGTGTGGGTCCAATGGTTATAGCTAGTATGGGATGAACAGGTGGCGAAACAACGAATACAAATTTGTGTGATGAACAGGCGGCCTCGGGGGAGCCGATCCGTAGCCAGGCGGCAAGTTCGGATAGTAGAGATGTACAACAGCAGATCGAGATGCTCGGGATATGGAGGACAACAAATATTATGTGCAGTTAAAACATTTTTACAACCAAAAAAAATGGAGGAATTTTCTAAATACCAAATTATATAGGATTTATCTAATATCAATAATGAAATGGCTGATACCATGATTATGCAACCAAGTGATTGGGGGTAAAACTATAAGAAATTCTAACATCATGCTAGCTCCAAAAATATTTAAAACATTTGTTTTCATACAAAGTGTCTCAGTGATTCTGAAACTCTAGTAAATTTATCACTGAAACTCTAGTAAATTTCAGAAAAGCTTTTTCTTAAGAAAGGAGGAAAAATTTTGGTCACCTAGATATTGCAAGAACTGAAACAGGGAGGCATAACATAAGCTGGAAACGATCAAGTAGACAGTAATACTCCTACATAGTGATCGATGAATAGATAGAAAGGTCAGTTCAGTGTTGAAACTCGGTTGAGGCCGGTCCCGGTCCATTCTTCCATGGCCTGAGCGATGAATTCTTCCATGTCGGCGTGGGCGGCCTCGTCGAACGTCTGCAGGTAGCCGCCGGTCTCCTGGACCTCGCGGCGGACCTCCTCCTGGAACGCCTCGAACTCGAGCTCCACCTTGTCGAGGTAGGCGTGCAGCTCCTCGCGCTCCCTGCGATGCTCCGGCGAGTCGTCGTCCATGTCGCCGAAGTTCGGCGATGGCCCCTTCTCCCACGCCAGGATGAAGTTCGGCCGGCAGCTTCACGCGACGAGGTTGCTCCGTCGTCCCGGCGACCGCCTCCTCCTGATCCGTCTTCTTCTCCTTGCCCTCCGCCGCCGCCGCCGGGTTCAGGATCGTCGCGTCGTCGGCGTTGGCATCGGCATCCATGTGCTTGGAGATGTCGACGAGGTGATGAGGATTGTGGAAGGAAGAGGTGATTGGGGGAGGCGTCCAACTAATAGCGGACGCTAATCCAACAACGACACCGAGACCATGGCTGCGAAATCCCGAGTCCGAATTCGACAGGTGCACCCTCCTCTCGTCCATGCCGAGACGGCGCATACACTGTAGCTAGGACCAATTCTAGACTTTATGAGACGTTTTGGCCCATAATGTTGAAGCCCAATTAACAGGTATATACCGTCGCCTCCTCTCACGCCCCAGCCGTCGACGCGCCGCCCTGCGCCTGCAGCCGTCGTCTTGCCTCCGGCCGTCCGCCGCTGCGTCCGATGGATCCGCAACAACCTGAGCCCGTCAGCTATCTCTGTGGAGGTCATTCCTTCTCTCCTTTACCTCTCGCATCGCCGCTTTGGGTTTGGCCGATTTGCCGCACTGATTTTCTTTTTGAAGATGGGATGGGATGGGATGGGCTGTTTTTTTTTTTGTTTTTGTTTTTGTTTTGGGGTGATGGTTTCGCTCTCCATTGGTTGGATTGGATTGGATTATGGCTAGTTGAGTTCAGTTTTAGCTGTCAAATTTTTGATATGATGAAATGTGATTTTTCTCTCTTCAGATTGTGGAGCTGAGAACACACTGAAGCCAGGAGATGTGATCCAGTGCCGTGAATGTGGCTATCGCATCCTCTACAAGAAGCGCACCCGCCGGAGTATGTTTAATCCGTAACCAGTTTCTTGAACAAAAGTAGCCTTTTGTTGTTGTCATCATCTTTTGTTAGTGCGTCATTTCTTGAGCTTCCATTGGTTAGCTTACACAATAGTAGGGGCATGGTGGACCGGGTTAGTGATAGAGTACATTGTATATAGTTCGAACGGTCAGGTTGTCGTTCACAACTCAATGGCCACATACCATGTGCCTGTGTTTATCTGCCCAAGGTGGTATGATCGCAAGGAGCCCTTGAACTCAAAAAATGAAAAATCTTTGAGCCAAAATTAAATGCAAACTTATCTTTACTAAAAACTGTTGTAGTATCTCTCGTACCCTGTTTTTGAGAACTGAATTTTATTCTTGCGGTTATCCTTTAGTACAGTGCAATATTCTATCTGATGTGTATCAATGTAGCTTGCAATTTGCATGTCATACTTTTTAAGGAAAAATATTTCTTTCAGTAACACATTAAATGGGGAAATTCTGTTTACTTTTTTTTTTTCGAATTGTAGCTCTATGGGCTAGTTTGTAGTCCACTTTTTCCCTGAAACTTTCTCTGAAGATTGTTTGTATATAAGAATTTTGTATTCCATGTCAGACCAGTTCAGTGGACTTGAGCTAGTGACGACACTAAAATTATCTGTACAATGATGTTTGATGGGTTATTAAGCTCTGAGTAAAAGGAAACAAGTTGAAGCACACAAGTACGTATAATAATCATCTATGCAATAATTTCTTTTGTACCTTACATTGCTGTGGATCCAGCAAAAAGGTATGAACAGTTGGCTGGTTGGATATTGATTCTAGGGATGGGAGCAAGTTGACCTGTGGGTATTCCTTGACCCGCTAAATTATATAAATTTCAATTTTGTAACTTGAAAAGTGAAATTTAGTTCGTTTGGTTGAAGTACAGTGAGCCTAAAAGTATCTGTGAGTTGGTCTGCACCCCCTAAATTAGATTCCAGTAGCTGGGCTAGCTGTCATCATAAATCTTTTTTTGTTACCAAAAACTGATTGCCAACTGCCATCCGTTGTAAATGTATGAAGCATATATAGCCATTTATTACAGAATACTGTGCGGTTGTGCTCCTTTTCATTTTGAAATGATTGTACTTACCATTTAAAAGCTGGGATGTTTCTCACTAAAAACAAAGCATTTTGTGCTTATAACACTGCTCTGTGCTTTGTTTTATAGCTGGTTGTGGTCCTGTTGCATTTAGAAAGTAATGCTTATAATTAATGAAATATTCATCACACTTACTGCATTTAATTGTTGCCATCAATTTGAAAACTGAAAAATGATTATCAGCTTGGCATATTGTTTGTGTTCTCATACAGTCTGACAAGCAAAGTACACTATGCTCAAATTGAAAATGCTATAGCTAAACCAAGTTCAACGTCATCAGTCACCACCACAGATTGCTTGTCTTGGATAGTATGTGCATTTTTTTGATCAAGTGTGTTGTATTTGCAGTTGTTCAATATGAAGCGCGCTGAAGATATGGGAACGTCATGTGACATCAGTCTTTCTAAAGCAATGTAATGGGTGACCCCTAAAAAGGATGTTAGTAGAACTCTATGGTATTCAGTTGTAGGCCTGTATGGCCATTGGACTTTCGATAGAAGTCGCTAAATCCGAATTGTGTTTGAGATTTGAGAAATTTAAGATGATGCAGCGCTTATATTGCCTGAGATCTTCAAATCAAATGCATAGTTTTATTGCAGTTGCCAACGAGCAGCAACATGCTGCCTCAATTGTTTGTTGATCTGGTATTTGTTCAATTATTCTTTGTGTGTCAAGTGCCCAGCGATCAAATGGAGGTGCAGTTTTACGATAATTTCAAATTTTGTAACCATCTGAAATGTGTCGCAAAATGTTGCAAGAAGTTGATAGTCGTATTAAATTTGTAGTTCTTTTAAATTTAGTTTGTTCTTTTACAAATGTTGCATCCTCTCGTAAAATGGATGTCGTACAGTTCTTATTTTGTTGTCATATCTCTCCAATGATCAGGTGTGATGACAGAATTTTGGTTAAGCTGACAGATTTCAACAGGTGCAGGCGCGTGGGGACTTGATACCGCTGTGTCTCCAACATCCTCCTCTACACCGCCCAGAGTTCATTAGGTATTTTCTTCCCCTGTTAATTTTGTTTCCTATCTGTGGATCTGTGATGCATACATTCAAGTTGAGAAGCTGCAGTTATGCCCTGACATCTATGGCCAGGCTATGACAAAGAGATACTTTGTGACGATACATTTAATTGGCTAGCGGTCTGGATCCCATGTAACAGTATGTCATTAGCTCTTGTTGCTATTATTCAAGTAAATATGGCTAACTGATTTCTAATATGAATAGTCTCAGAGGTTCTGATTTGATTTCATTTGGTTGGTTCGGTGTACAGCTGCCGTCTGTGGCAGTCGGTTCAGTGTAGTCTCTCACATTATTTTTTTACTCTGTTAAACAACCTCAAATGAAAACTTCAGTTAAAAATGACAGATTCCATAGCTAAAATTGTTTATTTAGCTAGAACTAGCCAGCAGTATACTTATACGTTATTTCCTGAGATTGCACGCTTATTTGTAGTCAAACTATTGGAGCTCGAAAGCTAACTGAAATTCTAACATGAATACTCGCAGAGGTTCTGAACTTCTGATTTGATTTCATTTGGTTGGCTCAGTGTACAGCTGCCGGCTGCGGTGGTCGGTTCAATGTAGTCTCTCACATTCTTTTTTTTACTTTGTTAAACAACCTCCAATGGAAACTATCGTGAAAAATGACAAATTCCTAGCTAAATTATTTTATTTAGCTAGAACTAGCCAGCACTATACTGATTGTACAAGTCCTGAGATAAGCGCTTATTTGTGGTTAACCTATTGCAGCTGCAATTTTGGGTACAAGGACTAGAGTCTTTCTTTAGTAAAAATGCAGTGCCATGCACTTTATAATCTCAGCCTTGGGAAACAAATAGTTTGGTTTCTAACTGAATATTTTTTGTTTTAACAGCTTACATTTTCTTGTAGCATCTTCTCCAGGTCACTGCTGCTCAACATCATCTGCATTTAAGGTAATGCCAGTTGTCCTCTTCTGCACTCTGCCTTAATTCTGCTAGTTGTCCTCTTCTGCTGTGCTTGCTACCCGCTCTGCATGATCATTATGTTGCCAGGTGCTATCACAAGCACTTTTGTTTCAATCTTCTTTGTTGTTCACATCGCTTAATTGGCACTGGATTTTAGATCTTTTTTAGTGTGAAATGCATAATATATTCACGTCTGGCATGGATATTCCCCTTTGAGATGAAACAAGATATTTGGTGTGCATAGATCGAGACTGCTGCACGGCTGCTGTTTTTCTGCTTGTTGGCCAAGTTCATTTTACTGAATCCATTCCAAGCATAATTTCTAGCAGCTATAATCAAGACCATCTTGCTTGGGTATTTTGATATGTTATACATAATTGCTGCATAATTTTTTTTATGAATACCTATAGAAAATAAATTGTGTTATTCAGATTCAGCATACAGTATATATTTCAGAATATGTATATGATAAGTTTAAAGTTCAGAATGTAAATAGGCACAGCATTTAGATGAACAAACATGAGGTCTAGATTTTAGAAATAGCTTAACAAATTGTTCTTTCCAGGTGTCTCAGTTTCTGCCTTTGTTTGCCCTAGCACTGCACACTCCATTCATACCACAAAACGATCAATTCAGCCTTAGACTTGTACATAGGTGTGTATTGAGCTAATCACACTGGGGTTAGTAGCAATCAATTAAGAAGGTAGAACGAAGCAGAGACATGATGTAAAGAAAGGAAATATGCAAGAGTGGAACAAACCGTCAAACCCTGCGCACTGAGTTTTACATCCTCCAGATAGAATCATAAATTGCTATGAAACTATTGATGATATTCCAATCTGAAGTGCAACCTACTTTATCAATGTTTAGAAGCACAATCGTTGTTTCGTTAGTGAGGAAAATGCATAAATATGGCACTGTGCAGAACCTGCTAGCACAACAGGGAAGGGGAAATTAACCCCCAAATTCATGTGTTAAGTGCAGTGCACAATTCACTTCACCAATCAGTTGCCAGTTCACAGTACCTGACTTGTTCCTCCATCGTGCTTTGGCGTTGTGGATCAAAGGGACGCTATGTGAACATTATTTTGATTGGTGCGACTTAGAAGGACCTGAAAATGTGCAGTGCACATTTACGTTGATTGTTTCAAAATTCCATAATTGTTGATCTTTCATCTGATTTATTTTCAGTAATGGATAAGATTGTTAGGGGCTCTAGTGCTCCACACCATCATCAAGTACAACAACAGGTTAGATTTTAATTAGTTGAGCTATGTGCATGTTATTTAGTCAAATAAGAAAATCTTTGCATGCTATTTTCGCCCATGTGTTCCTTTCTTAGTCCCTCTTGCTGATATAACAAACGTTAGTGGTTCCGGTTTGAAAAATAGATGGGCCAGGGGTGGAGACAAGTCGTTAAGTGTTGTTCGAAGAAATGACGATAACTGTGACGCCTCTAAACAGAACGCTCCAACGGCTGCAAATGGTATATCCTTATCAGATTGTTTGATTTCTAATTTTATTTAATCTAAATGTGTATCCACCAACACCAATGTCCTGACTATATTCTTGTGATGCAGGCCATGACTCAAAGGCTAGGGTGGATATATTGACGGTTTCTTTGTGAGCCTTTTTTTTTTTTGTACTGTTTGAAATATGATATTGGCCTCATGATGAATGAAACTGGGAAATGTGCAGTGCAGTGACACGTGAAGCTCGACAACCTCTAGCTGGATAAGAAGGCATGCGGTTGAATGGCCAAGAGCTTGAGATGGAGCTTAAGAGGCGGTACGGCCCAAGCCCAGTTGGCAGTTTGCGTTCTGCCTTTGCCATTTCAATTTGTAAATGTAGTCAGGCGCTGAGCAACTTGGGGTGTGTTTAGTTCCACGCCAAAATTGGAAGTTTGACTAAAATTGGAAGTTTGAAGAAAAAAGTTAGAAGTTTTTGTGTGTAGGAAAGTTTTGATATGATGGAAAAGTTGGAAATTTGAAGAAAAAGTTGGGAACTAAACAAGGGCGGCTGAGTTTAGTTCCAAAATTTTTCTTCAAACTTCCAACTTTTCCATCACATCAAAACTTTTCTACACACAAACTTTTAACTTTTCTGTCACATCGTTCCAATTTTAGCGTGAACTAAACACACCCTCGCACGGCTGCACAGCTGAGCAGTCTGGACTCTGAAGGTGGCTGGCAGTAGCTGCTGGCTCATCACCCTAGACTGAGCAGGGCATGGGGTGATGAAGACAGGCAACCCATTCGGCAAGAGCATAGGGAAAAAAACATGGAGGAAGATCAGCATATACTGCAGTATGCTCAGTTGCTCACAGGGTATTTCTGGAATTGCCTCGTAAATTTTCAATGCCTTTTGTGGGCACTTGGCATTTTGCAGCACATTTTTTTGAAGCACATTTAACCATTCGAATATTTATCCTCGTGTGACTAAAATTTTCACATGCTTCCATTTGATCCCATGTGCTGCTACCAGACGTTTTAAGTGGCACCACTGTGTTGTCTGGTTTGATCCAAAGTGAGAAATTATTCTTGGTGCTTGAAATGATGCTTAACAGGGTGCAAAACAAATGGATAGATGAAAGGGTACAGTTACAATTTTTTATTGGTTTCTAATGATTAATGTGCAGTATTCATTTTCTCTTGTCATACAAAAATAGTGACTACTCAACTGCTTCTTAGGCATCTGTGTTTATATTGTGAAAAGAAATCCAATACTTCGGTTCATTCTCCAAATGAAAAATCGATGCTTAGTAGTATCTTACAACCATTACACATATGTACACTTGATACTGGTTTAATTGTTCTCCTGAAGAAATAAGTTTTGATTCGATATTCAAGACATTACTAATTACTAATGGACAAATAGTGGCATAAAAAGATCTGACTCATCAGTAAAATGCTTCCCTCCTGTCCAAATAGAGGTTAGCACTTGGATTTGCATATTTCATAGTATTCTGTTTTGATAACTAAGCAATAGATATTTAGATTTGATAACCACATACTATGGACCCCTTTAGTAAAATGTACTCCAGCTGCTTTGCATAGAAAATCAGGACTGTTGATGAATATTCTTCACCGAATATAGTTATAGATATTTAGATTTGATGACCACATACTATGGACCCCTTTAGTAGAATGTCCACCGAATATATTTATAGATATTTAGATTTGATAACCACATACTATGGACCCCTTTAGTAGAATATCCTCTAGCTGCTTTGCCTAGAAAATCAGGACTGTTGATGAATATTCTTTACCGAATATAGTTATATTTTGGTGCATGTTATTTGTTTTCGCAGAGCTACAATATGGTTTTCTGCCTATTGATTTTCACATTACCATTTCACCATACCTCTGTTGAATGTCTTTCGTTCTTAAAAGATACTCTCTCCGTTTCACAATGTAAGTAATTCTAGCATTTTTCACATTCATATTGATGTTAATGAATCTAGACATAAATATCTATCTAGACATAATTAGGATGCATATCAAGCAACTGCTCTTAGGGAAATTCTGGATTATTTATTCATTTGCAGCTATAACTTCACCCCAACCTATCCTACTAGACACTTTCAGAACTACAAGACTTAAAGACAACTTTTGCAGGATTTCGTGCCCAGCTCCGAAGCGGTTGACATAAGGGAATCCCTATTCCCAGCCCAAAAATCTCAACTGCAAATGCATACCACTTGCTAATATATCATGTTCCCTTTATAAGGGAGCGGACTATATTTAGATCAAAACTATCACAAAATTGCAAAGTATTCCACCGTGACATTTTGCCCAGCACTGACCTATTGCACCTGGCCACAAAGCAGGATCAATTTTAAGCTTCCTTAAGACAAAATCATTGAAAGCAACACGGCAAACAAAGGTTTTGTCCTATTGAAGTCACGCAATAATATATCTTTAAACAATATATCTTTAAAAATATTTAAAGGCAACAAAACCATCAATTTTAAGCTTCCTTAAGACAAAATCATTGAAAGCAACACGGCAAACAAAGGGTAGAGAACCAATCTGGTTTTGTCCTATTGAAGTCACGCAACAATATATCTTTAAACAATATATCTTTAAAAATATTTAAAGGCAACAAAACCAGCTCCAGTTCATAACTCAGCACAGCTCCCCTATTTTTTCCCACGTTTCCACAATCCACTAAAAAGATAGTAGAATGCCACGGCAAATCAGCAGCGATGGAGGCCTCCCTTCGAGACAGAAGAGATCCCTCCTCTACGTAATCAGCAGCGATGGAGGCCTCCCTTCAAGACAGAAGAGATCCCTCCTCTACGTTCACAGCAGATCAGTAGGGGATTGAGGCCTTGAGCTAATCCAGGTTACATCGCTACGCGCGGTGAGTTTACGGCGCACCTTCTCGTCAAAATCCTCCTTGGGTGGTGGCTGCTTGATTACTTGGTGGGTTCTCCCCATCCCGTCAGACTTTCTGAAAACTAGGTTTTGTCGTGGAGATTAGGAGGGATGGCGAGGAAAGGGACATGAGAAAGAAGTTTATAGAATATGTGGTAAAAAAAACAGTCTAACTAGTGGGTAAAAAAACAGTCTAACTAGTGGGGTAATTACCAGAATGGGTTTTAGGTGTGGGAAAAAGGAATTTAATGCAGGAATGAGGATAATTTGGTCTAAGTCAATCATATACCAATTAATCGTAATTAAGCTCTTGGGTGCCAAAATGAAAAAAATATTGTATCCCAATATCGAAAGGCTTAAACCCAACACCTATTTTAAGTCCCTAAAGATGTAAACAGCTCTAGATACAACTATTGATTTCTCCTATTTATTGTTAGTATTATGTTAAGACTGTCATCTCTTGCCATGTTGTGCATGTAATTGACAAGAGGGAATTTCTATTCCCAATCCAAAAATTAATTGGTTCAAATATATTCGCTTGTGGATTTAAATATTTCAAAGATCAATCATTTAGTATATTAGAAGTTTTTTAACATATCATGTGTAACAAAAAATACAATCATTTTTTAGTTGAGGAGGTATTAATGATCATATCCCGTGATATAAGAAAGCAATGTATACAATCATTTTTTAGTTGAGGAGGTATTAATGATCCTATTCCGTGATATAAGAAAACAATTTTGTCTTATTTCTTTTTTGGATTTTTTTTTGCATAATAATTTATGGTTTACTAATATTCTAGAGTTGAGTAGTACCGAATAGGCATAGGATATTTAAAGAAGGAAAAATGAATGTGAATTTGTTGTTTTAGATTTGTCTTTTCTTAATAATTTTGGGTTTACTTTATATTTTTAGAGTTATAGGAGTAGTACCGAGTAGGCGTGGTATATTTATAGAAGACAAAGGAGTAGAAGTTCGTGTGGTTGGAAAGGAAAGATAGTTTTGGGAGCCTATAGAATCCTAATATTTTTTTTCTAGATTTTTCCTCACATATGATTGTTAGGTGTTTTTTCTCTAGTATAAATTTATAATTTTTCTTCAAAGTAAGAGGCGCCAAGGAGCCAGATTTAGATTATTAGATAATCTTTGACTGAACATTTGCATAAAAGCCCTCCATGTTATCCAATTTATTGTCCAAAATCTTGAAAAATCTAAAAGTTCATTGTTCACGCCCACCACCTGTTCGACAGAATGTGTAGCCCAGCCCAGTAAACCTAAACTCACGGCCCAAGCCCAAATCCTTCCACCCTAGCCTAGTATGGAGTGCAACCCAAACCCAATCCAACTCACGCAACGCCACTTACGCGCTTAAGTTCCATAAGAAGTTTTTTTGGAGGACGCAAGAATCAATTATATGATTCATGACCATCAAAATCCCTTGATATTCAATGTCGATATTTTTTTAACACAGCTAGATTACCAAGTTCTACCACTGTTAGCTAGATATTCCGTGTAACACGGGAGGTTAATTTCATCTAGTTTCTAAGAAATGTCGCACCATTGGATGAGTCATATTTTTTCTCTCTCAAATGGTGCACTGTTTGGACTTGGTAAAGAAAGGTTGGAGTGGCTCTGCCAACTGCCAACTCTGTGGGGAAAGGGAAACCACTAACCACATCCTTTTTCATTGCCCTATGGCTGTTTTTGTTTGGGGATGTTGCAGAGATGTGTTAGGTTGGGATCAGATACCTAGGAACTTTGAGGACTTTTTGTCTTGCTAATCTTAGAGTTGCTTTTAAATACATGAATGTCAAGATTGCTCTACTTGCTGCTGTTTGCTGGACTCTTTGGACTACCAGGAATAACATGGTGTTTAGAGATAAGCTGGTCTACTCACCGCTAATGCTTCCCTTTCAAATCATTTCTTATCTTTTACAGTGGAAGCCGCTGTTCAAGGAAGTGGAGACTGGTGAACTGGAACTAGTCACAAGGAAACTGAAGGAACGTAATGCTTGTCTCCAGCAAAGTAGAACTGGTGTGGGATAGCTCTGCCGTATGTCAAATAGGATTAGTGGCTGTTTTAGGGGTTCTCAGGGGTGTAGTTGGTTGTTGGTATGTTAGTCCACATCTTCTAATGTTGTTTGGGTGTTTTGTCGGTCGGTATTTTGTCTCCAGCAGGTGTTGGCTGGTGGACCTCTTTTGGCTGAAGTGCTGACTTGTAAGCTGGAATCCCCAGCAAACTATATTTGCTTTCAATAGAAGCAGGGTCCTAGTGACCTTTTCTCTAAAAATGGTGCACTGTTTGATAATACCTGCATTGTTTGATTGCATGATACTCGATATGCTCACGCGAATACTGAATTATCTAAAACTAAATCTGAATACTTACAAGCCTTTGCTTAACTATTTGGTTGGGTATATCTTACGGAGTACCAACCTAAACTAATTTTAAACTAATTTTGCTTTGTTGATTTCATTTAGAAGGTAATATGGACTTTTTTTCAAAAGAAAAGAAAAGGAGGGTGTTCCTTTTGGAGAATAAATTCACTTCTTAAGGTCTCTCAATTTATCACTGAATCTGAAATTTGTCCCTGAACCAAAATAGCAGTTATAACTCATCCCGCAACTCACAATACCGGGTCGAATTTGGTCCCTTGGCAATATAGAGCCCGGTTTAGTCCAACTTGGCTTGTAGAACCGACGTAGCCCCACATGTGAGCGCCCAACTATTCTCCCTCGTTTCCCTCTCCCACGCGGGCTTGGCACCAGGAACGACATGTCACCCGTGCCGTCGTCGGGACGTAGCCAGGGCAGAGGCAGAGGCGGCGAGAAAGAGGGGCCCGCTGGTGAGGAGGGGCTCCCACATGGTTGGCTGTACCCACGTGCGCGGGGAGAGCAGCGGAAGGGAACCTCATGGGTGCCCTCATGCCGGCGAGGGATGCGGCGTGGGCAGCCTCGTGGGTGTGGTTGGCGTCCGGGAACAGGATCGCTCGCCAAAGCCAGTCGGTGCACGAGGTGCCGTGGATAGGTACACGAACCCGCCACCATGGAGAACACCACAATGGCCAGCTGCTTCGTCTTTCCGCCTTCGTCGCTGGCTTCGCCTCCAGAGGGATAGGGGTAGAAGAGGCTCACCCGCAGCGGGAGGGCCAGGTTGACGACCTGGCCACGCCAGAGCCCATCGTGGTCCCTTCTTTGCCAGCACGCCCCCCTCTTCCTCGCTGCCTCCACCTCCACACCGGCTGCGTCCCACGAGGCTTCCCACACCGGTGACATGCTATTCCCGGAGGCCGGTGCATGCAGGAGAGGGAGAGGAGGGAGGATAGTTGGTCGCTGACATGTACGTGGATCCCACTCGCCACATCAGCCAAAAAAAAATCGACCACTATACTCCTGAGGGACCAAAGTTGACACGGTATTGTGAGTTGAAAGATGTGCTATACCTAACATTTCGGTTCAGTGGCGAATTTGAGATTCCGTGTGAGGGATCTAAAGTGAACTTACTCCTCCTGGATGCATGGCAGGATGGGCCTGGCCCAAATTAGTTTGGAGGACGGGGAGAGAGACCGAGCTGGACTCGAATCCGATTTCGGACTAAAAAAACTAATCCCGAGACCGAGAGAGTTGGGAGTCCGAACCTATAAATCCTCTTCCTTCCACAATCCCCAATCACCCACCCGCACCACAC
This sequence comes from Oryza sativa Japonica Group, assembly GCF_034140825.1. Classification (NCBI taxonomy): domain Eukaryota; kingdom Viridiplantae; phylum Streptophyta; class Magnoliopsida; order Poales; family Poaceae; genus Oryza; species Oryza sativa. The sequence continues at coordinate 3,016,984 of NC_089039.1, forward strand.
TACATCGTGAATTTTTTGTATTTTTAGATTTTTTTTTTTAATATTTACAGAAATATTATAGCGCCGAAAAAATTTGCAAAACTAGACCCTGCCGCCCTTCGCAAGGGCGGCAAGCCGACGTGGCACACGGCGCGCTGGACGGCGCGGGACGGCCGTCCTCCTGCCCCCTCCTGCCCTCTTGCCGCCCTGGCAAAGGGCGGCAGGACCCCCTTGCCGCCCTTACAGAAGGCGGCAGGCCTGGCCGCCTATAAAGCCCAGCCGGCTCCTTTGAGGAGCCCATTCCCTCCTAACCTCTCCACATCAAAAAAAAAAAAAAAAGGAGAAGGGGAGGAGAAGAAAAGAAGAGGCGAAGCCCTGCCAGTTTCAAACTTCGATTTCAGGTAATATTCGTAGATTATATACGTGACTAAATATATGATAAATGCATTGTATGAAATAGAGTTTTACCTGTGGTACTATATAAATATATATTGTTAGATGTAGCCATGTAGGTAACTTAGTAGATCTGTAGTATTTGTAGTTATTAGGTTTGTAGTTTTAAATGTTGTTGAGTAACATTGCAATAGAATATATAAAAATTTAGGTACGTTGCAAAGAAGATATTACACTGTAGTCGTTTATTATGTAAAATAACGGCCTAGTAATTAACTTTGCAGATATGTCCAGTAAACTTATATTTCAACTATACCATGGTCAAGGAAACGTCCGTTATGGGCCAACTGGGGTAGATCTGTCAGAATTTATTGTAACAGCAAGGGGAATTGATAGGCCAGCCGAGAGGAGTGTACCTTCTATAAAAAAATGGTTGATGCGGGGCTTGGGAGTTGATCCACAGACTAGTGACATTACAATCTATGTTGTAGTAAGTCGGGCAACAGAGGGTTTTTATTGGGAACTAATGCCGGTTCAAAACTCTGGGATGTGGAGATGGTATGTGGAGAATGCATTGCAACGTGGGTGGCCTCTAGCTATGGTTCCGTATGTTCATCCGAAGGATCCAAGTGTACAGATGAACATGGATGATGGTGAGGGGCCAAGTGCAGAAGTGAATGAGATTGAAGTGGATCAGGTCAACGCACCAGAGGAAGATGGAGTAGCTCCAGTAGTAGCTCCAGTAGGCATGCAACCTGGTGGAGTGGCTGACGAGGGGGAGACTGTGGGTGCCATTGTGGACGAAATGGAAAAAGAGGATAGTGACAACGAGCGTGTCGAGGAAGATGATTCGTCAGATGATGACGAGAACAATATTAATCCAGCTGAATGGGCTAGTGATGATTTTTCTGGTTTGGTCATCTCTGAAGGGGAAAATGTGAGATGGGAGTACAAGGAAAACGAGATTATCGAGGGAGCGAGGTATGGTAATGGAGAAGACATGAAGGAGGCGGTGAAGCATTATGCAGTGTCACTTCATAGGGAGTTTTGGGTTGCCAAGTCTAACCGGACACAATATGAAGTTAGGTGTGTTAATGAAAAAGATGGGTGTCCGTGGAGAGTGCACGCCTATAAGGGGAAATGGAAGGACTACTGGACAGTGTCGGTCGTTACGAAACATACTTGTTATCTACCTGGTGTTCAAAAATACCACAGGAACATTACATGTGCATTTGTTGCATCTGAGATGTATGCGCATGTCGTGGACAATCTGGCATATGAACCGAAGTCAATAATCCGACATATCGAACAGACTTTCAAGTATACAATTAGCTATGCCAAGGCGTGGAGGGCCAAACAGAAAATAATAGAGATGAGATTTGGAACTTATGAAGCCTCATATGACAATTTGCCACGTCTGCTATCTGTTATCCAACAAAGAAACCCTGGGACCTCTTGTGCACTCAAGACATTCCCCTCAATTGAACATCCTGGCAAGACTGTGCTGCAAAGAGCGTTCTTAGCTCTACATGCATGCAAGATGGCATTCGTGCACTGTCGTCCAGTTCTTTGTATTGATGGCACATTTTTGACCGGGAAGTATCGGGGCCAGATACTAACGGCAATTGGGGTAGATGGGAACAATCAGGTATTGCCGTTGGCATTTGCTTTTGTCGAGAGCGAGAACACCGACAGCTGGTACTGGTTCCTCCATCTGGTTAAGACAGAAGTTGTTGGTATGAGGCCCAATGTGTGTCTAATACATGACAGGCACGCCGGTATGCTTCGAGCGATAGAAGAGTTAAAGTTTGGGACTATGGAAAGAGGATACCCTGGCCAGTGGGAAGATGTACAAAGCAGGTGGTGCATGCGTCATATGGGAGCTAATTTCTTCAAGCAATTTAAGAACAAGGAGTTGATGAACATGTTCAAGAGGCTATGCAATCAGAACCAGGAGAAAAAATTCAATGAGCTTTGGAAGAGATTAGATGAGTTGACAGGCAAATGTAGTGACCAGCGTGCAACAAGACCAGCGGCCGCTGTACCTGACCCTCCTCAAGCACTCGGAGCTCTCCCAACAGACAGTGTAACATTGGTTAGAAGAACTGGGGAGCAAATTCGAAAATTTTCTCAGTGGATTGAGAATGAGCCAAAAGAGAAATGGGCTAAGACTTATGACACAGGTGGTGCTAGATATGGTATAATGACAACAAATTTGGCGGAAGTTTACAACTGGGTGATGCGCGGTGTCCGTGGACTCCCACTAGTTGGTATAGTGGAGTTCATTTTACATGGGACATGCAAGTATTTCAGGGAGCGGTTCCAAGCAGTTTTTCCCTCTATGCCGAACAACAACATTTTATTTGGAACTTTCATGGAGAAAAAACTAGCGGAGTGGCGTGCAAAGGCCATGAAACATCGAGCTCTAGTGCAAGGTACCCAACAACACAGGTTTGAGGTACTCTGCCAAGACAAGGCAGGCAGGGGTATCTACCGCAAGAGAGTAAAGCAGGAGTGCGTTCTCAAAGACGACGGCACATGTCACTGCTCCTGTAGAAAGCCGACGCTGCTCCACAGGCCATGCACCCATGTCATTTCCGCGGCATCTGAGTGTGGCATCCAAGATGCAGTATATGTGTCACAATACTTCTCCAAGCAAGCAATATATCACACATGGAGTGGCGAGATTTTTGGCTTCGAATATTTACGTTGTAATTAACCGTGCAGGCCGTTGAGTGCAACAGGGTCGTCGTTGATGCTACAACGGCGATCCAACGGTTAGGCGCGGGGATTGAGGTGGGGGCAGACGAGCACCTGTCGACGTACACGCGGATACGGGACTCGATGCGCTCGGTTCTCCGTGCGCTGACCTGTCGTGCTGCCGACGTTGCTCAGGCAGACGCAGCACCACAGGTGCGTCCCCGACCGACTGCTCCTCGTCCAGCTGCGCACGTTCCTATGCCGACACCCCCTCCCTTCGGAGGTACGTATATTCAAGGTCTATTTGTACATCATCAATCAATTGATACTCAATTTATGTGTAAGCTTACAAGTGTCGCGTCGTCGATGTGTAGGCTTCGCTCAGCCTGGGACGACGCCGGGCGCCCACTCCTGGCAGGCTGCGGGGTCATCGTCACAGGCAGGTGTGTCGGCCTCGCTGTCTGCGCAGTTCTGGCAGGACGCCGGGACTTCGTCACAGCCGCCCGGCACGTCTTGGCAGGGTCCTACCGGGACTTCGTCCGAGCACGGGTGGGCTTCCGCCACGCACTTCGACATTAGTGACTTCGACTTCCCGGACATTATCGGTCCCTCACAGCTTGGAGGCGCACCGCCGGTGCACACGCAGGAGCAGTCGCCCTCCACCCCACTCCCAGACCCTCGCGCTACCCGTGCTGTCCCACCGGATCGCTTCACGTACTCCCAGGACCACGTGCGAGCACAGGCCCGGAGGACCAAGCGGGGTCGCGGCGCGAGTCACGGCCAGTAGAGCAGACATCTCTTTATTTTTCTTTACATTCTTGTACTATATGGTTGTAAACTGAATATGTTGTTGTTTATATTCGGGACTCGCATTCCTACACTTCGCTGTTACGTTTTCCAAAAACAGGAGTCCTTTCCAGCCGTTGTGCAGAGAGGAAGCTGCCGCCCTTGCAGAGGGCGGCAAGCCCTCGGCTCCCCGCGGCCCGTGCGCGCCGTCAAGACGCACACGGAGCCGTGTGCCACGTCGGCTTGCCACCCTTGCGAAGGGCGGCAGGGTCTAGTTTTGCAAATTTTTTCGGCGCTATAATATTTCTGTAAATATTAAAAAAAAAAATCTAAAAACAAAAAAAACTCCTACATCGTCGACATCTCCCAAGTGGAATCGCGGCGGCGGATGCGATGGCGGCCGCGTTCAAGCACACGGGTGATGCCGCCGAGGTGGGCACGACGACCGGCTGTGCGGCAGCGGCGGTAGCCGGGCCTCGTCGCGTGAAGCTGCCGATGCCGCAGGCGACTATCGGTTTCATCCTGGCGTGGAGGAAGGGGCCATCGCCGAACCTGGAGGAGATGGACGACTCGGAGTTCCTGTCGCCGGAGCATCGCAGGCAGCGTGAGGAGCTGCACGCCTACCTCGACAAGCTGGATCTCGAGTTCGACGAGTTCCAGGACGAGGTCCGCCGCGAGGTCCAGGAGACCGGCGGCTACCTGCAGACGTTCGACGAGGCCGCCCACGCCGAGACGGAAAAGGTCGTGGCTCAGGCCAGGGAAGAATGGGTCGGCATCGACTGGGCCGCCCTCCATCGTCTTTGACCCACTTACTCATGTCCAACATTCCTTGCATTTTGAGGAGGATTAGGAGTATCTATCTATCTATCTATGTGCTTGATCGATCTATCTACTCCCTCCATCTCTAAATGTTTGACGCCGTTGATTTTTTTAAACATATTTAATCATTCGTTTTATTCAAAAAATTTAAGTACTTTATTTTTTCCTATCATTTGATTCATTGTTAAATATACTGTTATGTATACATATAGTTTTACATATTTCACAAAATTTTTTGAATAAGATCAACGGTCAAACATATTTTAACAAGTCAACGGCATCAAACATTTAGGGAATGAGGGAGTATCTACCAGCTAGTATCAATTGCTGTTCGTTTCCAGTTTATGTTATGCAATGCCTCCCTGTGACCTAGTTCATCAGCTCTTGCAGTTACAATACTTATGTTTATTATCTAATCAGTTTGTATCTGTTAAACCTGCGCTACTCCATGAATGAAGGCATATGCGACATAGTATATGTTACATGTTATGAATGATGAATTTCATTTACCAGTCACTCACTCTCTCATTGTTACTTAATTCTCCTTTGTTTATCGTCTTTTCCCAAGCTGTCTGTTCTTAGGATGTGAGGGCCATGCTCTTTCTTATGGAGCTGTTGCTGAAATGCTGGAGAGAACCTCTCTGGTTTTCAGCAAAATGCATTGCATGCTGGTCCATCTGTATTTCTTGGTTGCACTGATATTAAAGTATGTTTTCTGTTCATGACCACTCGCTGGTGAATGTTAATTCTCTGATGATGACATCCTGTTGTTGCTAGTGTGTAGGATGTCTTGTTCTTTTCTTTCTGTTTGCTAGTCGGAGTTGCAGTGCCTTGGGGGTGAGCAGCATGTGCCATCCTTTCTTGTAGGCTTGTAGCTGGTGAAGTTTAGTGTTGAGAGTCTAGTTTTCCCTGATTAACTGGGCATTGTGAGGTCTAGTCTTGTTTCTCCTTAGAACAAGACACCTTTTTATAAAAAAACAATAGCAACGGCAGGCTAGTTTTGAAAAAAAAAAAAAGAAGAGGAGAAAAGCATGTAGTAAGAGCAAAGAATTGGATAAAATAATCTAGATCTTAGAATTTTGGTCTTTTAAGTTTATTCTCATGGACAAAATAAAATGTTGTCTCTTTTGAATCCAATTGATAATTGAGAGGCATGCTCTAGACAGGACACTGTTGGAGCTGCCAAGGAGGTCGAGCTTCAAGCAACGTAAAGTATGAACCTAAAAGGCTAAAAAGCATATTTTCAGCTCCATAAGATATACAATTAACTGTCTTTTTTTCTTTTGTTGTTTCATCTTTGATTTAAATTGTCAAGTGGGGCAACAAAGAAGAAATTAGTTTTTATCTTGACTACATGTTTAAACCATCCATCCTATCTATACTGAATGGTTGATTGATTGATTGAAAGATCGGTTAGCTTTGTCATGTTTGGCCTGATGGTATTGTTCGCTGTTAGGTGAGATGGATTGATTTGTTGGTTTCTTGGGAGCTTTTAGGTGAGATGGATGGATTGTAATGGCAATGGCTACCTTAGACTGATCCTTGTGTGTATTAATTATAGACATGTAGGGATGTGTAAAATTTTCTTGATTGTCCAATGTGTCCTTCAATTGGATTTGCTTACAGCAACTGCTGGTCCATCTGCTTTTCTTCGCTTGCACTGACACTTAACAATGTTTTTATGTCCTTGACAACACTTTTACCTTCCCATTTTATGGAATAATTCAGTCAAATAAATGAGTGAATGAAATACTTTTTTGTTGGATGCTACAGCATCTGAACAAACTTCAACTATATGGTGTGATAATTTTCATAACATCTGTTTACTTAACTTTATCATCAGTGTTAAAGTTATGTGTTGACAGTGCTAATCACCTATAGTTGTCTTAACTAATTGTTGGGGGTACAGATTGGTTATAGTATTAAATATAATTATCTTCTACTATGGCATTGTCTTCAAGATTGCTAATCACCTATAGCTGACATCTTTCGTCTCTTTTATAGCTTTGATTTTATTTAAATCCAAGATGGCCAAGTTATACCTGTGGTGTGGTTCACAGGGTGATTTGGATAGCAGCCTGAAGATAATAATTGTTCCTCATCTTCTTCAGTAGAACTGCTACAACATTATACTGAACTATTCATCTGGTTTTACAAACACTCCGAGACATAGGTATCATGTCATGGCCCCCAACACTGACTGACCTTTCCTTGGGAGGAGGATTCGGCTGCCCTTAGGAGTATTTATCTATCTATATGTATTGATCGATCACTATGTAGGAGTATTAAATAGAATCAGTTAGTGTGTATTTGATCATTTCCGGCTTAAATGAAGGCTATATGTGACCATAGTATATGTTACATGTTATGAATCATAACTGCGTTTACCAGTCACTCTCTCATTGTTAAATCTGTGTGGGTTAATTCTCTGCTGAATGTTCTTTGTTTAACGTCTTTTCTGGAGCTGTCTGTTCTTAGGATGAGAGGGCCATGCTCTTTCTTATGGAGCTGCTGTGGAAATGCTGGAGAGAACCTCTGATTTTCAGTTTGTTTTTAAGAGAACTGTTGATGCCTGGAGAGCACTGCATGGAGAATCCTTGAACCACTTAGTAGAGTAGAGGTGGCAGCTGGTGAGCAGACAGGTGTAACAGTATATGGCTACAAAATATTTTTCTACTAAATCATCTTCCTAAACAATGCATTACTGAATACCTTAAGCGAAAAGAACTGCAGAAGGTGATAGACATTCACTTATGATTTCATCACTTTACTCTGCTATACAATTTTGCCACTTGTGGAATAAATGTTCACTGCTGTGGTTTGTTTTGAACCAATGCAGATAGAAAAAAAAAAAAGAGCTCTCCATTTTGGTATGGCATTTCCAGTTATTTAAGGTTACTTGTAACTTTTATAAATTCAATACCACAATTAACAGACAGAGGTAACTATACTTTGGTTTCTTCTTTAACCATTGGTTTTAGAAAAAAGACTTTGTAGACAGACCAACATGACTGAACATGGTGGGAACAGAAATAATTTTAGATTTTAATCTGCTTGTAATTCGCTTAATAACTCATTGGTGATTTTATTCACATCGACCAGGTTTTACCAGATTTTGATCACATTCGATGATCTGATAAAATCATTACATTCATAGAATTCAAACAAACATCTTTAAAACGTAACAAACATAACTGTGTTCTCTTGAACCGACTAGGATCAGCAGCATCCGATCAACATGAAAGCCCCTCGTAAGACTGCAAAATAAGCATTAAGTTTGTACATCATCAAATTGAACCGTGAAAATTTTAAAAAAATATATAGTATTAGACGAGATATTTTCTAATACAATGAATCTGGATATACTCTCGTCCATATTTATTGTATTAGAAAAAATTACATATAATACTAGATTGGTTTTTTTAGACCGAAGGAATAGATTAAAAGACAACAATGGACATTATTTAAGTAAACTTCACGAAATCAGTAGTGTTTCGATATAATTTGTACAAAAGATCACATGAGGATTAGCACGTGGCACATAACCGCTTATATTGTGGTGCCATCTGACATACAAAACTAGAGAAACAAAAAAAATGTAGAAATCAAGGTGGCATAACCAATTAATTATAAGGAATTCTAAAACACAGTAACTGTCTAAATTTGCCAAACTTATTTAGATATATGGCAAAAATCGTGTAATTAGCTGAGGGACACCATGAAAACGTGACGCTACCCCAAGACACTACAAAAACGGTGAAATTTGCCATAGGACACCAGGCCCATTATTTTATCATTTTCCGGCTGAAAGTTGTCTCAATTTTTTCGAAATGCCCATATTGCCCTTGGGCGTCGCCATCTATACCAACTCGGTTCGGTCGTCGAAACGGAGATAGTCACTTTCGTTGCCACACTACCGAAGCGAAAATCCCTAACCTTAACCCTAGCTTGTGTCAGCGGCAGCGGTGGCGGAGGAGGCTTCAGCGATGGTGGCGACGAAGACCTACTCAGCTTTGGCGGTTGCGACGGGCAAGCAGCGCTAAAAGCGGCGAAGATGGATGGCTCTATTTCTTCTTCGATCGTTCCTCGCTGCACCACTGAGTTGCTCTTGGGCAAATGTCCATTGTGCGGGACCCAGTTGGAGGCGCGAACGTCGAGGACCCCGATGAATCCAAACAATAAGTTTGTAAAGTGCCCTAATCTTGAGCATGTGAGTATATGCTTTAGAATCAGTTGAATTCGATTTTTTGTTGTTCGGTCTGTTGATTCAATCAAAATTTATTTTGCAGACACCATATGCTTACAGATTTTTTGTGGGAAGATCAGTATGCGCAATTTTTGGCCAATGGCCGTGTAGGTCTGGAACATCAGACAGGACATGGACATTTAATGTTGAAGCAATGTCATCGATGGGGATTGAGGGCTTAGAATTGAAGGGATTTGCAGCAGTGGGACGAATGTTAGTGTACCTTACAGTTGTGCAAGCTTGCTGTTGATATTGGTAGTTGTCATTAGCAAGTAGGCAAGCAAGCAAAGAGTATTTTGGTACATATGTAATGCGAATCTGCTTAATGTAATGTGGATGTCTGAAAAAAATCATGGAGGAATGAATTATGGGATGGTATTGTGATGTCTTGATTTGTATTTGCATTGTTTGACCGAGTATAATTTGTGATCATTTCAGTATAAATTTGACAGAAATGCATAATTGATTGGTTGCATTGCAGCTGGAAATTTGGCAGCACTCTAATTTAGAGAGAATTGGCAGAAATTTTGGCAGCATGCATACACAATTTTGACAGAATTTCAATTGAGATTTGTATAATAAAAATGTCATAAGGCAAATCACATATCAAAAGGACAAATCAATTCCATTGCACACCAAGATGAACTGCCACAAAGCCCTACAGCAAAAGCCACTAAATTTGGTCTATACAAAAGCCAGCACATAGCCATACCACACTTGACACCATTGAGCACATCACATATTGGCCACCATAACACACAGCCCAACAGACAGCTATACAAAATAAGTGCACATAGCACATATTGGCATGGTGCCATACAGTCAGGTTAAAGGGGCATGCTTGCATCCAGCAGCAGCCTTCTTGCCAACATATACAAAAGCCAAAACTTAATGTATCTCTGAGTGACCACAGATGCTCCAGATCTTGTAGGTGTGGACCTGCAAAATGTGAACATGCCAAACAAAACCTGCTTTCAGGTCAGTTTGGGTTACAAATTTGAATTTACACATTTTAGTTGTAAAAGAAGTACAACTTTGAACTTAAACATGTGCTGCTGATTCTTGTGTCAGACAATGCTTTCTAGGCAAAACGCATATCCATCAAAACGTGGCGTAATTCACTGCTCGGCGCCCAGTGCATTTCATCATTCATAATACCTTAGCATACTTCACTGCTAAGGTTAATGGCTTCCAACATTAACCTTAGCCCATTCATTGAGCCTTGACTGTCATTGGAACCACATGTCCAGCATATGCCTTCTTGAATGCTGCAACAGAGAAAGTACTCATGAACAAATTGTTCCAATTCAAGCCCCCTCCATGAAATGATCAAAAAAATTACATGTGTGCAAGGTATGCCCGTTATATGGTGGTGATATATATATTAAGGGACATATGGGAAGTTCGGTAAGCGGAATGCCCATGGAATCAATTGGCAACCCGACCAGTTTTACTTCCATGTTAATTTGGCTACAGCCTATAATGGCAATCAAGACAAGGGCAAAGGTAGAACCCTAATCTTGGTACAATGCAGCCTTGAGGAGCTGTGGTTCACAGTTCCAATCTAAGAAAAAAATTACTCCATACTATAAACAATGCCAATCTTAGGTAGAGATAGTGCTGATATTGTGCGTAGGTGGTAAAGTGTCAGACAATGCTTTCTAGGCAAACGCATATCCATCAAAACGCGGTGTAAATCACTGCTCGGAGCCCAGTGCATTTCATCATTCATAATACCATAACAAAACAGATGTTTGATTAAAAGATTAAAACATCCTAAGATCTCAATGAAAGGATAAAAAACAAATGCCATCTAAGATGAAAGGAAAAAAAACGAAGAGGTAGAGTCTAAGGCCCTCAGGGATAATGCTTGTGATTTTCATCAAGGAAGAAAATTCTCAGGTCTCAAAGATTCATGCCATCACGGGGCAGCCCATACCAAAGAAACCACGTAAAAATGAAGGGAAAAAAGAAACTCAATCTAGGGATAATTTTAGAGAATGTTATTCACGGCGCCTCACAGATGAGAGTAGGCGAAGCGACTCAAGATCTCTGGAATCTAGCCCCTCTGGAAAATTCGAGCCCCTAGAGGAAAATCTGAGGGATCGACTCATCAAGGGGCTCGAGTTGCTTACGAATTTTCCAAAGACACGCGCAGCAATAACATATCAAATCAAAAAGGAAAAACGACTAATAGAAGTTCATTCGAGCCACATGACCGACTAACCCTCACAGTGGAATTAACGCAAAAGCATTCAACGAAGGTGCTTTGGTGCAGTATGATAAAATCCTTGAGTCACGTGAAGAGTACGAAAGGCAGGTCGTGCAAACAAAGCGTGGACAGAAAACAAGAATTCAAAACATAAAACTTAAATGAACGCTAGATAAAATTCAGGAAAAGGACTGACTAAGAACAGAAATGTACCTGGTCAGACGAACGTGGAAACTGTGGGACATCTCACAAATTTTCATCCTTATCCTGTTCTATGAAAGCAAATAACCTGCAGGAATATCTGTTGTTACAAACAATTCAAACTCTACAAAAGTTCCTACAAAATTTCTATGCACGGACTTGTAAAGTTGCATGCGTCTGGGATCTTATAATATATTTTATAGTAGTATAAAGGTGAATGTTTTGCTGAGTCAGGTTCTTTGCGCCATTCTACAACCTGTTTATATGGTTTCACGTAGGGCGATACAAATGTAAACATCAATGACGCAACCTGCGACATTAACATCAGGTTGCCCGGATGATGAACCACCCGCCACAATCTTCCTCGCAGGATATAAAACGATCAGAAGGGAGTTGAAAGCAGATCATTGCAAATCCTAAACGGAGGAAGAAAGCGGCAGGATATTGCTGTTCGCGAGGGTGTACCAAGAATGGCAGACACATGAACCATTCCCCTCCACTACCCCTCGCAGTAGATTGAGAACTCAAAATCAGTTAAAACAACATATGGCACTACCACCTAGCAGTAGATTGAGAACTCAAAACCAGTCAAAACAACATATGGTGGTGATATATTCAGGGACATATGGGAAGTTCGGTAAGCGGAATGCCCATGGAATCAATTGGCAACCCGACCAGTTTTACTTCCACGTTAATTAATTTGGCTACAGCCTGTAATGGCAATCAAGACGAGGGCAAAGGTAGAACCCTAATCTTGGTACAATGCAGCCTTAAGGAGCTGTGGTTCACAGTTTCAATCTAAGAAAAAAATTACCCCATACTATAAACAATGCCGATCTTAGGTATAGATGATGCTGATATTGTTCGTAGGTGGTAAAGTGTCAGTCAATGCTTTCTAGGCAAATGCATATCCATCAAAACGCAGCGTAATTCACTGCTCGGAGCCCAGTGCATTTCATCATTCATAATACCATAACAAAACAGATGTTTGATTAAAAGAATCAAACACAGCCTAAGATCTCACATGAAAGGATGAAAAATAAATGTCATCTAAGATGAAGGAAAAAAAAGAAGAGTCAGTCTAAGGCCCTCAGGGATCATGCTTGTGATTTTCATCAAGGAAGAAAATTCTCAGGTCTCAAAGATTCATGCCATCACGGGTCAGCCTATACCAAAGAAACCAAGTAAAAATGAAGGGAAAAAAGAAACTCAATCAAGGGATAATCTTGGAGAGTGTTATTCGCTGCGCCTCACGGATGAGTAGGCGAAGCGACTCAAGATCTCCGGGATCTAGCCCCTCTGGAAAATTCGAGCCCCGTATAGGAAAATCTGAGGGATCGAGTCATCAAGGGGCTGTTTAGACTAGTTCGAAATACTCCTAATCCTTTCATTTTTCTAGTTTAGTCATAACTAATTCCCGGCGAAAAAATTAAACTAGTTCGAAATACTTCTAATCCTTTCATCTTTCTAGTTTAGTCATCTAAATAGAACTGTTTGTTAGCATTTTCGTTTAGCCAGTGGGAGTCGGAGTCCCACTACGTGGGCGCAGCCTAACTACACTAGTGTTGAATACTAGAAAGAAAATAATAGAGAAAAACCTAAAGAACAAAGAAAAAGAGAGCGTAGAGAAAAGCTGAGAACAAAAACTTTCGCATGTTAAATAATATAAAGAAAACAATCAAGAAAAACGTATGAACAAAAAAACGTACGCTTGCTCCATTCCATGTGATAAAAAAAAACTCTATGAAGATGCAGTTCACCTGCACGTCAAAAAAAAAAGTTTCAACCGTTGTTTATATACGGAAGCAAATGCTGAAGAACAAAAAAGAAAAAGAACTAAAAAAAATACCAGGTTAGATTGGGAAGACGCGGCAGCGACACATAGGCAGAGAGAGTTTGAATCGAGGAAGGAGACGTGTCTGGATCTGAGGAAGCGATGGGGGAAGAACAGCTGACTAATCATCGCCGGCTTGCCGGCCGTTGTTCTACCGGAGGAGAGCCGGGAGACAGCCAAAACCACCGCCGCCGGCAGAAATCAAGCCAGCCCGCCCCGGACAGAGACTACTCCCCTCTCGAACGGCGCCGGCCAGGAAATCCTTGGACGAACACATATGAAGAAGAACAGCCATGGAACCGTGCGGGGCAGAGCACGATTGAATCGAGGAGATGGCTAGGTTGTCTCGGCTCTGGATCGAGGAAGGCGGCCATGGCGGCGACGAGGGGAAGAAGAGGGGTAACTCACTATAAATACCACCTCCTCCAACCTGATTTAGGGCTGAGGTGGGTTGATGCCTTGATGGGAACGCGTACCTAGGTAACGCCGTTCGGCTTCCGTCTGGATACAGGCTTAGCGACCCTCTCCGTGCATGGCACCGTTAGACCCTCGACGGGGGTAAACGGAATATGCTTCGTGATTAAGATAGTAAGAAATTAATCCCCCGGTAATCTCGCACCCCTTCCGTTTCGAATCGGGTGATTAAAGGGGTGAAAACCAACGGCTCATAGTGTTGGTGGGCCGTGGGCCGTGGGCCGAGAGAACGTGCATCGCGCGGCTTCGTGTGGAGCAGATGCACGTACGACACGGCACCCGGACCGACCGACGGCTCGGCCACGTCACGCACGCCTGCAGGCCTGCTTGCCTCATGAGAGAAAAGCGTTTTTAAAAAAAATAATGTTTTTTTAAAAAAAATTAAAAACGAGGTACTCCTACACGTAAGAATATTAAACTGACGTACTACACTATTTCGCTTTTTACTACTACAAGTCTACCACTCCGTGTGTGGCTGCATGGGCGCATGGCTCAGTGGACCAGGGATGGCAATTTCCCCGTGACGGGACCCGCCCCTACGGGGTGGGGGCAGGTACAATTTCTCACCCGCGGGGGAGGCGGGGCCGGGCCCTGCATTTTTGCGGGTAGGGGCCGGGGGGAAAGTTCACCCGCGGGACCCGGGGGTGTATATTAAACATTCAAATATAGCCCATACAAGGCCCAACCCACCAACCCAATAAAATAGTGAGGGATAAAAACAAACCCTAGCCTCCCCAGTTTCCAACTCCCCATCTCAACATCTCCCCTCTAGTCCGCATCGGCATCACGCACCCAGGCAGAGGCGGCGGCACGGCAGCACGCCAGGGTGCACGGCGAACTTCTGGATCTCGCCGTTGCAGGTCGCCCTCTGCCCCTCTCCCCTCCCCTCCTCTCCCCTCCTGCTCTCCCTCTGTCCCTCCTGCTATCCCTCCGGCTCTCCTTTCCAGCTGCGTGGTCGAGTGGCGAGGGCGGCGGCGGCCGGCGAGGGTGCGGTCGTGCGGCGCAGAGGCGCGGCGTCCGGCTGCCCGTGGCGAGCCGCGAGCGCGAGGGGACAGGTGCGGGGCCGGCAAGGGGACAGCCGGACAAGCGCGGCAGCCGGCTCTGGGATTCACAGCTTCACGCACTGTTGAACCTTGAAGGCTTGATTGCTTGAACTCATGTGTGTGTGGTGTGTTTGCTTGGCTGGCTGAGTGTTAGACTGAATGGTGAAGTACTGAAGTGCTGTTTGTGTATTGATTATTGAATGTCAGTATTTGTGGAATTGTGGAGGTCATGCATGCTTGTGCTTTAATGCTTCAACGATGGAATGATAGATCAATACTTCAATATGTGTTCTTGCTGAAATTTTTATGATGCTATTCAAGTATTCATTTTGTGCTGATTTGATTGAGTTGTTACTCACTGCGGGGGCCGGGTCGGTTTCGGGGCCCCGCAGGGGCCGGGCTGGGGACTGATTTGCACCTGCATGTCCACTCGGGGCTGGGGCCGGGTGGAGAGTTCGGGGGTCAGGGTCGGGGCCGTTCCAGCCCAACCCGCCCCCGCCCCGCCCCGTCCTCGAGTGGCGTGGAACGGTGCATGTGGACTTGGTCCTTGGAGGAGGAAGAGGACCGCATCTGCATATCACGTCACGCCTTTCCAAGCCGGCACGGTAAGGGCGTTTACAGGCATACATGTACGTCAATGCCACATGTATGCACTGTAAACGTCCTTATCGTGCTGGCTTGGAAAGCACAGGGAGAATGGCGCGGCTGTGTTGTGGGGGCTGTGGCCTCGTGCTTCATGGCCTCGTCTCCCCAATCTACGCTGGCGCCGGAGGGAAGTGGGGAGAGGGAAAACTCCGGCAGCCACGGGCGCCGGCAAGGCCACCACCATAACTAACAACTTGTTCATGGCCACCTCCATCTCTCTCCAAGCACTCCAAACCCTATGCCCAAATTTCTCAAAATCAAGCCATCTCTACAAAATCAAACTCCCTGCTGCACAAGATCACATATTCACAAATCCAAAAACCGAGCCCATAGCACAGACCCCAAATCCCAAAACCAAAAAAGAAAAGAAAACGATTTGGAGCTGGCGAGCTTGATCCGCCGCCGGCGCCGTCGCCGTCGCCGTAAGGGCTGCCCGGCGTTGTTGTTGCCACTCGGGCCGTCCCGTCGCCGCTCGCGTCTCGCGCCGCCATCGATCCACCGCCGCCACTAGGGCTGCTCGGGCCGTCCCGATGCTCGCGCCTCACGCCGCTCTTGATCCACCGCTGGCGACGTCGCCGCTAGGGGAGAGGGGCGAGGAGGAGGAGGGGAGCGCGGGGCTGACGGGGAGAGAGGAGAGGCGGCTCCGGTTGCGCCGCCGCGCGCCTCGCTCTCTGCAGCGTTTGCTCTGTGTCTCTGCCGATGGGGAAAGTAGTAGAGGAGAGAGAGAGAGAGTGGGTGGGGAGATGAAAAGTGAAAAGTTGGTACCGGTAGGACCCACATTATAAGTAACTGCACTGTAGAGCATGTAGCTTATATCATTTTTTATCTACAAGGCATGCGAAGAATACCAAAATTTAGTGGCGCACTGTGAATGGCCTAATCGTCTTTTCACCCCATGACGTCACGTGAATGAGCTAGCACTTCAATATCCATTTGAAAGGGAGTATCTTTCGTCCTGGTGACTTTGTCGGTCTCGTCGATCACGACCGTGGTCACGAGTACGGTGCTGATTATTGTTGTCTCGATGATGCAACGCAGAAAAATCATTTAATAATTTATTTCTATAATTTATATTAAAATTTGAAGCAATTTATCAAGTGAAATTAATGAGGGAAATAAAATTTCTTTTGAAAACCATAGCTAGAAATATTTTTTTAAATATTATCCGTGCCCTAAATTACATCTGAAATTTTCCATAAGTTTTCGGAACTGACTAAATAATTTTAATAATATAAACATTATTTCAGATATTAATTAAACTAAAAAACAATCAAAATCTTTCCTTTTTCCCTTGGGCCGTTGTCCTCCTCCCCTCCCTCACGGGACGGCCCGTCCTCCTTTCTCCTCCCAGCCAAATCAAATCCTCCTCCCATCCCACTCTAGCCCAGCTTGCCTCTTCCTTCTCGCAAAGTTCATTTAGCCTTGTCCTCTCACTTGTGCTGCCGACAGGGCACCTGTAAAGGTCATCCCTTACTTTCGGCCCGAGCAGCAACTACCACTCCCCCGCTCGTCACCACCTCTCTCGCGCACTTCTAGTGCCCGCCTTTGTCTCCAACGACGCGGACGCAGGTTGTCTCCACCTCCTCCACCTTCTCCCCACTCCCCGGCAAGAAACAACGCCGATTCAACTCTACTTTACCCACGTTGCTGCCTCCCTCTCCCTCCAAATCCACTTCTCTCGGCCTCGAGTAGCGCCTCCCGAGCCCATAAAAAGGATCCCCTTCCTTCCCTTTCTCGTTTTCCACTCTTTTCCCGAACTTTCAACGCTTAAAAATTGTCCCCTCGCCGCTCGTCGCCGATCTCCGGCCATGCGCCGCCATCGCTCTAGTCGCCTTCGCACAGTGACATTTGCGCCGCTAGATTCGCGGCGCCACCCGCCCCTCAACCTCCGCTCCGTTTCCCCAAAACACCGCCGGAGCACGATCTCTGTCACGTCCTGATAAATTCATCCCGAAATAAAAATCATTTTCTAAAAGGAATAATAGAATTAATTAAAATTCGGAAAGAAATTGTCAAACACTAAAATACGTACAAGAAAAATTCGAATGTGGCCCGGAGAATTTTTGTTAAATTCTCCTTGGTCAAAAAGGAGCCCTCAAATTTTACTTGAATTTTCAGAGCACCGGAAATAATTATTAAGCAACAAAAACAATTATCAAAGTTTACTAAAAAGGAAAACCTAAAAAAAAATAAATCCTCTTCCTCCTTTGGGCCAAGCCCAGCCCAAAGTTTCCCTCTCCTCCCTCTTTTTCTCTCCCTCTCCTTCTCTCCCTCCTTCTCTTGGGCTCCCCTTTCCCTCGGCCCAGCTTCCTCCTCCCTCTCTCTCCCGGGCTGCCTCTTTCCCCCCCCTCCCCTCCCGGCCTGCCCGGCCCAGGCCGCCTCCCCCTCCTCTCCTCCTGGGCCGTGTCCCGGCCTAGCCGAGCCCCCCCCTGCCCGAGCCGCCCCTCCCTCCCGCGCACGTGCGTTGCACGCGCGCTGAGCGCGCGCCCGCGTGGGGCCCACGCGCCAGGCCGCCGTCGCCTTCTTCCTCCAGCCGCCGCCCGGCTTCTCTCTCTCCCGTGCGAACCCTACTCCTTTCCTCCCTCAAATCCGTGTGATTCGCTCATGGGATTCCAAAATTAAATAGGGGAAATTAACCCCCATTGATGTAACGCCCCGATTTTCGTTCGGGTTTAAAAATCATTAATAATACATTTTCTAGAAATTAAATAAAAGTTAAATCAATTTAATCAAGTGAAATAATGGGAGAATTAAAATTTTCCCTTAAAAATCATTGGCCGGGAATATTTTGTAATATTCTTTGTGCCCTAATGTGCTCTCCGGAATTTTCCGTGAATTTTCGGAGCTCGAGAAATAGTTTTAAAGTCACAAAGTTCATTTTATCAATTAAAATAAAAAGAAAAGCAATAAAATTTCCTCCTCTTTGTTTTTAGGCCGCCCGGCCCAATCCCCCTCCTCCTCTCCTTGGCCCGCTCGCCCCTCTCTCCTTCCCCCCCCTCTCTCGGGCCGGCTCCCCTCTCACTTGGCCCGCTCGCAAAAGTCTGTTTTGCATCCCTCCTTCTCTCCCTTCGCCGACAGGTGGGACCGGCGGTCCCACCCGTCAGCTCCTCCTCCTACCTCTCGCCGGCCAACCCCAACCGCCATTGCCGTCCACGTCGCCGCAAAATACGGCGCCCTCCCGCACCCGGGCTCGCATCCAACGACGTGGGCACGATCCCCTCCACGTCCTCCACCATCTCCCCCACTTTCCCCCAAAAAAACGGCGCCGGTTTGACCTCCCCACGAGCTCCACGTCGCCTCCCACTTCGACGCCGGTTGCCGCCCATCCCGGCCTGAGCCACTCCCTCCCGAGCCTATAAAATCACTCCCCCGGCCATCCTCTCCCTTTTCCCCAACTTTCCCGCACTCCCCGCGCTCTCTCCCGCTCTCCCCTCGTTGCTCCCGTGCTCTGCCGCTTTCCGGCGAGCTCCGGCTGCACGCCGCCGTCGCTGTAGCCGCCGCCGCGCCGCGCCGCTTGCACCGTCGGCTCCGCCGCTCTTTGCCGCACACCGGCCACCGCTCCGTTTCCACAAAACTCCGCCGAAACACCACATCCACCGTGCACCCGAGCCACAGCTGCCTCTCGTCACCTCCAGTCGCGCGCCACCACCGCTCCCGTCGCTGCCGCGCTGCGCTACCACCGCCATCGGCATCGCCGTTCCTCGCCGCACCCCGGCCCCTACTCCGTTTCCCCTCCCTGCCCCTGGAACGCCGCCGCCGCGTTCACCATCTCTCTCCGCCGCCACCGCCGAGTCTAGCCGCGTCGCGCCGCCTCTCCGGTCGACGCCGACTTGTGCCGCCACCTCCTCCGGCTTCGTCATCTCGAGGGCCCCGCCGGCCCTCGGCCGCGTCTCCGCCATGGTCGGGTGTCGCCGGAACGCCGTTCCCGCCGCCTCTCGTGCCAGTCGCCGCCATCCTTTCCGCCGCCAGCCGCCTCCCTGTGGTCGTCTCGCCGTCGCCGTCCTCGGTGAGAATCCCCACCGTCCCTTCCCCTTTTTTCCCTCCTCCGCCGCTCCCCGTGCCCGCTGCCGCGACGCGCCGCTGTCGCCGGCGGTCGTCTGGCCGCACGCCGCCGCGCGCTATCGCTCGACCAGGCCGGCTGTGCCGTGCCCGTGCCCCAGCCGCGCCGCCTCGTGGCCGTCCGATCGGCTTTGGGCCGATCCGGGCCGTCGGTTCCCGTGGACCGGCGGTGGACCGCCTCGGTGGTCCCGGTCCACGGTGGACCGGCGCCCTTGTGCCGCTGACCGGTGGGGCCCGCTTGCCGGCGCCGCCCCTCCCCCTTGATGACGTCAGCGAGGTCCATTTTCTTTGTAAAAATAAATAATAATTGCGCAATAATTCGATAATAATTATAGAAATCCATTAAAATGGCTCAAAACTTCTAAAATTCATATCTAATTCATTCGAACTCCGAATTGAGCCATTCAACTTGCAAAATTCATCTAAAATTGAGCTCTACATGTTTGTTTAGTTTTTATGTACTGTTTCCTTGGTTTTTATTAGAGTTTTTCCTCGTTTTGCGTGCCAGCGTGTAGTTTCCGTCGTTTCGGAAGTCCGCGGTCGCGAGGAAAAGAGTTCGGAAGATCAAAGTGAAGAAGCAAGGCAAGTCGCACATTTCCCCTTGAGCATGTTGATCCTAATTTATAAATGTTTTACCGTTTGCAAATAAATATGCATGTTTTGCTAATTACATGGGATCAGGGTTTACCTATCTGCTCGCTTGTGCCATGTTTACTTGATATCTGTCCTTTGTCAACCTTGGGTGATAAATCGACTAGCTTGTGTTACTTATGTGACCTAGCTAGAACTTTATGCTTAGCCATGCTTAATTACCACTAGCTCAGTCGATGGGATAATTGCAGTATTAGACATTCTAGTATCTTGTTGAGCTGCGTGCTCGAGACATCTGGCCATGTTACATGGTCATAATTATCCAACTAAAATGCGACTGAATGGTGGGCTGTGGGTGCATGGTTTTGCGAGTCGCACCCATGGCAATTAAGGACCGGTTCACGGGAAACCCTGGAAGACTTACAGTGCTTACCACAAGCGGGAATGGGTAATTGCTTGATCTGAAGTATAGCTCGACCCTTTCCTAGGCACCGGTGGCGAGGGTGGGCGTGATGGAGTTGGGTCGGCCGGGGTGTCCGGTTGTCCAGCTGCCGGATTCACCGCGGCGCAAGAGGGGACCGCCCACTGCCTTTTGAGGGGTGGGGGTGAAACCTTAGCGTGGTGTGGATGGTTAGGGAAGGGTTATGCGAAGGGTCTCGTCACAATCACTCGACATGGTGACGTGTGCATCATGGGCACATGATGACGCGGTGACATGTCGGTGGGTTGTGTCTTGTGGGTACAGTTGTGCACCTCTGGCCAGAGTAAAACTATTCGAATAGCCGTGCCCGCGGTTATGGGCGATCGACCAGATTCACCGTGATTAGTCCCATCTTAATAAATCGACCCAATGCACTGTAGTATAGTTGGGTTGGTTGGGCCTGTTCAACGTGGTGTAGCGTTGATCAGTGGAGATCTAATTTACTTTAATTACCCAACCGTTTTACTGTTTGCTAAATAAAATGTTTTCCAACCGCCTTTATGCAAATAGCCACAAACCCCTCCTTGTATTCCTTTGCACGTCTGCATCATTGGTGTGGCTTGCTGAGTACGGTGGTTGTACTCAGTCTTGCTATTATTCCCCCTTTTCAGAAGTGTAGTGCTTCTGAGCTGAAGATGAAGTTAGAAGACCAAGGCTCAGACCCCAGTTGAGTTTTGCCTGTGGAGTGGAGCTGAAGCCCCGCTAGGATCGCCTTTTTCCGCTGCTGCTGCTTTTGTTTCGGTGTGAGGACTAAGTGCCTCTTCTGTAAGTATTTTACGCTTTATTTACGTTTGGAACTGTTTATTACTTGTCGTTTTGTGTACCCTGGCTGGTCCTGCACAGGGATTTAATACACAAAATAGTCTGGAAATTTGGGCTAAATTTCTGGGCGTGACAAAGTGGTATCAGAGCCAACTCGACTGTAGGTTGAACCAAATGGTCAAACCCTAAGGACAAGTTTTCTGAAAACCCTACTTGCAAATTGTCTCCTCTCGCCCTTCGGCATTTCTTTGCGAAACGGTTTTTCAGAATTCTCCTCCCTGTCTCTCCAATTCTTTTAGTTGTCAAACCTAGAGGACCAGCCGTCAGCTTCATGTCTGTTCGGAAGTCAAGTCAAGTCAAGCCTCAAGCTTCGTGCAAGGAGCGAGGAGATCAGTTCAGAGTCGTCGTTCCGCGAAGATCAAGAAGAGTTTTCCCGAAGTTGACCTAAACCCAATCTGTCCCAGAAGAGTAGTTTCGTTAGCTTCTAGATCGTGTGTTGTTTGCTTGTGTGTAGGGGTATGGTTTGCGTCATTGGTGGGGATGCGACCATACTAGGTTGTTTGCTTAAGCAACTTAAACCATAAAAATCTACTCACAACAGATCAATAGGCAAGTGGTTTAGTACCTTATCTTTAGCAACCCTTCTCTTCCACCTCTTTTCCGTTCTGGCAGCAGATGGTCAGTATCAGAGAGAAGAGCAACAACAACGGTGTATGAAAGTCACAGATCAATGGATCAGTCGAAAGCTACCAGGTACTCCCGATGCCAGAAGAACCCCTGCTCGTGATCAACATTTGGTATCCAGGATCAGAAGATGGGTGTATTGATGCAGGAGATGCAAAGCTCGATGCAAGGTCGAATGTAGCGGAAGCAACTCTAGCAGTAGTGTGTTGCAGTCAGAGTCAGTGGATCAGTTCAAGACAACAAGCTACCAGCTGAGTCGGAGCACCTCGCTCTGGTCAGATCCTGGCCAGCCAAGATCTAATGATGGATGTGTCAGATGTTGATACCGCAACCGCAGAGTCCAAAGCAGCAGATGCAACGACAATGTCTCCAACAACAAGTACAAGCTCAGATGCAAGCCGGAATCAGGATCAGAGCGATAGTCAGTTTGTTTTCAAAGAGGAAGCACCCGCAACCTCAGATAGTACGCCACCAAGTCCTCAGCAAATCAGCACAGCTAAGCCACCACCAATCCCAGGAGTAATATATGCTACCTATTGTGGTTATGGTTTCCAAGAGCAGTTTTTGCAAAGTGTCCAACTATCCATGGAAGATGTACGACAGGGCACCTCTTAGAGGGTTGTTCCACGGTAAGACGTCAGCGTCATCACATCAAGAGCTTTGTTAACGACACCCTAACTCCTCAAGTTGTGTCAGTTCCAATGCAGAGTCGGTCAGTTCAGTTTTGAGGAATCAACTATGCAACTCGACACCGAAGTCAAGCTAGAAGCAGGACAGTCATGCCAGTAGTTAGAACTTATGGGAAAGTTAGTCAAGAGTCAATGTGTCCATGAGCTAAATGAGAGTCATCTTTATGTGGAATTTCCTATCATCAACTAAGGGTTAAGTTCCAAATCTTGTCAGGATGAAAGTGCATCGCCATTGCTTCAATTTGATGGACCGATGAAGTTTCAGTCTTCAAAGTCAGGGCATCTGTAAATCCGAGAAATGTTGGTTATTTTTCAAGGACAACAGTTCAAAGGTTCTCAGTCAGGCGAAAGTAAGACTACCCACTGTAAGGGGGGTAGGTCTCTGAGATGAGCTTTGGCTTACCTCGTCGCCGTTTCAGTCGAAGGATCGACGAGGTGAAACAAAGTGGTTAGTAGTTAAAGGAGTCGGTTGCGAGCCACTAGCAAAGTTACCCCAATCTCAAGTCAACAGGTTCGATTTGAAGGTACACCCGTGGGGCCAGGTCAACAATTCAGCTTAGAGAAGTAGCATCGAGGACGGTTGCAGTTCAGACGAAAGACAGGTTAAGTAGGTTTTCCTAGAATTACTTGTCATTTGAGTTGGGACCAATCCAAGTGGACATAGGGTAAATGATTTACAAATGCCAGATTCCATTTTCATCCTCTTATAGCCAGCGTGGTGAGTTCTCAGGTTACCAAAATTGCCAACCTCAACAGTTCAGTCCAAGATAAGTAAGTTTCAGGAGCATCCGCAGTCCTAGTCTAGGTCAGTTCATGCAGAACCAGTCGGTCCAGTTTTCGCAAAGCAAAGGAACAGAAAGGTCGAATCCAGCCAGTTCAATCGTGCAGGTTTGATCAACCAGTCAATCAATCAGTTTGAAGCAGAATGTGGCAGTTCGATGTGCAGATCAGTCAGACCGCCGACCAGCACCGGCTTTCTTTCTAGCCATCCCAGAATCTCGGGACGAGATTCCTGTAAGGGGGGTAGATTTGTAACGCCCCGATTTTCGTTCGGGTTTAAAAATCATTAATAATACATTTTCTAGAAATTAAATAAAAGTTAAATCAATTTAATCAAGTGAAATAATGGGAGAATTAAAATTTTCCCTTAAAAATCATTGGCCGGGAATATTTTGTAATATTCTTTGTGCCCTAATGTGCTCTCCGGAATTTTCCGTGAATTTTCGGAGCTCGAGAAATAGTTTTAAAGTCACAAAGTTCATTTTATCAATTAAAATAAAAAGAAAAGCAATAAAATTTCCTCCTCTTTGTTTTTAGGCCGCCCGGCCCAATCCCCCTCCTCCTCTCCTTGGCCCGCTCGCCCCTCTCTCCTTCCCCCCCCTCTCTCGGGCCGGCTCCCCTCTCACTTGGCCCGCTCGCAAAAGTCTGTTTTGCATCCCTCCTTCTCTCCCTTCGCCGACAGGTGGGACCGGCGGTCCCACCCGTCAGCTCCTCCTCCTACCTCTCGCCGGCCAACCCCAACCGCCATTGCCGTCCACGTCGCCGCAAAATACGGCGCCCTCCCGCACCCGGGCTCGCATCCAACGACGTGGGCACGATCCCCTCCACGTCCTCCACCATCTCCCCCACTTTCCCCCAAAAAAACGGCGCCGGTTTGACCTCCCCACGAGCTCCACGTCGCCTCCCACTTCGACGCCGGTTGCCGCCCATCCCGGCCTGAGCCACTCCCTCCCGAGCCTATAAAATCACTCCCCCGGCCATCCTCTCCCTTTTCCCCAACTTTCCCGCACTCCCCGCGCTCTCTCCCGCTCTCCCCTCGTTGCTCCCGTGCTCTGCCGCTTTCCGGCGAGCTCCGGCTGCACGCCGCCGTCGCTGTAGCCGCCGCCGCGCCGCGCCGCTTGCACCGTCGGCTCCGCCGCTCTTTGCCGCACACCGGCCACCGCTCCGTTTCCACAAAACTCCGCCGAAACACCACATCCACCGTGCACCCGAGCCACAGCTGCCTCTCGTCACCTCCAGTCGCGCGCCACCACCGCTCCCGTCGCTGCCGCGCTGCGCTACCACCGCCATCGGCATCGCCGTTCCTCGCCGCACCCCGGCCCCTACTCCGTTTCCCCTCCCTGCCCCTGGAACGCCGCCGCCGCGTTCACCATCTCTCTCCGCCGCCACCGCCGAGTCTAGCCGCGTCGCGCCGCCTCTCCGGTCGACGCCGACTTGTGCCGCCACCTCCTCCGGCTTCGTCATCTCGAGGGCCCCGCCGGCCCTCGGCCGCGTCTCCGCCATGGTCGGGTGTCGCCGGAACGCCGTTCCCGCCGCCTCTCGTGCCAGTCGCCGCCATCCTTTCCGCCGCCAGCCGCCTCCCTGTGGTCGTCTCGCCGTCGCCGTCCTCGGTGAGAATCCCCACCGTCCCTTCCCCTTTTTTCCCTCCTCCGCCGCTCCCCGTGCCCGCTGCCGCGACGCGCCGCTGTCGCCGGCGGTCGTCTGGCCGCACGCCGCCGCGCGCTATCGCTCGACCAGGCCGGCTGTGCCGTGCCCGTGCCCCAGCCGCGCCGCCTCTTGGCCGTCCGATCGGCTTTGGGCCGATCCGGGCCGTCGGTTCCCGTGGACCGGCGGTGGACCGCCTCGGTGGTCCCGGTCCACGG
Organism: Oryza sativa Japonica Group; assembly: GCF_034140825.1. Classification (NCBI taxonomy): domain Eukaryota; kingdom Viridiplantae; phylum Streptophyta; class Magnoliopsida; order Poales; family Poaceae; genus Oryza; species Oryza sativa. The sequence goes on from NC_089039.1 coordinate 3,042,224, forward strand.
TGGACCGGCGCCCTTGTGCCGCTGACCGGTGGGGCCCGCTTGCCGGCGCCGCCCCTCCCCCTTGATGACGTCAGCGAGGTCCATTTTCTTTGTAAAAATAAATAATAATTGCGCAATAATTCGATAATAATTATAGAAATCCATTAAAATGGCTCAAAACTTCTAAAATTCATATCTAATTCATTCGAACTCCGAATTGAGCCATTCAACTTGCAAAATTCATCTAAAATTGAGCTCTACATGTTTGTTTAGTTTTTATGTACTGTTTCCTTGGTTTTTATTAGAGTTTTTCCTCGTTTTGCGTGCCAGCGTGTAGTTTCCGTCGTTTCGGAAGTCCGCGGTCGCGAGGAAAAGAGTTCGGAAGATCAAAGTGAAGAAGCAAGGCAAGTCGCACATTTCCCCTTGAGCATGTTGATCCTAATTTATAAATGTTTTACCGTTTGCAAATAAATATGCATGTTTTGCTAATTACATGGGATCAGGGTTTACCTATCTGCTCGCTTGTGCCATGTTTACTTGATATCTGTCCTTTGTCAACCTTGGGTGATAAATCGACTAGCTTGTGTTACTTATGTGACCTAGCTAGAACTTTATGCTTAGCCATGCTTAATTACCACTAGCTCAGTCGATGGGATAATTGCAGTATTAGACATTCTAGTATCTTGTTGAGCTGCGTGCTCGAGACATCTGGCCATGTTACATGGTCATAATTATCCAACTAAAATGCGACTGAATGGTGGGCTGTGGGTGCATGGTTTTGCGAGTCGCACCCATGGCAATTAAGGACCGGTTCACGGGAAACCCTGGAAGACTTACAGTGCTTACCACAAGCGGGAATGGGTAATTGCTTGATCTGAAGTATAGCTCGACCCTTTCCTAGGCACCGGTGGCGAGGGTGGGCGTGATGGAGTTGGGTCGGCCGGGGTGTCCGGTTGTCCAGCTGCCGGATTCACCGCGGCGCAAGAGGGGACCGCCCACTGCCTTTTGAGGGGTGGGGGTGAAACCTTAGCGTGGTGTGGATGGTTAGGGAAGGGTTATGCGAAGGGTCTCGTCACAATCACTCGACATGGTGACGTGTGCATCATGGGCACATGATGACGCGGTGACATGTCGGTGGGTTGTGTCTTGTGGGTACAGTTGTGCACCTCTGGCCAGAGTAAAACTATTCGAATAGCCGTGCCCGCGGTTATGGGCGATCGACCAGATTCACCGTGATTAGTCCCATCTTAATAAATCGACCCAATGCACTGTAGTATAGTTGGGTTGGTTGGGCCTGTTCAACGTGGTGTAGCGTTGATCAGTGGAGATCTAATTTACTTTAATTACCCAACCGTTTTACTGTTTGCTAAATAAAATGTTTTCCAACCGCCTTTATGCAAATAGCCACAAACCCCTCCTTGTATTCCTTTGCACGTCTGCATCATTGGTGTGGCTTGCTGAGTACGGTGGTTGTACTCAGTCTTGCTATTATTCCCCCTTTTCAGAAGTGTAGTGCTTCTGAGCTGAAGATGAAGTTAGAAGACCAAGGCTCAGACCCCAGTTGAGTTTTGCCTGTGGAGTGGAGCTGAAGCCCCGCTAGGATCGCCTTTTTCCGCTGCTGCTGCTTTTGTTTCGGTGTGAGGACTAAGTGCCTCTTCTGTAAGTATTTTACGCTTTATTTACGTTTGGAACTGTTTATTACTTGTCGTTTTGTGTACCCTGGCTGGTCCTGGACAGGGATTTAATACACAAAATAGTCTGGAAATTTGGGCTAAATTTCTGGGCGTGACAATTGATTCCTCTTCAATTCCCCCCAATTTCCCCCTTGAATGCCGCCCCCAATCGCCGGGAACGCCGCGCCTTCCTCGGCTGCCTTCCATGGCCGCCGGCCGCCTTTACCGCCGCCGTTCCGACCTCCCCCGTGGCCGGCTCCCTCTCCTCTCCTATAAAATGCAACCCCCTCGCTCCGTTCTATCGCTTTAGCTCCCTCCCGCGGTCTCCCGTGGTCCCTAGCCACCTCCCCACCGTCGCCCTCCCTCTCCCGTGCCGCTGGACGCCTCCAGCCGCCGGTGCCGCCTCGACCGTGCGCCGGCCGGCCGCGCCGTCGCCTCCTCCAGCGTCGCCGCTACCTCCTCCACCCCGGCCTACCCTCCGTTTCGCGCGGTGACCGCCGGAGGCGCGTTCCCGCCGTCGCCCTTCCCTTTCCTCCGCGCCGGCCGCCTCCAGCCGCCTGTGCCGCCTCGCCCGAGCGCCGGCCGGTCGCGCCGTCGCCTCCTCCAGCACCGCAGCCGCCTCCTCTTCGCCGGCCTACCCTCTGTTTCCCGCGGAGACCTCCGGAAGTGCCTCCCCGCCGGCAACCGTGGTGTTGCCGCCACGATTTCGCCTCCGGCCGCCTCTGCCGCGTCCCCGGTGCGCCGGCCGACGTCGCCACCACCTCTCCCGGCACCGGAGTGCCGTCCTCTCTCCCGGCCAGGCCACGGCGTCGCCCGAATTTCGCCGGAACGCCGTCATCTCCGCGCCGGCCTCTCCTTCCTCCTCGTCGGCTCGTCGCCCCGCTGCACCACCTCCTTCACCAACATCGCAGCGGCGTGTTCCACGCTGTCCCCTCCTCCGCGCAGCCGCTGCTGGCTGCCATCGTCGTTTCCTTGTCACCGTTCGTCCTCGCCGATCGACGTCCCATCGGTTGCCCGGCTCGTCGTCTCGCGGCGCCGCCTCCGTCATCGTCATCGTAGCGGCGTGTTCCACGTCGTCCTCGTCCCCGTGCAGCTGCTGCTGGCTGTCCCTCGTCGCCCCCTCGCCGGCCCCGGTCGTCGTCGTCCTCGTCCTCTCGTCGTTCCCGATCGTCGTGGCGTTCGTCCCTCCGTCGAGCCGTTCTCGTCCGTCGTCCGCGTTCGTCAAGCGAGCCGCTGCAGCCCCGTCATCGTCTTCGTCCTCGGCTCCGCGTCGTCAAGCCTCGTGCCGGCCACGTCTCGCCTTCGTCCAAGGATCGCCGCCGAAGCCGTCCCCTCGCCGTTCGTCTCCGTTGTGCCCGTCTGTCTCCGCCGCGCCCGTTCGTCGTTGTCGTTCCCGCGCCTCGTCGCGTGGTGGTAAGGATCCCTCTCCCTCGCTGCCCCGTCCTCGTCCTTTCGGTGTCGCCCGTGCTCGTTGTGCGGTCGTCGACCCCGGTACCCGTGTACCGGTGTCGGTAATCGTTCACGTGTGCGGGTGGTGACCGTGTAGTGTCCGTGTTAGTGTGCCCGCTCGGTAGCCGCGTGGTTTCCACGTGTGCAGGCCGTGTGGTGTTTAGTGGAGTCCGTTTGTCGGCCACTCGCCTCGGTTGACACACGGGGTCTGCTTCCGTCGACCCGGGGACCGCCTCTGTGTACTCGGTCTACCGCGGTCCTTTAGGTTGACATGTGGGGTCCGCATGTCAACGGCGCAGCCTTCCTGTCTTTTCCAGGCTAGCGCTTACACATGTTTTATAATTGCAAAGCTTAATTATAATAATCCGCAAATCTCCATATAACAGCATTAAACTTCGGATGATCATATCTTGGTCATACGAGCTCCGAATCGATCCGTTCAAGTCTCCTAATGTTTGTTATAACCTAAAGAACCCTGTGCTTTGTTTTTATGTATTGTTATTGCTTCTTTATAGGCTTGTAGCTTTGCTTGTGTGCTTCGCGTAGCTTCTGTCGTTCCGGAGGTTCCCGAAGCGTGGTTCGCGGTCGTCGCCGAAGGTTCGGAAGTCCGTTCTCTCTGAGCAAGGCAAGTCACATCATCCTTGAGCATATTGAATCCCAGTTTATAAAATTATTTTGATTTAAATTAATGCATTACCGCTTTATTTAAATTCCCGCGTTATCACTGTTTTATTTAGCCATGCCTATTTACCTTTGTTATGACCTTAATATTATTGTTATTGATATTATTACCTTGTTCACCCTAGATTAAACAAAACCCCAACTAGTGGACACTCTACTCATGGTTCCACTAGTACGAATTTAGGTAGGTGCTTCGCTGATTAATTAGGCAACATTAGGTGGTTTTATAACTTTAGACTTTGGGAATTCTCATATCATTTGGACACTATGGAATTGTTGGTTTATGGTGGAATTGGACATACACCTCTCTTCCCCTTTCAAAACCCCTAAAACCTGTTTTCGGTGGGGTTTGGGTGCATGCCAGTTGTGGGAAGTAGCACCCCGGCCACTATAAGGATTAAGCTCGGGCCTCTGTTGCAAAGCACTACCGTACTTCCACATGTCTAGTGGGTAAGGCTTAGTTTGTGGCTCAGTCTGGTTATAAACAAAAGTACACGGATTGGAGATGGATGAAGTCGGGGGTCGATGGACATTCTCCAGGGCAAATGAAGGCTACACGAGCTGCGGCCCGGTAGTCGAGATGTCGTGGCAGAGGGTTGGTGCCCTGCTGCTTGGGACTCAGTCCTGCCTGCCTGTCCCGGGGGTTCCGGCCGTAGGCAGGATTGGGTCGGTACTCTTGTCTATGGCTAGGATGGGTTGGAAACTATGTCACGTCTTCCGTCCGTATACCGTGGTGGTATGTGGCACGTGGTTACACGTGAGGAAGATGTGTCTTGTGGGTAAAGATGTACACCTCTGATCAGAGTATAATCTATTCGAATAGCCGCGCCCTCGGTTATGGGCAAGCCGAGCAATGTACCCAAGTCAGTGTTTTAATTCTTAAAATTTGCTCAACAACTAAAATGTGGAATGGTTGGCCTGGGTTGGCTTGGGACGAGCTGGGACCCAGGGTCGGGTTGCCAGTTCGGTCTGAATCATCGTAGGCCTTGGGTTAAGGCAGGTTCGTGTGGGTTCACGGCCTTGATTAATAATACTGTGTAGCTCTAGGATCGTCTTTATAAATGGCTTTGGGCAACTAAGTGACTTTTAAATGCGGTTTACTGCAAAACTTAACCCCTATATTATTATCCCCTTGTACTCCTTTGCATTAATTGTGCATCTCCGGTGTGGCCTGCTGAGTACTGTGGTTGTACTCATTCTTGCTCAATCTTTCCCCTCTTCAGTAAGAGAAGCGTTGGAGAAGATGTCTTAGGTGGAGTCCTGGCTTATACCCCAGTTGAGCGCCTGTGAAGATGGAGCCGTAGGCCCGCTAGTCCGCTGCTGTTTATTTTTGATTGTCCGGCCTGAAGCGCCTTTGTAATAATGTAAATATTATCGATGTAATAAAGATGTGTCTTTTATATCATGTTTGTATGGTGTACCCCGGCTTTTCCTGGGACGGGGATTAATACACTAGCGTTCGGGAAAAGGCAATTTTCCCGGTCGCGACAATCTCCACCGCTAACCCGAACCGCGGTCACTGGTTGTTGCCTTCAAAAGCTTGTCACTGGAGCTTGGATCCGCTCCTCGTTACACTATCATCTCCCTCAGCTTTGCCGTGCCGTGCCGCAGCTCAGCTATCGGGTTCGTGACGCATGTTCACACCGGGATCCCGTTCATCGCACAAGGTCGAGGGGAAGCCCGTTTGTCTCTTCCCACTCGCAAAACCATTGTCGGACCACCGCCGTCCCTCGCCGGTTGTGAGCACGGTGAGAATCACCCACCTTCTCGTCTCCCGCTTCCCTTTTTGTGCGGCTGCTGCTCGGCCATCTCTGCCTCGGGCTTTAATATAATTTTTTTAAAGCAACTTTTCTTTATATTTTTTTTAAAAAACACACTATTTATTATTTTGAAAAATATGCATGTGAAAAATATGGAAGAAGTTGGAAAAATGTTCAAAAGAACCCAACCTAAGAAGTTATAGAGTGTATGTTCCTAACCTCTACTTATTTTTCATGTGCAGTTTTCCGAACTACTAAACGATATATTATTTATAAATTTTCTAAAGTAAAGTTATTTTTTTAAAAAAATAATATATTAATCTATTTTTATTTTTTATAATGATACTTAATTAATCATGTGCTAATAATCACCCGTTTACTTATTTTTTATGTGCAGTTTTTCGAACTACTAAATGATATATTATTTATAAATTTTCTAAAGCAAAGTTATTTTTTTAAAAAAAAATCATATATTAATCTATTTTTATTTTTATAATGATACTTAATTAATCATGTGCTAATAATCACCCGTTTTACATGCGCGGGAGAGAAGTTACCAACACTCCCGAACATTGCAGTCATGGAGTAGTAGTTGGGCTCTTCCGGAATTAAGTTGGGCCAAGAAATGGGCCACAAACAGCGAGCCCATCCTAGGGCCCACCTCCATCCCAGGGCCCACCACCCGACAACCACTCCCACTCACACGCACGCGGAGACAAATGCGCCACGCGATCCCCCCCGCCTCCTCCGGCCACCGCCTCACCTCACCGCCGGCGAGACCACCCACCGCCGCCGCCCCCGCCATTCCCCTCTCTCCATCTGTATGCGTAACCTGACGCCGCCGTCGCCTCCCTCTTCGTCTCCTCCTCCTCCTCGATGGGCATGGGCGTGAGAGGCGGTGGGGGAGGGGCCAGCGGCAGCGGCGGCGGCGGCGGCGGCGAGAGGTGGAGGTGGATCCTGTTCTTCGCGATGGTGTCTGTCTTCTTCCTCCTCTCCCTCCTCCTCCTCCTCTTCTCCTCCTCCCCGCCGCGCCTCCGCCTCCCGGGCCCCGCCGCCGCCGCCCCGTCCCTCGCCGACGACCTGCGCTGCGGCCACGGCGCGCCGCCTTGCCTCGCGTACCTCCTCGTGGGTGCCCGCGGCGACGGCGCGCGCCTCCTCAGGCTCCTCCTCGCGGTGTACCACCCGCGCAACCGCTACGTGCTCCACCTCTCCGCCGACGCCTCCGACTCCGAGCGCCGTGACCTCGCCGCCTGGGTCGCCGCCGCCACCCCCGCCGTGGGTGCGTTCCGGAACGTCGCCGTCGTGGGCGCGCCTACCGCCGGGACGCCCGTCGGCTCCTCCGGCCTCGCCGGCACGCTCCGCGCAGCCGCCGTGCTCCTCCGCCTCCACCCCGATTGGGATTGGTTCATCACCCTCAACGCCGCCGATTACCCCGTCGTCACCCAGGACGGTATGGTCATCCAAAAATATCTTCAGTTTTTTTTTCTTTCTCAGAATTTCTCGTCTCTATTTATATGGATCATATGTATTCAAGTCTCATTTCTGTCCAGTATCAATTCACCAAATGCTGCATTTGATTTGCATTGCCTTGTTTCATTTTGATCAGAATTGGCCACTTTAATTTCATCTATGTATCTATGGTAAAAATTAAAAGCTACTTTTACCAGCTACATTTGTATAGATTAACCACAATCAAATGGAGTGTCCAATTGTCCTTATTTGTATAGATTAACATCAACCGAATTTTAAACAAACAGGCAACAGCGGATATTTTGCTTAGGTCCTAGTGCCTTTTACTCACGCAGATCTTGTGTCATTTGGTTATTTGTTGCCACTTGCCAAGGTAGTAGGTAGAGCTTCATATGTTTATGCATTCCAAGTAAAATTGCATGTTAGAAGTAAATTCTGGCCCCTCTCATCAGTTTGTTTTGAACTTTTCTTGTCTCTAAAGTGAAATAGATAATGCACATGCCGGAACTAGTTTTGTGAAAAAGAAAAACGATAGGGTATCACTGAGCGACTAACAGGAATACGTATGAGTAGTTAGAGCCATGAGGATGGTTTGGAAATCATGTTAATATATGTATGCATTTACCTTTATAATATGGGGGTTCTGAATTCATAGTCGTGTACTCTTCAATAATACCACATCCATTCATGAAACAAGTCAGGATTTGCCATCCATTTCTTTTGGCATTTGAGGATTTGAAATTCTTCCTTGTCTGCTCAAAAGACAGAAAGATTGATCTGTGAAACTCTTCACAGCTCACGACTTATCAAGAACATTTCACAGTTGTATTACAAGCATGTGTTCCTTTTACTCTCATTTTTAAGCAAGTGGACATACTTTTATGCAAGTTTGTTCTGATCATGGCATTCTTATACCTTTTGTCCTATTGCAGACTTGATTTATGTCTTATCAAATGTTTCAAGACAGTTTAACTTCGTTGATCACACCAGTGACATTGGACAGAAAGAGTATGGATTATCTGAATTAGAAAGAATTCTTTATTCTAATAGTACTAGTTTTGAATTTTTTTTTACTTCAGGTCAGAGAAGGTTCAATCGATGATAGTGGATGCAGGAATTTACTTGGCCGGGAGGACCAACTTTTTCCGAGCTTCAGAGAAACGGCCAACACCTGATGCTTTTAAGTTCTTCACAGGCATTTCCTGCTGTCTGTGCTTTTGTTTTGGTTCGTGGGATAGTTTGCTCACCCATGATCTATGTTTCCTTGATAGGTTCTCCATGGGTTATTCTGAACCGGCAGTTTATAGAGTACTGCATTCTTGGTTGGGAGAATCTTCCTCGGATTCTTCTTATGTACTTCAACAACATTATGCTACCTCAGGAAGGATACTTCCACTCAGTCATATGCAACTCACTTGAATTCCGAAATTTCACTGTGAACAATGACCTGAGGTACAAAGCGTGGGACAATCCACCTCAGACAGAACCTGTTTTCCTGGACATGACACATTATGACAAGATGGTGGATAGCGGGGCACCTTTTGCAAGGCGTTTTCGTGAGAACGAGTCGTTGCTGGATAAGATTGACGGTAACGTACTTGGGCGTTGGGGTCATGGGCCTGTTCCTGGTGCCTGGTGCTCAGGCAGGAAGAGCTGGTTCAGCGACCCATGTTCCCAGTGGAGTGATGTGAACATCGTCAGGCCTGGACCTCAAGGCATCAAGCTCCGTCAATATATAAATCGGGCTTTAGAAGGAGGAGAATTTGGCAGCAAATCATGCAGGAGGTAATGATCCCATGGTTGAGAACTCTGAGCCTTTTCCATTTCTCTACTGAAGGTCTCTCCATTCTACAGAATAAGCAGTGTTTTTTCATTGATCTGAAATGAACAAACTGCAGCTGAAAAGATGTGCACAGATATATAGCTGTGGTCTTATGGAGTGCTGGGGTAATCTTTCTGAACATTTTTGTGGTCACTATCATAATCTTGGCTCAAGAATTTCACTTTCAGCAAGTTCATTTCTGACTCCTCAATGACACTGAAGGCAGAGCTGAGAGCAAGCAGTAACCGAAGCTTATAGTTATAAACAGTGCAATTAACCTGTATAGTATTTTTATATGAGTTAAAATGGTTCTGTCCTTTAGCTCATCTGCTGAAAAAAATTGTGCGCTGCTCTTACATATTGATAGAATGGCAGCATCGAAGAGAAAAAAGAAAGATAAGACACGGGATCTTGTTGATCTGATTGTCTTTGATGCTATGTTTACTAATACTATTTACAAACTTTATGATGCCTATGAAAAGATTGATTGTGCACATTATATTATAAACCCATCTCGCTGGTCTTGTTTGACTTCACTATATTGTTCATCTTGATGAAAGAGAGGCCATGAAAGAAGATAAAAACATGCCACTCCCTCTGTCCCAACATACAATAATTTATAAAGTTTAAATTTTATCCAAAATACAACAACCTAATACTCATAAATCTGTATTTTAGAATTTTTTAGAAAATAAAAGTGTTTTTTGTCACTAAACTACCTACCCTGAACCCCCCCCCCCTCCCCCCCAAAAGAAAAAAAGAAAGCAACCAAATCATTTTGCCCTTCTTAAGGGCAAGTACTACAGGAGCAAAAGTTTAATAGTATAGCCAACTACTAGATCCAAATTATCTATTATCAATTTAATAGCCGATATATATAATAGTCACACATGAACATATACTACACTATTGATACCTAGTCTCACCTGTCATACACACATTGCGTCTTGCAGTCTGTGCTACAGCTAGCTACAAATCTGTAGTCCGCGGCTCTTCTCTCTTCTCTTTTTATCTTCTCGATATTTGTTTATAGCTGGCTTATAGTCTGCTATTGTATCTGATCTAAAGTTTTAAGCACAAACTCCAAAGTGCCATATATGCTTAAATGATGATGTGGATGAGAGAAGAGAAGAGAGAGAGAGAGGAGGAGGAGTTACCTCTCATGTAAGGGGCAACCTCCACACAAATTTCAAGAACAAAAGAAAATGAGAATGGTTGATTGGTGGCAAATGTATTGGGACTAGTATACTATAAATGCAATGCATTTATATAAGTTAGTTTTAATTTTATGGATGGATGATTTGGATAAAATTGGAAGTGATCATCACCTCTATTATAAAACTTGCCCTAATACCCATGAAGGTTAAAATTTGCTATACCTACTCATATGCACTTAGAGCAGGTACAATAGTATACTATTAGCCAGCTACAAATATATTTTAATGAGATAAAAGATAAGAGAGAAAAGCAGCGGGCTACAGATCTATAGCCAGCTACAGCATGGATTCCAAGACACAATGTGTGTATGACAGGTAGGACCATATGCTAGTAGTATAGTAAGCATTATTGTATGAATTGACTATTAGATTGGCTATAGATGAATTGGAGCTAGTAGTGGGCTATACTATTAAACTTGCTCTTATGTTGTAATGGGATACGGGGAATGGGGTCCAATATTTTCTACCTAGAACTGGGTTCGGGAACGTGGTTCAAAATTTTTTCTCGATTAGTTGTTCCATAAAATTTAATGAGGGAAGGAAATGAGGATGGCCGTGCTTTTAAAGTAAGAGAGCTTTTACTTGTCTGTGTTTTGCAATGGAATCGGAGATAGAAATATGATCCAATTTTTTCAAGGCTGGTTTTCCATGATGTCTTTTTTTTCTTTAGTAAAAAAATTGGAGCGTATTTTAAAAGGGAGGGACCGGTTTTTTTTAAGGGGAAGGAGGGCAGCTGTGATTTTAAAATAGTTTAGAAAAATTGAGGTTTTGTATACAAACCATTCGGTTCACCATCAATTTTGTAGCTACATGTAACAAACAAATTATAGAACGATATAATAATTTTGAGGCAAAATGTATTTTATTTTGAATACTCACAGTATTTTTTCATAGTACTCCAGTTCAGAATATATAGCGATGGAACCAACCCATCTGATGTCAACTACTAAATTTAATACTAATGCTCGGCTTTACTGTTGATTATTTTTCGATGGTATGCGATGTAACCGTCAATAACAAGATATACCCATGACGTCTTCACCAATCTTAAGACATATCGACCTAATCTTTCGAAAATGCTTATAGATTATGCATATGTATGTTAATAGAGATAAGTTTGCCTGCATGGCGAGCGCCTCTATTATAGTTTGTTTCTTAGGGGGTGTATAGATCCCGAGCCCTAGGGTGTAATAAATTTTGACGTGTCACATCGGATATTAGATAGGGTGTCGCAGGAGTGTCCGGACACTAATAAAAAAACTAATTATAGAATCTGTCAGTAAACCGCGAGACGAATTTATTAAGCTTAATTAATCCGTCGTTAGCAAATATTTACTGTAGCACCATATTGTCAAATCATGAAGCAATTAGGCTTAAAAGATTCGTCTCGTAAATTAGTCGCAATCTGTGCAATTAATTATTTTTTTAGTTTATATTTAATACTTCATGTAGGTGTTCAAACATTCGATATGTTAGAGTGAAAAATTTTAGGGTGGGATCTCCGCATAGCCTTAAAAAAAAAAGACAGAATGCCTGTATTCCATGACACGTCATATTTTTGTGTCCGAGAGGATTCCGGTCAGGAAGTCTGACCGTCAGACAGAAGGCGATGAGGCTCGCGAGGATTCTGCCCATGGCGGCCTCCTCTTCCAGCTCGAAGCGGCGAGCCATGGGCATGGCGGCGTCGGACCAAGGTGACACCTCCGCCCACGCCATGAAGAAGCCTCGCGTCCGTGTCGCGCCGGATTCCTCAGCTTCGGAGGATGACACCGACGAGGACCATGGCCATGACGAAGGCGACGGCGGCGAGGAGGAGGAGGAAGAAGAAGAACCTGACGGTGATGGCGAGGAGGAGAGCCAGAGTTATCAAGATCCTTTGGAGTCTGATGGCGATGGTGTGGACGAAGAGGCAAGCGCCGGCGACATGGCTGCCTCCGAGCCGGCGGCGCCGTCGACACGCGCGGCGGTGGCGGGCGTGACGGTGGAGGACGCCGACGCGCTCGAGTGCGGCGTGTGCTTCCTCCTGCTGAGGCCGCCCATCTTCCAGTGCGAGGTGGGCCACGTCGTGTGCGCGCCGTGCCGCGACACGCTGGCGCCGGCGGGCAGGTGCTACGTCTGCCGCGTCGCCGTCGCCGGCGGCGAGTACCGGCGCTGCTACGCGCTGGAGCGCCTGGTGGACGCCATCCGCGTCGCGTGCCCGCACGCCGCCCACGGCTGCGCCGCCAGGCCGGCCTACCACGACGTCGAGGCGCACCGCCTCGCGTGCCCGCACGGGCCTTGCCACTGCCCCGGCGAGCGCTGCGGCTTCGTCGGCTCGACCGCCGCGCTCCTCGACCACTTCGCCGCCACGCACAACTGGCCGTGCACCACCAACGTCAGGGCCCGCGAGGTGTTCGACGTCCGCCTCCACGACGGCTTCAACTTCCTCGTCGTCGGCGGCGCCTCGCGCCACCACCTGGTCATGATGAACATGACGCGGGAGCCGCTCGGCCGCGCCATCACCGTGCTCCGCATACACCCGCACGCCACGGGCAGAATCCAGTGCGAGCTCTCGCTCTCGCGCCATGTCGTCCTTGGCGACAGCTGGGGCCTCTATCGCAGCCACTACCAGAAGTCCGTGTTCGACGTAGGTTGCAGCGACCTCGCCGATGGATTGCCGGATGCAAAGCAGTGCTTCCAGTTCGTCGTGCCAAGATGCGTCGCCGGAGACGACGACGAAGGTGGCA